>NC_059500.1:51499939-51815598 GCF_018139145.2 Gymnogyps californianus | reverse complement strand
CACCACAACGTCCTCACAGCACAATCAATGACTGGAGGATTAAAAGTGTAAGACTCTTCAAGATTTCCCTGAAAGAGAAAATAAAACATGTTTTATTTGCATTTCTACAGTAACACCAATAAATTCTGAAGGGTTAAAGAAACAGAAAAAGTTAGTACACTGACGATAAATAACTTCTGCAAATGCTATTGTTGAAAGGCAGCAAAACAAAGTGGAATTTCGAGTGTAACTCTGATGTAAAACACTCTACATCATAAATGGTCATATATTAAACAACTTGAATCAGATATTTTCTGATTAAGTGTTCATGAAACAACAATTGTGTTTTCAACCACGTTGTCTTAATTACAAACACTTTCTTGCGATGTCACTGTGCTAGAACAACTCTTTTTCAATATACTATTTTTAGTGCAAAAATGTAGTTTCGTAACTGAACTTGTGCTATTAGCTCATTAAGCACACCAGAGGTATTACCAAAACCTGCAGTACTTGCACAGGCAGTAAGTTAATCAGTAAATTACCTTAACAGTTTGTGAAAACAGAACTGTAGCTTTGTCAACAGTAAAGCTATCTGTTCACATATCACAAACCAGTGTCAATCTCTACCATACGGATGTCCATTCTAACTCACTTATTTAACTATTTCTCACTAGAAGTCAGACTTATAGAGGTTCTGTAAACTACCCAAGCCAAAACTGATGAGTGTCAAGTACACACTGAATGCAGGAATCATCTTTACAGCATATATTTGAATGTCACTGTAGGAAGATACAATTAAAAAGCACCTTTCCTTTCAGTTGTGCATATCTTCATACTTTGCTTTTGGATAGGTTCAATTATCCCATAGCTCCAGACGGGTCTGATTTCATATTATTTGTAGCTTGGGAGGAAAAGATAATTGCTTTTGTGACAATAGCATTTCTATCATGCAAAGATATTCCTTTCTAAACTGACTTTTTCTTTTGTTTCTTCTTCATCTTATTCACACCTTCTTCCTTTTCTGCTTTTGTGGAATGCATTGGCCTGTTGACCCTTCAGGCAAACAGCCTATTTTGACTGCCAAATATTCTTAAGTTATTTCATCACATGCAAATAGTCTAGACAAATGATGGTCTATTTTTAATTCCATAATAAAAGATTGCTTGCGGGGAAAAAAGCAAATCAAAAAACCCCAAACACCAACTGTTTTCTCATTATTGTATTAAGCAGGAAATTTCTGCTTTTTGGTGGGGCTGAGGTTGGTATTTTCAGGCTGTATTGATTTTTTTACTGCTTCATCTGTGCCATCATCATAGGACCTCTTCTCTATAACATGATGGTTTTGTCCTTTCTCCCTTCTTGTTTTCTAGCTCTAACTTGCCTACTTGTCTTTTCAAGTATCCCTTTTTCCATTCTTGAATTTTATGTACCTTAATACTTCTCATGCTCCCACCTTCCCACTGTCTTCCATAAATATCCAATTGTTCCATTTTTTCACTCTTCTCTCTTTAATGAATAACAGCTGGCTTAGCGTAACCAGAGATACTCTACTTTCCTTCTCATCCTTCTTGTACTATTCTCTATGGGTCTTGATAACATCTTCACTTTCAGTACTTCCTTTTCCCTTCTTTTGTCTCTGGAATACATGTTCCACTCAAAATACAATCACGAACAAAACAACAAAAGCAGCAGATTTTGGTCTTTATGCTGCTAGTCTGCAGGTCTTGTAGTCTTTATCCTGCCAGACTCCTCTGTTCTAAAAAAAAGCCTCCCAATAATATAACTGAAACATACATTGTGACAGTAAGAACAAGGTAACAATGCAGATGAACAAAGACTGTCAGCTTTTTAGTCTTTTGATCCCCTCTTACACACAGTGGACATTCAGCACACTTTCCAAATGTGCATGGTGTCCACAAAGAAGTTAATTATTCACTATTGAAAAGTTAACCTTAAACTAAGACAAGCAATAATAAAAAAGAAACATTTTCTGTCACCCAAAAATATGATAAGCGTAACTGCCACTGCCAAGTATTTTGTACTCTCAGTAGAACTACTTTCTGTCATTCTATTGAATATGATTGTTCTCTGCAATGCTTTTCATATTCAAAGATCATAACCTGCAAGCTCAAGAACAGTCCATCCCAACAAGCAGGAAATCAGGCAAAAAATGTCAGGGGGCCTGCATGGAAGAACAAGGTGCTCTTGGAAAAACTCAGACATAAAAAGCGAGTATACGAAAGGCGGAAACAGGGACAGGTAACCTGGGAGGAATACAGAGACACTAAGCATGTAGAGACGCAGGTAGGAAAATCAAAGCCCAGGAATAGAATCTGGTGAGTGATGTCAAAGGCAACAAGAAAGGCCTTTACAAGTATATCAACAGGTAAAGGAACACTAGGGAAAATGTGGACCCACTGCTGAATGTGGCAGGGGCTCTGGTGAAACAGGACATGGAAAACGCTGAGATACTGAATGCCTTCTTTGCCTTGGTCTTAATTAGTAAGACTGCCCTTCAGGAATCCCAGAGACCAGGGGAAAAGTTTGATGCTACAGGCCCATCAGGCCTCACCTCCATCCCTGGAAAGGTGATGGAGCAGCTAACCCTGGAAACCGTTTCCAGGCAGTTGACCAACAAGAAAAACACCAGGAGTAGTCAGCGTGGATTCACCAAGGGGGAGTCATGGTTTACCAACCTGATAACCTTCTATGGTGAAAGGACAGGCTTGGTAGATGAGGGGAGAGCGATGGATACTGCCCACCTAGACTTCCATATGGCTTTTGACACGGTCCACAGTAACACTGTCACAGAGATGATGACGAAGTATGGGCTGGATGAGCAGACAGTGAGGTCAATTGAAAATGGGCTAAATAGCTGAGTTCAGAGCATTTTGATCAGCAATACAAAGTCTACTTGGAGGCCAGTAACTAGCTGTGTGCCCTGGGGCTCAATACTAGGTGATATTACGTTCAATGACTCCATTAATGATCTAGAGGATGGGGCAGAGTGTAGCCTCAGAAATTTTGCAGATGACACAGAACTGGGAGGAGTGGCTGATACACCAGAGGTTTGTGCTGCTATCCAAAAGGACCTCAACAGGCTGGAGACATGGGCTGACAGCAACCTCAGGAAGTTTAACAAGTGGAAGTGGATATCAGCTTTGCACAAATGGCCCTGGGGGTCCTCGTGGACACCAAGTTGAACATGAGACAACAATGTTCATTTGCCACAAAGAAGGCCAACCTCTTCCTGGGCTGCATTAGGAGGAGTGTTGCCAGCAGGTCAAGGGAGGTGATCCTTCCCTTTTATTCAACACTGGTGAGGCTACATCTGGAGTACTGTGTCCACTTGTGGGCTCCCCAGTACAAAAGAGATATGGACATACTGGCAAGAAACAGTGAAGCGACTTGAAGATATGAAAGGGACTGGAGCTGTGACTGTTCAGCCTGGAGAAGAGAAGGCTCAAGGGGAAACTCATCAATGTATATAAATACCTGAAGAGAGGGTGCAAAGAAGATGGAGTCAGGCTCTTTTCTTTGGTGTCCAATAACAGGACAAGAGGCAATGGGAACGAGTAACCACAGAAGGGTCTGTCTGAACAACAGCTTTTTACTGTGAGGGTGACTGAACACTGGAGTAGTTTGCCCAGAAATGGCTGTGGAATCTCCATCCTTGGAAATATTAAAAAGCCGTCTGGACATAGTCCTGGGACACCTGCTCTAAGTAGTTCTGCTTGAGCAGGGAGGTTGGTCCAGATCCAACCTCAACCATTCTGTGATTCTGTGATATTTTATACATGGCACTTAGAGTTTGTGTTTTTTCCATCCACCTAGGCAGACTGTGATTGATAACCACCTTCCACCTTTTTCTATATCTCATTGGTGACATTCAGAAGCCACAATATTCATAATGATTCAGGAAAAAATAAAAGGCACATAAATAGCAATAAATGGCAAACAGCGATCAAGAATGTTTCGCCCTAAGAGCTCTCTTCCCCTAAACTTCAGGGGAAACTATTTTTGTCATAATACAATAGTAGTTTCAGAGAAAAACGTTTTTTGAAATGCACTGCACATGCAACACAATGAAAGCTGTTGGAAATAGGCAGATAGAGAACTTTTTTTCCCCTAAAAATCATAACTATGTTAAGACTCAGTGACATTAAAGGAAATAATGAAGTTGGAGCAAAGCTTATTCGTTCCTCAGATTTTTTTTTTATTAGGGAAAGCACAGCTAAGAGATACTGAAATGTTATTTCCTGAAACAGGAAATAGTTCAAGAAAATGCCAACAAAGTGTAAATGGCATGGCTTTAAAATAGTCTTTTTCTCCTGGATTTAAATTTAAGCATGATCATGGATTTAGGCATCTATGACCTCCCGAGTACCCAAGCATGTAGAGACAAAAATCTCATCACCGAGATTCGTGAATATTCATGGAAGTTACAACATGGCCTTGATCCAAACCCCACTGAAATCAATAGGAATCTTCCAATGATCTGATTAGGTTTTGGCCTGGCCTTCCAGACTAACAACTTAATGAAGCACATGAATGAAGACCCAGAGCATCACTATAGACTAAGAACTCTCAATTGTATCTGAGCTAATTGCAACTTAACGAAACAAAAAATATTTTTGCAAATTTCAGGATTTTAAAATCTGATTTCTCTCCTTTCCCAACAGTAAAATAAATTGTGAGGTATTTTGGTCAAACTAAATCTGGATTTTTCAGTGGAAAATCTCACCCAGATCTACTACAAAACAGAAAGTAAATGAGATTACACAGCAATTCTACATTTTGCAAATTCAGAAGTTCTAGAACACTGTAAAGGAATATGGACTGGAAAGCTTCTGACCATGTACAACCTCTCTAGCAAAGTAAGCTTTACAAAAGAATAAAAAGCCCTCTTTTCTATTGTTTACAGTCTAAGGAAATGAAAGTGGCAAGGTAGAAGTATGCAACTGCCTACAAGTCACTTTTCCAGCTCCTGGTCAAAGTTAACATTTGCTAGCAAATATGAATTTCTCACTTTCATGTACCCTCAGGTCAAATAAAAAAAAATCCAAATTCATGTATTTTCTATTATCTTCTTTAAGCTTTGTGATTTTAGATGTGTATATGGAATTACAATAAGGTAACAACTACAAAATAACCAGTCATTATAAATAGAGTGTTATGTGTTTGATCCCATAACTGGGTCTCTGGAATTTTTATGAATGGTAAATCATGTTTATACATATGGGGTTTTTTAAGTACTGTTTAACAGGCTGCATTTGATCCTGACAGCCTAGTCTTTCTGAATTCCTTTCCTTTTCCATGTCTGGGAACAAATAGAGGAGGAAGTCATCCTGAACTGACAAACATTTATCCCACCCCACTTCCCACTCACATTACATGCTTTCTGTGCAGAAACAAGCACAAGATGGTTTGAAAACACAAACCAAAGTATTAATTAATTATTAATAATTATTAATTATACCTCTCGATCATCTACCAAAGGTCTTGGGAGCCTGGGGAGGCCCCTGATGACTGTTAGTCTAACCTTAGTTCCTGGAAAAAGTTTGGAGAAAATCATACTGGGTATTACTGAAAGGTTTTTAAAGAGTAACGCAATCATCAGGCACAGTCAACACGAGTTCACAAAGCGAAAATCCTGTTTAACTAATTTGATATCCTTCTATGATAAGGTCACCTGCCTAGTGGAAGAAGGGAAGGTGGCGGATGTAGTTTTTCTGGATATTAGTAAGGCTTTTGATACTGTTCCTCACAGTATCCTTCTGGACAAGTTGTCCAACTGTGAGATGAGTGGGCACATGGTGTGCTGGGTGAAGAACTGGCTGAACAGCAGGGCTCAAAGGGTTGTAGTGAAAGCAGCTACACCTGGCAGGTGACCAGTCACCAGCAGTGTTCCTCAGGGTTCAATTCTAGGGCCAGTTCTGTTTAATATTTTTATCAATGATCTGGATGCAGAAGTTGAATGCACCATTAGCATGTTTGATGATGATGATACCAAACTGGGAGGTGCTGTTGACTCTCTGGAGGGACCTTGCAGGGGGATCTAGATAGACTGGAGCATCGGGCTATCATTAACGGCATGAAATTGAACAAGACCAAATACTGGATTCTGCACCTGGGACAGAGTACCACCAGGCACAAGTCTAAATTGGGAGAGGAGTGGCTGGAGAGCAGCCCTGCAGAAAGGGATCTGGGGGTGCTGGTTGACAGCAGGCTCAGTGTGAGTCAGCAGCATGCCCTGGCAGCCAAGAGGGCAAATCGCATCCTGGGGTGCATCAAACACAGCATAACCAGCCAGTCAAAAGAAGTGATTATCCCGCTGTATTCAGCGTTGGTGTGGCCTCACCTTGGGCATTGTCTGCTGTCTGGGCCCCACAATTTAAGAAGGATGTTAAGGTCCTTGAATGCATCTGGAGGAGGGCAACAAAGCTGGTGAAAGGGCTGGAAGGCATGTCCTATGAGGAGCAGCTAAGGACTTTGGGTTTGTCTACTTTGGAGAAAAGGAGACTGGGGGCGACCTCATTGCTCTCTACAGCTTCCTGAGGAGGGGAAGTGGGGAGGGAGGTGCTGACCTCTTCTCCCTGGCATCCTGTGATAGGATGCATGGGAATGGTTCAAAGCTGTGCCAGGGGAGGTTTACACTGGACATTAGGAAGCATTTCTTTACCGAGAGGGTGGTCAAAAACTGGAACAGGCTTCCTAGAGAGGTGGTCAATGCCCCAAGCCTGCCAGTGTTTAAAAGGCATTAGGACAATACCCTTAACAACATACTTTAATTTTTGGTCAGCCCTGAATTGGTAAGGCAGTTGGACTAGATGATCATTGTCAGTCCCTTCCAACTGGAACTATTCTATTCTACAGGAGCAACATCAATCACCATGTTGGCCATTTTCCTCATAGGCCTGAATTATCATCTGCATTTCAGTAAATCTGAAAAGCAACAGCCCTTTTTCCCTGTGCAGCCAAGTTCTGGGCCTTCCATCAGCCCCTGGCACCCCACCCAGTTCTATAGGGGCTCTGTCACAGCAGGCAGAACATGGGCAGTGGCTGTGTCACAGGGGGGTTGGTGACATCGCTGGCCTAGGGAGGTTATAAAAAGGGCTATGCGGTGAGCCAGCCTAGGCTGGAGGCTAGCTGGTGGGTGAGCAAAGGCTGAGGTGAGAGGACAGGGGAAGGGGCAGGGAAGGGGACAGCAGGGCCACAGGCAAGGAGGCAGGGGCTGCCTGTGGTGCAACAGGTAGTGGCTGCTCCTGCTTTGCTTTTAGGGCCAGCAGCCTTGAAGAGGACACGACTGGACCATGGCACGGTCCTCTCCTCAGCCGCTCAGCCAGCAAATCGCAGCTTTCTAGAAGGACAGACATAAAGATAAGGACTCAAAATAACATCTGGCTGGTGCTATTTTCAAGCTATCAGGTCCTGGCACCAACCCCAGTGATACAGCGGCCATGTCACAGTCAGCAGCAGGCTGGCAGTGGCTCATGCCACCGTGCAGTTGGTGACACGGCCAGCCCAGGACAGGTGTCTCCTGGCTGCCAGAGAGACCTGGGACTGAAAGCCTTGGCCTGGGGCTGGGAGAGCCCTGAGCAGGGGTTGCCTATGGTGACCAAGGGTGGCTGCTCCTGTTGTTTGTTGATACTGTCCTGTTTTTCACAGCCTCAGGCCCAGAGAGAGACACAACTACAACGTGGTGCACTCCCATCCCCTCCTTCCTCAGCCACTCAGCCAGAGATTTCTGCAGCTTTCTGCAAAGCCATTGACTTAAGGACAAGTACACACAGCCCTAGTCTGCACTACACCATGGTCTCACAGGCAGCTGGAAGCTACCCATAGCCATGGACAAGGGGAGCTCCATGACACTCGCCTTCTCTGTCTGAAACTTACCTTGAAATAAAGTTTCTGATTTATGAACCCATTGGCTGCTTCTTCTGGTTTGTGTGGGTTTTTTGGGGAAATCTTTTGGGCCTTTCCTTATGTAACAAGAGACAGGATTTATTAAAGCTGACAGCATGCATCAAGGGTAAATGGTGTCCCAATGTCCATTTGTCTCACTTCTACGCTGACGTCTGAGATCCCCCTTCCTCCCAATCTTAAACCTAAATTGCAACCTTTTATAGGCTTTTAATTATTACCCAAGAGATAACATAGTCACTTCAAAATGTGATCCAATCATCTGAACGTCAAACTGCAAGCAGGATAAAAATATAATGTACTCATGGAATTGAATAACTGTAAATTCCTTCTGAATTATCACTTTAAAAGTACGTCCTTTATTTCCTGTTCTTACAGGAAATAGTATTGTGCAAAAGTATTGATTAACCACATTTGTTAATTTTTTTTCTTAAAAGTTGGATACTTTTTTCAGTGAACTATAATTTGAAAAAAAAAAAGATTAAGATTATAATTCTAAGACACATGCTTAGTTACGCTAACTTTCTCTAAAAGTAGGAAAAACTAAAACTCCAGTGTTTCTATATGTTAGATGAATATAATTACTCCTTTCCTGGAATTATAAAACATTTATGTTTATGCAAAACATTTGAACTTGATAACATGCACCTATTCATATATAGCTTCCTGACAAAAAATTTTATCCACTTCTATTTTGCACAGGAATAATAGGTATATACCCTCCTTCTCCTTATGTTGTAAGTGAGTGAAATACTATGAATATCTATTTGGTGGTTCATTTTAAATTTTTTTTTTTTTAAAATCAGTCAAATATGGATTTTTTTTCTGAACAAATCATTAATTTTTCTTTTCTATTTTAAAAGATAGCTTTACATAAAAGTTAAGTTTAAAATTGAACATTTCAGTTTTGCTTTCAGTACGATAATGCAATTTTCTATATGAAGACACATTTTCTGCATTTTCTATACGAAGACAAAATTTTTGTCAAAACTATATTGTCTTGAATCATTCTCTAACAACATGGCTCAGATTTCTCACTAATTCTGATTTTAAAAATTTACAGTCATCAGAAATTACAGTGTTAGTTACGGATTACAAATAAGAAGGCAAGTACTTCCAAGTATCAGAAGAATGAAGTTCTGAACCTTCTCCAGGATAGGAAGAGTGGGGTTAAAAGTAGCTACTTTTTGAATAGCTATTTTCTTGTTTTTTTACTAGAGAGCCTAAAGGTAAAGAGATAGACTCGGCGACAAAGACTTTCAGTGTACTTGTTGCAGTGTGATAACATTTAAGAATATGAAACACCTTGAGGTATGAAAAAAAATTATTACATATTCCAAAGCTGACTCCAGCCTTATTCTATGGTACTAAATTTAGCTCACAATTTCATGGTGGTGCCAAGTGTCTTATAAGTCTATATGGAACCAGGAAGGATACCTTTCTGATCTTAGGCGACAACAGTGCATTGCAATCCAAACCCAAAGAAAAGAAAAACCAACCCCGTAAGCCTGTGTTGAAAGCTACAGATACTGCATTTTTGAAACTTTCCCATCTCCTACTTTCTTGTTATAAGCTTTTAAGAAACAACCAAAATATTTCAGATTCTTTATTACTATTGGAGACTGAAAAAGTAAACTGGAAAGATCTCAGCTTCAGCTCTGAAAGGTGCCAAGTATTTCTGAAGTGCTGATTCTCTGTGCTCCTACCTCTCACCTACTGAGGAAGAACCCATTATTCTGAACTGGTATCTGAGTTTGCAGAATTTTTTCTCGTTGTTAAAAATAAAGAAATGTAAAGTAGTATAAACTGCAAGGGAAGCCTATCAGTGTATTTGGAGCTTTTATTTAATATGATCTTGCAATGCCTTTAAATGTGGTGAAACAAGGTTGTATACACAACGGACCAAGTCAATCATTTTGAATTCAGGAGTGTTTCAGTATCACCTGTATTTTCCACAGTCACAGTGGAAGCAGAATGAACAGAAATATGAAAAAAATAAGGGATATATGATGTCAGTGCTGGAGGCTGAATGACACTGTTCAAATTACTACCTTGAATACACATTTCGTTATATTTTAACATTGCTGTGTGTATGGTAGAGATTTCTTAGGCTGATGCTATACACCGGTTAGCATTTCCTTTATGTATATAAAAGCATCAATTAACTTTTTTTACTTAAGTTGCTTAATTAATCATCACATCATAGGAATGCTGATTAAGCAATATGAATTCATAAAAAATGTCCTGAAAAACTTTTGCCTCTTTTTATAAACACATGCAAATATAAGATTCTTTGTGAATTAATCCACTCTTTTATCAGTACCCTTTGTTACTCTAAACTATGTATTATAGCTGTTTGTATTGAGTTTGCTTGCTCCAAATACATAGGCTTTCATCACTTGAAAATTATTAACCTGTCCAGTTCACCACTACTGAAAGACTTTCTTCATGTTCAGTATAGTTTCCCTTTCTGTTAATATTGCTGTTTTTCTTCAAGTATTCTTAAAAAAGCGCTGTATTTCCAAGCAAAGGAAGTAAAAGTAATACCTAAAATATATTCTAAATTTTCTATTTACTAAGCATAAGTACAGCTCACTTTAAATAGATTAATTGATTTTCATTTTCTTGAAGAGCAATAAACACATTCTGTGTACATTTCAAAGAAAGAAGAAAAAAAAAAAAGAAGAGAGAGAAGACGAGTTATAGGGCTGAGTCCTAAAAAGAGAAATCAGAAGAAAAAAAATTAGGATGAACCATTGCAAAGTTGTAGTAGTGAGATAGAAGTTTGGTAAGACTTTTTTTCCTGTATCTGGGGGCATGCGTGCCTTTCACCCCAACCTCCCTGCACTGTTTTTTTCTACCTGCCTTTCCATGGCTCTTTTCTATTCTTACTCAATTTCTTTTAATAATTTCACTGTCAGGGCTCATTTAATTGTCATCTCAGTATCGTTAAGGATATCAGTATATCAGCATAGCTATGAGTCTAAATCACAGATGATGAAACCTCAAAAATCACCAAGATCAACAGTGCAGCTGAATATCATAGGGTACTTCTGGAAACTCCTCTATTTGGTTTCCTAAACTTGCAGACACAGAAAAATCTCCATTACTTAATAAGTGCCCATTGTTTATTAAAAAGAAAAAAAAAAGAAAAAAAAAAAAAAAAAAGAAAATCCTTCCCAGGAAGAGAATAGTGGATTACAGTGCTATAAATATCAAGAGGACGATATTGCAACACACCCCCAAAGGATCAATAGGCTGGTCCCCGCTTCAGAAGAAAATTACTTATAAAATGCCTGTAATATTTTTTACAAAAATACTCTCTCCCCCAAAAACCCTCTTGTGTCTCCAGAACATTTATTTCCTGCCTCTAAGTATAAAGTATATGAAAGGAAATGTCACAGCGTCCAAACCTTGTTTCTAAGTCCGTGTCACACAGTGTTACAAGCTCTGAAGAGAAAAGACATGGACTGTGCCAAGTGGCTGCAGCCGATTTTGGAGACAGACTGTTCTGTCAGACTCTGTGTGTGACCATGGCTAGGCCTCTCTCAGGTTTGTCACTGGTAAATGGGGATGACAGTGTTCTGCTATGTCACTGACATGCCCTGTAAATAAATTCATTGAAGAATACTGTGAAAGCATGTGAATCTGTGTGAATGGATGTTACTCATTTCAGTTTGACCTCATTAGGGCTAATTCTCTTGTGGTTGTCCTTTAGTCTTCTTCATAATCACTCTTGTACTGAAATGATGGAAATTGACATTTACTGTACTTCATGCCTTAGGTATGCAAAACTAACAGTTACCGGAGAAAAGAGAGTATGTCCTCCTGTCACGTCATTCTGCCCTCTCCACTGTCACTCCCTGGACACACAGTCAATGAGTCTAGAAAGCTTAGCACTGATACTTAAAAAATAAGGGTGTAATTTTCTGCAAGTTTAGCTCTTTGATGACAGTCTGATGAATGTCATACCAGCACAGGGGAAGGGGCAGAAGTATATGATTTGGGACTTTTCTTTCAATTGTAACTAGACTATAGATTGTTTTTTCCACAATGCCAAAAAGCATTCTCAGGTATTTGGAAATCATGGCCAGGGACAGACAAGAGAGCTCTATAACAGCTGAAAAACGTATCAGGACAAATGAGATTGTAGACAAGCCAATTTTTTTCCCAGGGAATCTCTAAACAGTGTGGTTGTGCACATAGATATGGCACAGGGTAGCAGATGAGGTCCTAGATGGACTTTGGACTCATGAACAAGAAACCACTTGCGTGCTCTAGAAAAGAAAGACACATCTACACCCAAAACAAAAAGTAGTGAGAAGAGAAGGAATCAAGTAACTTTGACTCATAGTCAACGTGGTACAAACAACTGTCATGCTGAGATAGTCTAGATCTGAGTAACTTCATTTACATGCTGGAAACCGTTTAATTGCATCAACGTAACACTGTCCGTAACATTAGCTATCTTCAGATTTAGACTATAAAAAGTATGTAGAAAACCTCTAAAAATGGAACCACTGAAAAAATGAGAATATTGGTTTCTTTATAAGCAGGGTAAGGGAACTAGAAGTTGAATCTTCTCCAGACTGGAGGTACTTAGCCTGAATTAGAATAAGTGTCAGAGAGAAGGCTCAACACTTTTATCATTTCACTAAAAAAAGTGTTTAAAAGTAAGAAAGACTGTATAAAACTTTGGTATATACCTAGAATTCTCCCTTCATAGTGATTTTTTTTCCCTATAGAATTGGAAAATGTGATTTTTATTTAGACAATTATTTGACAAAGAGATTGTACTGTCAAAAGTTGCTTGCTTATTAAAAGCAAATTTTCCTTGCTGATATAATGCTCTCCATTAACAATATCTGATAATCATTCTCAAGATGTGTGAGTACACAGAGAGTGTTTACTGGCATCCTTAGAAAGATGATGAACTTCAAAGTAAGATGCAACATAAAGAGTGTGAAAAATATGTATTGCTCAAATGAAGTTTATAGTGCAATATTCCGTATCTAACCATTTGCTTTTATTCAAGAAAGAACGCCAGGAGATGTGTCTTTGGCTCCAAAGAGTAATGTCCAAGAGGAGGAAAAATATCCATCCCTCAAATTAAAACATGTAAGTGTGAATAATTCTATCAAAATCAGGAATTTTAACATATAGCAAATCTGAGGCCTAATTTAGCTCCATCTATTTCCTTAGAGAACAAGAATGCAAAGCTCTGCAAAAATGCTAGATAAGCCAGGGAGAAAGAAATTTGGTCTTAAGAAGCCAGAGAGTACTTCCCATTTCTAGAGACAATGGGAAAGGAGATCATAATGTTGATGTGCAAGAAGGATACTGAAATAGTTTGATTTAGGGTTTTGTATCTAATGTGTTTTGTAAGAATAAAAGATATTTTGCCATTAAATATGCTTCTCTGAATACTTTCCTGATCCCACATTCATGGTCAATCCAGGCCATTCAAGGTCACCTGTGCAGTAGTCCGGAAAGCTGGCAGCAGATGATGAAGCTAGGAGTTGTATTTGCAGTTGGAGATGTAGGGACAGCCTATTAAGACCTCTCACTTGCCTAATCTCATTTTCACCAACAGACTGAAACACAGTCTCTCTCTTAGGGTATGGCACAAGCAGGCAGCCTTCCAGGAATGACTTTACAGCCAAGTAAATCAGTGTTTCTCCTCCTGTAAAGTCATTCTCAGTAGTATTGCTATTTAGAGGCAGCACGATGAAGAATAATATGAAGAAACATGGCATTGCCCCAGTGGGAATGTAGTAGCACAGGAAGCAAAATAGAGGGGTTTCAGGCTGCTGTTTGGTAGAGATTTAAGCTCTAGTAAACAGGCCCCTGTGGAGAGATAAAGTGAAAATGTGTTTAACCCTTTTTCACCTATTAGAATGGCATCGGAGTTGTTTTACCTTGCATTTGACAAAGTTTGCCGATTTCTATTCCAATCCTGTTGCAAACCCAAGCTGTAAAAAGAGCTCCTAAATCGTAGGAAAAAAAAGATTAGTAGGGCAACTAGTGCTGCCCTCCTCTATTAATGTAAGTGTTAGTAATATTAATACAAATGTTAGTATTTGTTCTTCATGAGACAGAAGTTCCTGGCAGACTTACCACAGACTGAAGCAAAAGCAGCAGTCAGGGCTGCCCCAGGCCTTGACATCCTGGGTCAGCCCTTAAAGCCCAGCCAGACATAGGTGCCTGCCCCTGCCTGGGGCCACTGAGGTCCGGCCAGGGCCCTCCCCACCTCCTGCTGGCCCTGACAGGCCTGGGCCACATCCATCCTGCCCGTCCCCTTGCTGCAATGCTGCGGGACGGCCTGGCCCCTCCCGCCCCCTTGGCTCTTTCCCTGCCCAGGGAGCTGCACCCACAGGGAGGGCTCTGCCCAACCTGGTGTGAGCCCAGTTCCCAGCTTGTCCACCCAGGGGTGGCCCCACTCCTGCAGCACCTTCCTGAGCCCCAAGCTGCGGGTGGAGGCCGGGACCTAAGGCCAAGCCATGGTGGATAGGCCCCACAGCTGGGCCAGAGGCTGCCCCCCAGCCCCCCCAGCTGGGTGCCATGGGGCCAGGACTCACAGCAGTGCTAGAGGCCACAGTCAGAAACCATGAGGCCTTGCCCCACGGCTGTGCCAAAGTTTTCCCCTGTCACTCCCCTAAAGCCAGGTGCAGTGGGGCCTGGTGGGGGGCCTGGGCCTGTGCCCACAGCTACAGCTGAGCTGAAGGTCATCAGTCTCATCTTTCCCCCTGCTCCCTGCCACCAGGAATCTCTGGGATGACCCTTCTGCCTCCACCCCTGCCACCTCTGGGGCCTCCTGCTTCACCTTAGCTCCGTATCCCTGCCCTGGCTCTGTGACTTTGTCACAGTCCCTCTCCTGCCCAGGCCCCAGTTGCGGCTCCAAAACAGAACAAATCAAATTTTAAAATGTTGTTCATTCTTTGTTGAGGTGGAACAAGTATTTCCTTCTTGCCAAAAATTTTAGTTGCTAGATCCTTTTGAAAAAAGTTGAATTTTCTGAGGTGTTAAAAGTTTGATTGTGGTCTTGCCTCTGCAGTAAATAATTTACCTTAGAGTTTTTGTTCAAGTTTTTCTGGTATTTGGAAAAATGTCACATAATGTTGGGGGGGGTGGGGTGTGGAATTTTTTTCATCAGTTTGTCTCTTAATTGTTCTATTATCAAAGTACTATAGAATTAATTTCCATATTAACTTTACATTTTTACAGCGTCTCTAGATTAATATACTGTCTAGTCTGTGAACTTTCTAAGGTGGAAACGGTTGACACACTTTTTTCTCAGAGTACCAGGCACAGAATACATCACAGCAAAACCAACTTTTTTATGTGAGCTAACTTATTGTGCCTTGGACACAACTGCAGTAGTGACAATGCTCTGTATTTGCAATAAACCTAAAAGATATTCTTTTATAAACCCCACCAATCTTCTTAGTATAATTAAGAATTTGGTAAATGAAATGCATATGCAAATTGCCTTCTGTTACTACCCAACTTTTTTTTTTTTTTAAATAATTTGTTACTATGGCATTCTAATTCTGCTCTCTTATTGGCTCCTTTATATATCTAATGAATGCAAATAGTACTTGATAGCATTTGGCATTTATGAAAATAGCATATTACCACATGGAAATTGTTCAACAATTCCTATAAAATAATAAGGAAAATCTTCTACTAATGGGTCAACTGATAAATCACCCAAATGCTACAAAACAGGCATCGGCAAGCTGAAAAGTCATAAAAAGAAATGGGGGGGGGGGGGGGGAGGCGGCGGCAGAGGAGCCACAAACCAAACCCTGAAAATTTTGCAAGTATTTCTTCTGGTCATACATCAAGAATGAGTTGGAAAATGCACCCTGGAGCAGGACTGCAGTAAACCTTTCCCTTTGTGCTATGATTTTACTTTTTCTGTAAGTCAAGAACTATGGTCTAAACAAAACCTCTCACATATTACAGAAAATGTCAAATATGTACATATTCAGAAAGTCATGCTCTGTAGAAAATCTCTCTCTCTCTCTCAAATGTACTACTGTTATAAAATGCAGTGCATTTTTAAAAAATTCAAATATATGAATAGAATTCCTCACTGCAAAAACTCTTGATGAGTGTTAGAAAATTGGGATCCCCACTTTAAGTGCTTTGAAGCCATCATGTAGTCCAGTACCGGCTGAGTGAAGCCAAAGTTCCCAAGGACAGGTTTACAAAAGAAAAGCCAAAGTGTTCTTCTACCTATTCCCACCTTCTTATATCATCTCACAACAGCATCCTCTCTCTCTAACCCTTTCTGAATATAACATTTCTACAGGCAGTTGATACAGGTGATCTTAGACTGTAAGCAATAGCAAAGGGAGGTTAAAAGCAAAAGGGTTAAGAATCCTCCAAAGCCTTCTGAACAGACATGGCAAGCAAGGCATGTTTTTCTTTATGGAAATGAAAAATAAAAATAAAAAAAAAAAGAAAACTGACAATTAAACAGTATTGTTCATGTTACAAAAAGGTAGAAAGTTAGAAAAGATTATTCTGTGGTTGCCAGTGCACTTCTAGCGATTCCTTTCCCCTGGTACACCCATTCTGCATACAACATAGCTAAGAAATTGTCTGTCATCAGGTAATTGAAAGCTCTTTCGTAGTACTTCTATACAAATTTGTGTTTTCTAATGTAAAAGTCCTTTAATCATATTGGTAAAAAGATGCAATATCCTTTTAAACTGGAAGCAAAATAAAAACTCTTCGGCAGATAAAATGCTTTGTAGCATTAACTATCATGTTGAAATCTGGATTAGAGTTGCATTGGTTTAAAGTAAGCACAACATTTTTTATCATATTTGTCACTGAAGAAACTCAGAATAAGTTAGGATTCCCTTAGACTTCTGTTTCATTAGCCAGCTTTACTTACAAGTTATTTAAATATCAAATAACAAGGAAATTAGTGGCAATGGCACCATTATATATATAATCCCTTGATTATGTATGTATTTTTGATCATGCTTCTTATGTACGACAATAATTTAATTGTAGTCAGCTGCATCTGGATCCTAAAAAGGCTTATTCATGTATTAAGGTATAGTTAAACAGGGAGTTCCACTGCAGAGGGATTATTTGCATGATGAAGTTAAGTCTATGCATAGCTGAATAAGCTGTAGGATAGAGCCACTGGCAATTGCTATCTCAGTAGTTGCACTGATTTTTCAGCGGGAGGAGGAAAGAAGTCACTATAACACTTTTTTTAAAGGCAGATTTAAAATAAAATCAGTCCATTATTTATAGGAAGCTGAAGCATACACTGCATTTGACTTAATCAGCTTCTTTCTAAATATTGTATTTGACAGTATCCCTTGAACAGGAAGATATTGTCATCTTTTGTGTCTAGAGAAGAATGTCTGAGCAAGACTCTCCTTTAGGGAGACTGTGTGTATCCTGTCCAATACCACTTATACTACAAATGTGTCAAGTAAGCAGAATAGCTAGGAATGAGAAGTCCACTGCAAGGAAAGCCTTACAGATGCTGAGTAAAAGCCAGTCTAGCTTCAGGTTCTTGCAGCTGCAAAGTTAACTTAAGCAGTGCAGCCCTGTCACCTAAATGCAGATTTAACTACAAATTTGTTCCACCTTTATTTGCCTGAATTATCAATATGGTGAACTAATTATGATGTAGGAGTTAGATGCCTCTTGTCTTGGCTAGTTTCGGATGACTTAGTGATACCTGTTGTGCTTGGTCTTCTTGAAAATTAAAACTGAAAAAACCAGCCTGCGTAAGCAATTCGGCCGTCAGCTGGAAAAAAAAGTTTCTTAACAGGAGTTTCTGCTTAGGATGATTA
This sequence comes from Gymnogyps californianus, assembly GCF_018139145.2. Taxonomy (NCBI): domain Eukaryota; kingdom Metazoa; phylum Chordata; class Aves; order Accipitriformes; family Cathartidae; genus Gymnogyps; species Gymnogyps californianus. The sequence goes on along the minus strand of NC_059500.1, from coordinate 51,797,866 downwards.
CAAATTTTTAGTTATAGCGGGGGTAGGTGGAGAGTTACTGCCATCTGCTGGAAGGATTCCTTTCCTGATGCAACTTTAAAATAAACAAAAGTGATTTTTTTTCATGAGTAAAGCAAAGAAAGATTAAAACTTATGCCATTGCTGAAATTTAGGTGCATAACGTCTGTGTAACCATCTAAATGCTCATTATTCTAATGGCATCAAGAGTGTAAAATTATGAAAATATGGACCTAAATTGCCTTGCAATCCAATGTCTGAATGGGGGACTGGGTAACTAAACCAGATTGATAAATATAAACTAGAGGGCACAAATCCTCCCTCCTAGGAGATGAGAAGATGTAAAGGGAGGGGAAAATTAAATACAAAGAGGTCTCTGTGGACAACCATTTGTTTAATTTTATAGCATAAATTTCATTACTACTGTTTAATTCATGAATATACATAAAAATATTATTTAAGGAAAAAAAAAAAACCTTTGAAAAAGGCATACATTATGCATAGGTAGCAGGGACCTCACAGCAAATACCTAGCTTTCTCTAAGAGGTGGCAGTTCCAGAAAATTAAAAAAAAAACAACAAACAACAAAACAAACCAAAACACACACTTATTTTGTCCTCCTGCTAGGAGACCTCTGTTTAGGTCACAAAATACACATCAGCAGTTAGCACTGCAAAGTCATGTTGATGCTGAATGTAGAGTAAGCTGTAACATGGAGTTTACACAGCACTGGACATTTTTGAAGAGGTTTTTTGTCTTGATTCTCAGTTCTGTTTCAGCTATGTATAGTCTCAAATCCAGACAACACTGAGTACTCCTTTCCAGCTAAAGGCCTTTAAAAGTCAATTTTATATCAGCCTGATGAAGATTTCAAGACAGCCAAATTAAATGTTGAATGGTTCAGACTGAACTGTGATGTGGAAATCAGTACTCAGCCTCACATATTTGCAAGTCTAAACCGGAATGCGTATAGGCATATATATTCTACCAAGAAAGAGAGATGATTTCATAGTTAGTCTCTATTAGCTGTCTCGAGGCTAGCAGAACTCTATTGATATTGTCATTACATTAACCTATTTTCATTTGCTTAGAAATTAATGAAACGGGGAAGAAATTGCAATGAAGGATGGAGTGGAAATGGGACCAGCTAGGATGAGGAAATCAAGCCAGTTGAACCACTTGGAAATATTGAGATGGGATAAAGAGGTGCAGTGTGTAATGGTTGGCTAGCTAAAGAAGGAAGAATATAAATACACAGTTGAGGAGTGTGATGAGAGGGAACTCTGATTACATAGTCACATTACAGATTGATTTCAGGCTATCATGCCAAAATATTTGCTGTACCAAGAAAACTTGCACCAAATTATATTGTAATTCAAACTGCATTGTGAAGCACTTATTTCCTCCTGGACTGGGGGTTTACATTTCAAGTCTTTTACATCTCATCACATTGACCATTTCTAAGCTGCAAATAGCAGTTGTTAAATTCAGCACACTAGAATTTCAATCTCAGTGATTATTTATGGAGCCCTACCTTTAACTTTGTCTTTAGGTCCAGCGTTCATTACCCTGATACCAACAGCTTTAAAGTGACCAACACAGATGAGATGTGCTGGGAGATCTCTTTTTAAATGCACACACAGAGACACACCTCCTCCCATTTTGTCAATTTATTCTGATGAGCAAAAGCAAAATGTTTTCCCTCTGCATGAGCTAGGTTCTGGAAAGTCCAAAATTTGCAGTTATTTTTCCATGGTTGGCAGCTTCCTGTGTACTGAATGTATATATACCATATTCTCATGCCGCTACAGGGCCACGCTAGCTTTTTCTAGGTGTTATTTGGATAATTGCAGAGAAAAGCATTTCTCAAAAAGTGGGATGCATTTTAATGAGAAGAAATGTAGGGCAATAATGCTCAAGGAGTATACAAGCTACCTGAAGTACCTACACTGATGTCAGTGTGATACTGTGCTTGGGCTAACTAGAGAGAAAGACATGAAAAGCAGAGACCTGTATTGAGGGAGCATAGGAAGATGTGTGAGAAATGAGGTAAAGAAACCTGTGTGTAACCTTTATGATCAAAATTCCTACATTCAGGATAAGTTGTTAACCTTAATTGTAACTATATTTTTCTGAAGTCTAGAGGACCTTAGAAGAGACTAAATGTCAGAGGTATACTCAGATTCAACACGTGCATAGACAAATCTTGTACAAACCTTTTTTCTAGAAATGTCAAATGATCAACAGCTTTTGAAAAACATCGCTGTAATTTTATGTAACATTGTAGTGAAAACGTGACACACTTTTGCAAGAAATTGAGAAACTCATAGAATCAGTCTGGACAAAGTCATTCCTTGTAAATAAATGTAAAAAATGTGCAAGGCAGGTTCAATCTATTACAGCATAAATAACTTGTCGCTTTGTAAAATAACTTTTCATGTAGTTCCTGTGTCCAATCTATTCTGCAAAGTGCCTAGACCTGTTAGAAGCCATGCATGAATTAGAAAAGCAAACAAACAAAAAAAAATGGCATTACTGTCTGTTAATAAAATGAATATGTTTTCCTTAAATAAATTAAAAAAAAAAAGTTTTTATTCTTGTGACCTGTCTCTTCCCCTAAGGGAGATGCACCTCTAAACAACATATCTTTCACTGTCCCTTGCTTCTTAATATAGTAGAAGCAGTATTTTGTAATACTTGCCTCTGTAAAGTAACTTGTTCTACTTACACTCAGATTTTCTATACACTCTGATCTTAGCCATCTTCTTTCAATACTAAAGAGAACAAGGCAAACTTGCTGACTTTCTAAAGCCACTAGTCTGTGCTGTTGTACAAGAAATCTATATCATAGGCAATTTCTTAAAAATACAGTTGTCTTCATTTTTATAAACATGTTTTGTACTGTTAAATAATACCTACTAAATATTTTGGGTCTGAATTAAGTTTTAGCTTCTATTTTCCCAGCATCTGCTATATCATGACAATCTTGAATTAGAAAGTGTATCGTATTCAAAGTATCAAATATGTTTTAGTTCTCCTGTGATGTTTTACTAAAAATAAAAAATTGTATTAGGCTAACCGAAGTATTAAATCTTTAAGCTTTCAAGACCTAGGTACTCTCTCTAACAATTAAAATATGCAATGGGAAGAATAATTTTTTTCTAATATAGACATTAATGTAGAAGAAAGGAGAAAAAAAAAAAGAGAGTGAGCAACCACTAACAGAACTAATTTGTTTGTGAATGTTACATGCAGTCTACACTTAAGTAGTCTTTGTAGACTACTTAATGATTATGGATAAGGATTAAGCTAAAGCTTCAAAAGGGTGTTAATGGTATTTGGAAATTATCTTTTACTATAATACACATGTTTTCAGGGGCAGGGGAAAAAAAAAAAAGTCCCTAAAGGATATAAAGGATATGCCTAGTACATTTTAATGGGATCAACCTTATCCTAGAGGTAAAAACATTATTGATACCCTTACAGTACTAACATATGGGTAACAGATTTTTTTTTTGTCTTTTCAAAAACTTTAAACTGATTCTTGCTGCATTTTAACAACAGATTTATAATGGAGACTATAGAATATTTTTGTTAATGTGACTTTTAGCTTTACTCTTTCTTTTTTCTCCATATGGACTTATATTATCTGTATTAGTAAATAAGGCACCATAAAAAAGTCATAAATCTGAAATAAATTTTCTTCTTCCCATTTAAAAACATTAATTTTACATTCTACCATCGGGTAAAATCTTTGCTAATGACACCGATAAGCAACTTCACAGAAGGGATGGCCTGCAGCTGTTTTCTATTATTATCTCCTCCACTCAATCAGCAGATAAAGATAATCCTTTCTTAATGCAATGGATTTTATGTCTACAATATTTATACTCTATAACCATTTCCACTTCCCCTGTAAGTTACCTTTGTCTTTGAAGAATATAATTCCTAAAGTATGACAGAAGCATTTTATTTATGTTTTAATTTTTAGTTTTGGAAGAATCAAAAGTAAATTTAACCTTTAAGATAGTCATCCCAGCAAATATGTGAGCTCATCAGGTGCATGCCAGTTTAGCAGGACAATTAGACTTTTCTGTCACATTAACATTTTAATTCATGTGTCACAGAAACATAGTATCACAGGAAGTCTATAATCCTGGACTGTCTATCATCTAGTTAAATTTTATACCCTGTACAATTCTCATATTTTTTTCCAGAACTACAGCCCTTCCTGTCACACAGAGCCTTGCCTTTAGCACTTTAATAAGCTCAAATTACAGACAACCAATCTGAAGCATTTTGCAGGTAATAAGCAGATCAAATATTCATGAAAATGGGTAATTCAGTTTTAAATATCCATGGACAGTTTGTTTCCATGGATGTTTTACTACCTATACATTGCTGAATGTGGCATGAGCCGGACAAGTATTTAATCATTGTATAGCAGCAATGTGCTTTTCAGTGTGTCAGTACAAACTCAGCTTGCATATAATTTGGATACCGTCAGCTATTTAGCAGCCTTCCTTACTCACATACGACACATATAGGAAGTGCATTTCAATTCAAAAAAATCTTAAATTAAGCGATCCATGAATTTTTCTGTATGCTTAATTCTACATGATAATTATAGTTACCATTCACAGGACTGAATTTCAAACATATTTATTATAAAAAACAAGCATTACAGGCTTCAAGGTTTTGATTAATACAGAGAGTCTAATGGAGAAGTCAAAAGCACAACTCCCAGCATATCTCTTGCCCTGCATCAATTTTATGGCACAGTCTGTATATATTCCATTTCCAATTCAGGACATCAAGGAGAAATGTTAATGCATGGGGAGGTTTAGCTACATGTGTCCCATTACGATTAATGTGTCATGCTGGAAATATTCTGTATATACTTTGAATTCATACATATATGCTCTAGTCATGCCCATGTGGAAGACTCAACTCCCAGGGAAGCATTCACAGTCCTTTTTCCCTACAAATTCTATTGAAATAAATTGGATTTCTGAACTGTAATCCTGGCATACTGATCTGAACACAAGTGTGTTATTACAAATTTAGAGCATATTTCTGTATTTTTTAAAGAGTATTTTCAAAATTAAATAGTTAAAATTTAATATTGCAATGATTAGAATGCTCTTTGTTCTCATTTAGCTAGTTTAATTGTTAGTATTTTCAAGATTTAGTTGTAAGCATGACAAGGAATAAACATGCTGTTGTAGCTCACTATGAGGAAAGACAAGTCCACCGCTGGAGTGGACCTGAAATGGGGCAAAAAGGTAAAAGAAAAAGTTTTGGGTTATGTAAGGAGAAGGCCAGGTCTGCCCACTGCATTCTATGAAAGCTAAAAAATTTTGATGGCTTGGATCAAGCATTCTGACTTGCTTAGTCTCAAAATGAAACTGTTTACATTAGTGAAGTTAGTCCTGGGGAGAGTATCTTTACGTTCATTTTCATGTGCATATGGTCATTGGCTTACAGAAATATGTACTCTGGGATTATGCAAAAATGGCAAACTAGTGGTAAGAAGATGTCCATGAATTGAATTCTTCATCATCAAGGAACCTATTTTATTTTATTTTATTTTATCAAATTTGCAAGCTATACTGTAGTGGGTTTGCATGGCAAGGTTTTAGTAGCTGGAGGGCTACAGGGACGGCTTCTGTGAGAAGCTGCTAGAAGCTTCCCCCATGTCTGACAGAGCCAATGCCAGCCGGCTCCAAGATGGCCCCACTGCTGGCCAAGGCCAAGCCCATCAGCAACGGTGGTAGCGCCTCTGTGATAACATATTTGAGAAGGGGAAAAAACTGCTGCAGAACAGCAATTGCAGACAGAGAGAGGAGTGAAAACATGTGAGAGAAAACAACTCTGTAGACACCAAGGTCAGTGAAGAAGGAGGGGGAGGAGGTGCTCCAGGTGCCAGAGCAGAGATTCCCCTGCAGCCCATGGTGAAGACCATGGTGAGGCAGGCTGTCCCCCTGCAGCCCATGGAGATTTAACGGTGGAGCAGATACCCACCTGCAGCCTGTGGAGGACCCCATGCCGGAGCAGGTGGAGACACCCAAAGGAAGCTGTGACCCCGTGGGAAGCCTGCACTGGAGCAGGCTCCTGGCAGGACCTGTGACCCTGTGGGGGACCCACACTGAAGCAGTCTGTTCCTGAAGGACTGCACCCTGTGAAAAGGACCCGTAATGGAGCAGTTCATGAAGAACTGCAACCCATTGGAAGGACCCACATTTGAGAAGTTCATTGGTGACTGTCTCCCATGGAAGGGACCCCATGCTGGAGCAGGGGAAGAGTGTGAGGAGTCCTCCCCCTGAGGATGAAGGAGCGGCAGAAACGTGTGATGAACTGACTGCAAGCCCCATTCCCTGTCCCCCTGTGCCACTCGGGGGGAGGAGGTAGAGAAATCGGGAGTGAAGTTAAGCCCAGGAAGAGGGAAGGGTGGGGGGAAGGTGTTTTTAAGATTTGGTTTTATTTCTCATTATCCTATTCTGATTTGATTGGCAATAAATTAAATTAATTTACCACAGTTGAGTCTGTATTGCCCATGACGGTAAGTGCTGAGTGATCTCCCCCTGCCCTTATCTCAGCCCATTAGCCTTTCATTATATTTTCTCTCCTCTGTCCAGCTTAGGAGGGGGAATGATAGAGCAGCTTGGTGGGCATCTGGCATCCAGCCAAGATCAACTCACCACACTATACATACAGCCACCCTTTTTAAAGAGCTTAAATGTTAATTTAATACCCTTTTTGAAGGGCTTAAACACTAAAGTTTCAACACCTGTAATTGAATGGGAAACTCATAAGGTGTGAAGTTACTGGATTTCTAAGGACTCAGTACACTGAGGTCTTAGACCCCTCAGTTTCCTCTGAAGTAAATGAGAGTATAAGGCTTTCAATCCTGTATGAGGTCAGAACCTACAGTGTTGTAGTGAAGCAAAGTAAGAACTGGTTATAAGAACACCAATTTTGTTTGCCTGGACAATCTGTATAATCCTAAACGAAACTAAATTACAGAGGTGTGCCTCTAAGTAATCTACAGTATGACAACAAAGTATTACATACAAAATATGCCAAAAACCTGAGCAGATTTTACCAAACAGATTTTACCACTTACTTGTTTGCTATATGCTGGTCACACTTTAAGTCATGTGACAGTTATGTATGTCAGCTATTTGAGGTAGTAAAATTCATTCATTTAAGACAATAGTCTTAATTTTAAGATATATATCTGTAAAGAAGGTCAAAATCCATGTACAGACAGCCCAGAACATTGTCCATGGTAGTAATTATATGAATTATAATGTAAGAGAGAGAATATGAATATATAGATACTGCATTATTTTTTATGAATTTTCTCACCAATGTAACAAATTAGTTTCCTACATTCTGTACCTGTAAAAGTGAGACTGACAGACGTTTGGTAATACTCCTTGAATGAAGATTAGCAATGTTACAATTCAATTGCACTTCTTAGCCATCAAACTGTTTAGAAACCAAAGAGCATATTCAGAGGGCCAGTAAGTGACCCTGCATCAGTTGAATTTCTCCTGGCTGACTCAAGTCATTTCTCTACCTGTCCAAGTCATCTCTCCCACTGCACAGACAGAGGCAGAGTCTTAAGAAATTTACATTGTATTTTATTGAAAGAGACCATAATATCACTTTTAACAAATTCTTTACTACTGACTTTTGACCTTCAAGGCTCATGACTAGCAATGAGAAGTAATGCAGTGGCATAATAAGGTGACCTGACACTATCCAGATTTTTCTGTCATCAGGTACCATGCTGTGTAAGCTGCTGCCTTTGTGCATTGCTTTTTTCATTCCAACACTAACCTGCTTATTTCTCTAGGTATCATATTTTGTCATTACTAAACTGCTCTTTTTGGATCAAATCTATCATAGGTAACCCTACACACACGCATGCCTCTGGATATCCTGCTGCTAGTTTCCAGCTCTTGATGGCTAATTGCTAATGTTTTTTCCAGCTCTTGATGGCTAATCGCTAATGTTTAGTGGTTCTTTCAATATATTCAAAATTAGTTGTATGTCTTTCATAATGGTCCAAGAGCAGGCAACAGGGAAAAAAAAAGAAAAAAGAAAAAAGAATACATTTCTGGCCATGAGGATGAACATGTGTAGTTTATTATGGTGCTCAGTCCTCAAGTCTCTCATTAGTGAAAAGACATCCTCCATCTCCACTGAACGTCCCACTCCATTAACTTGTGTTTTATCTCCTTGTTTTGTTACAAGATTTAAGATGAGAAACTAGATTTTTAGTTATTACTCAGATGTGAAAGAGAGGCATTAGAACCGTTTCTGCAAAGCAACAGATTTTACAAGGTTTCTCAGGCAAACATACACCATAGGTGTAATATTTTTTTACAATAGCAATCACAATATAATCCAGAAAAGAAAACAAAAGCTATAGGGAGAACCACAGCAACAGGAAATTGATTAAAAAAATCAAATTGGTCAAAGGCAGAAATGGAGACAAAACACTGGTATCAGTGACAAAAGGCAAAACTACTATATGTTTTCCTGAGACCAAGATACCAACTTTTACCTTCTGGAAGCTGCTGTTAGGAAGATTTCCCCAAAGAACTGAGATATAGGAGGATTGGTGTAACTCTGATGTCAGGAGCTAGAATGGACAGACCCAGTTTTAGGACTGAAGTCCTAGAGCTAGGAGAATTTTGTGTCATTGCAGTTGTTCAGCATGTCTCAAAAAAAAAAAAAAAAAAAAAAGAAAAGAGTTTATCTTGGGTAGATCAGGAAAATGCATCCTTCCAACTGTGGCTGTGCCTGTACAGGGAAACAGCTCCCTGTCCAGCCCCCGGAACAGGTGCAAAGCAGCAGTTGCATAGTTGGCAGTAATATAATGCCTACATCTTGTTTGTTATTTCAGCTCTATGCAGCATAATAAATTATGTCAATGTTACAATGTTCTATGCTTTTTTCTTTTTTTTTTTTTTATCAGAGAAACATTGCTCTCATTTTTCTGCACAGGTTAAATAAAATTTGGACTAAGAAAAATCCTCAGCAGTTAGAAACTGACCTTGCACTTGTGGCAATTATACTCTGCTGTGGATTGGGTCCCTACAGGGTAGATCAAGATTAAATTCTTCCTTTATCATTAGTGTTCTCTTCTATTATAGCTGTGTGCACAGTGTAGACCTCATACAGCATTCAATGCTGAAGGCTTGGTAACATTAAGAGAATTGGAGTCTGGTGGTTAACGACTTCTAAATCTCCTGCAATATTAATTCTTTTTCCCCTCCTTGACTCCTTTTTATCCATTTGTTCAAGCTTCTTAAGCTATTGTTTTAACTGCTTTCCTTCTTTTAATCAGGATGTAGTGAAGAATGCTTGCCCTTTCTTACTAATATGTGTGATGTGCCCAGAATACCCAAGACCTGGTAACAAATCTACGAAGATTACTTTGTCGATAGAGAGAATATCCAGCACATACACCACAGCCAAAGAATGCTTAATATAAAATCATTTGCTTCGTGAAGTGAATAATGGAAGAACACAAACAGCCATGATCATTTATTTTCCTAGTTAACGGTCTCAGAATGGTAAAATAATTTTGGTTGGAAGGGACTTTGGGCGGTCTGCAGCCCAACCTCGTGTTCATAGCAGGGTTGATCCTTAATTCAGACCAGGTTGCTCAGGGCTTTGTCCATTTGGGTCTTGAAAACCTCGAAGGATGGAAGCAGCACAACACCTCTGGGCAACCTGTTCCACTCCTGGGCTGTCCTCCTGAAAACAAGGCTTCTCCTTTTCTCCAGTCTGAGCCTCTTGTGTTTCAGCTTGTGCTGCTGCCTTTCAACCTCCCGCCACACACCACTGTGGAGAGCTTGGCTGCGTCTCCTCCATCCCTTCCCAATGGTGCTGGGGATGCTGTTGGGTGCCTCTGAAGCCATCCTCTCTCCCAGCTGAACCAGCCCCAGTCCCATAACCTCTCCTCACAGGGCAAGGGCTCTGGGCCCCATTATCCTAGTGGCATCCCCTGAACCCACTCCAGTTTGTCTATGTCCTTCCCATATTTGAGGGTCAACACTGAATGCAATATCCAGATGTGGTCTAATGAATGCAGAGTAGAAGAGGATAATCCCTCTCCTTGATGTCCTGGCTCTGCCCCTACTCATAAAGCCCAGTATACTGTTGTACTTTGCTGCCAGGGTGCACTGCTGACTTCATATTATTGTATTACAGCCATAGTTTCAAAATATTAGTGTGGATGTTTTAATTAAACTTTTCCATTGCATTTTTTTTTTCCTTGAAAACACGCAAGTCAATCCTTGTGTTACACTGAGAAATTTTAATCACTTTTCTGCACTGTCAGTGACACTGCAATTTTCTTTCTCTATGTCAAGGGACCACATATTACTTCTACATCACAAATTCCATAATCCTTCTCTAAATGTTAAGTTATAGTGATCTTTACTCTCCTGTATCTATTTCACTTTCATCTACTTCACAGTTACAAAATCATTCCTTTTTCCCTTGTAAGAACATTATAGGTACCCTGAAATATTTTCCAGTTACCTACAACTTGCAAAGTCATGCCATGATAACTACTTCACTTGCTTTGTTATTTTTAATATCAATAGTGATTATCTGTATAAAAACCCAATCTTGTCGTGTTATGGTCATTTGCCACTCAATAAAATGATCAAAATCAATAGCATCTGTTAAAATCTTGAGAACACCATGTGAACTAAAAAAAAAAAAAGTAAAAAAAGAGTAAAAAAAAAAAAAAGGCTATATAAATGTGTAAGGCCATTGTTTTATGTTATAAGCTGTAACAAATAGAGCAAAAACTGAAATAAATTCTGGAGTAGAGTTAGCATGTACCTTACATCTATCTACATACAGGAGAAATATAGCCAATGCCTGCTTTTCACAGAAATCAGATATAATTATATTTTAAAAATCACATAAAAATTAAAGCCAAAACCTCTAATTATTTAGGATCTAGCATTTATTCCAGTGAAGGTTCTACTACCTAAATACTTATGAATTTTACAAGGATATTCACATAACCAGCACGGTATCCAAGTTACATCACAGAGATAATACTAATACTTAGTATTTCATCCTTGATTCTGATAGCTGAAAGATGCTGTTTCCCAAGAACATTTTGAACAATCACTTTAGAGCAAAATGTTTAACTTCATCATCTGTCCTAGTGTTTTTTCTTCTCTTCTGAAGAAAGACATGAAAACATGACTTTATATCAGGTGTATTGTAATCTTCTCTTTAGCTGCCATTTACAAAGTTTGATAATATTCCTTTAAATTGACATACAATCTTTAAAACTAGTACAGGATCTTCATAAAGAGAATTTGCATCAGTTGTATTTTTCTTTCTCCTCTATTTGGTTTAATAACAATTAATTAATTAATTAACAATTTACCTTAAAATTTACATAGATTCATCATTGTGGAACAGAATGCTATATCTCAAGGAACTTCTATTAATTACCTCTATGGATTCTCCCAAAACTGACACTGAAATGTAAGCAAGCTGGTGTCACAAACATGCTGAAATAGTGACGTAAGTGAGTGAAAGAATTCTCATTAAATACTGGACAGACTCTCTGTGCATTTCAGTACTATCAGATGACACTCATGACTTTATTAAGTACAAGGGTAAGAAAAACCCCAAACATTAGACTGAATACTCATGTTGTGAAAGTGTTTCCAGTGTGAGCAGACAAGACATCAGCACTGAAGACGAACATGCTTTATTGCTTTATTACATAGTACTGTTTCTCCTAAATATTTTTAGCATCCATAACATTTTCATTTATACCTCAAATCATCTGTATCTGCCATAAAGCTACTCTGAGCCGTATGTGTGAAAATATTTTCAGTCTCTATTTTTCTTAGGCTTATGGACTCTGTGTGTGTAGAAAATTCTGTGGGGAAGGGCTGTTTTCAGAAAATTGTCTGGCTGTTCAAAAGATGCAAGTGCACTGAGCCTTGGGACAATAAGACAAGTAGAAAAATGTGATTCCATCAAAAAGTTATTGAAGAAAAGGTTAGTTATTATGTCCTTGGTTGTTTAACAACCCCTTTGATCCAGTACGTTGCTATGCGGGCACAAGGGTCTGTCCATGCAGATTACATTTCAGGAGCCCTAAAACAACTGTCAAGAAGCTTCAGGAAGTTCATTTCTGTAGTCTTCATTTAAGCAAAACCAACACTGAAATTGACTGGAGGATGTGGATCTAAGAATTTAGTGGTTTTACCATTATTCTTATTTAGGCCATGATTTTTTAAAAAGAGAGTTTGCATTAATAAATATTTGCTAATGGTACAGCCACTTAAAGGAAAAGTAATTAAAATGTGTGATATTGCAAAATACTATGAATTTCAGAGGAAGTAGGGAAAAGTTCCTTCTTCATTCAAGATTTATGAATGTTGGCAATGCAAAAAAGCACATTTCACCATCAACAGAGTTACAGTTTTAAACAAATAATAGAAATTATTAATGAAACATGCAATGTTCTTGCAATATTAGAGGCAGCCTGGAGAAGTTTTTCCAGACAGAACTAGCTGATAGTTTCTCAGCATATTGTAAAGTGTTCACAAAGCAACGTACAGAATTTCACAGGAGAATAAACCAACATGTAAGGCCAAATTGTGCCACTTTGTGGATCCACTCTCATAAGTGTGAAATTTTTGCATATGTCTTTAGTACACAAGGGCAGTGTAAATGACATAAGCTGTTTTTGTCTTCCAGAATATACACAGAGGTGTTGATTGATTTGCTTGTGGGTGAACTTTTGTTTTGGCACATTCTACAACCTGAAAGAGGTTGAGGGTTTAGAAACCTGTATCATTATTTCTTTATTGATCACATAGATTTTTGACCGTTTTCTTTGTTTTAATCATTCTATCCTTCACTACATTAAAAAAAAAAAAAACAACCAACCCCCCAAAAAAACCCAAAACCACAAAAAAATCCTGGTAATTTATTTCTACTGTTAAACTGTTAAAATGGGTGGAAGAAGGAAAGCTCATCCAGACAGCCATAATTTCCTTTAAAATAATAAAAGAGCAAAGATACTTTCTCAGTTTTGCTTTAACTAGGCATCAGAAGAGGAGGTGATGGCATACTCAGCAGCCAACCTACTTACTAATATTCCAGATGTTTCAGCTCAAAAATAAAGTGTCATGACAATATCACACCTTTAAAAAGAACAGTCATCACCATCATCAGAAAGGACAGGTATTGCAGGAATAACAAATCCCATCTGGGGTTCTAGAGGAAGCAGAACAAGGAAGGAGACCCAACTTCATAGTTCCAGTGTCGCTTCAGGAACTGAGTGACAGTGAAATGCCAGAGTTAAGTATTCAAGGATGGAAAATTTGAAGGTGTACCATCTGAGCGAACACTTAACCTTTGGGCTACCAAATAAATAAGATCTCTTCCAAACAGGCAATGCAGCAGACTCACAATTTTCCTTTCTATTTTGTTAAATCCTGATGTTTATCAGACTGGATGATGTTACCAGGACCTTAACAGAAAACAGTCAAAAATGCTAGGCATACAGCCTCATTATGGACTCTCTTCCTTCGTCCTGAACCCCCTAAGCATTTTATTACCATCAGCAGATTTTAGATAAATATCTTTTGGGCTAGCACTTAAAAGAAAAGAAAAAAAAACCCCAAACCTATCATTTTTACTAGTAATTAGTTTTTTCACATCTGTCTAACAGATAAAATGCCCAAATCTACACTCATGTACCTGCTTTTGTGAAGTATCCTAATAATCTAGAACTTCACAGCTCTTTCTAAGGTCTGCCTGGATTTTTTCTCTATTTTTCCCAATAATTCCTATCAGAACATGGATATTATCAAATCAATATTGTTTAATTTCTGCAGTTCATGGGAAAGTATTAATACTTTTACTAGAAAGGTTGTTAAAAAGGGATACATAGTTCCCAACACTTTAATCAGTGTTAACAGATCATTTGACACGTTAGTTTTGGACTAGAATAAAGTTATTCTTATTTGTTCTTTTCAAGGACTCTGGACAATTTTGATTTTTATATAGTAAATATGATTGTACTTCCTCTCACCATGACTATATGCATTTAGGCAGACAGACCTTTCTTGGTTTTACTCACACAAGTAATTATGAATAACACCTACTTTGTTTATAGCCCACTGACATCTTTGTAGCTGAAGCAAGAACAGTTGGGTCAGAAACCTTCAGTAAACCCACTATGTATCAGTGGTTGGATACTCTCACAGGAGAATTTCCAAATGAACTAATTACTCTTTTCAGGGCATCAATGGAAAGTCGTTGCTTCTGAAAATTTTATCACTGTTTATTTCCTTTTCTTCTCTTATCTGAACATCAAATGCTCCCTGAACTTGAAACAACCCAAGCTGCTCATTCTCCCTAGCAAGTCACTGAAGAGATTCAAAGCTGTATGTGTTGAAAGGCTCCCCTTCTGTCTCTCCTGTACCCCAGGAAAAAGAGCCTGCTGATCAATACATTGCCTAAAAAGTCTAACAGAATTTTCACAATGATGTGTAGACATATTTGCTTAATTTCCTGGGGTTCTGGGGTTTGGTTTTTTTTCCCCACTATGCTTTGTGATTACTCAGTACAAGAGAATCTTCTTCTGCTACCATTTATAATTCAGACTGCACACACAATAGTGCAGGTAACATATCTTTAGTTCAAATCACAGCACTCAGCACTCCTACTGTTCCTACAGAAACAGACACAGATATACAGAATGCTTTCTATTTATATTCACCCAATACTCATTTAATGCTTTGTGAAGATGCACACCTTCAGCAGCTTTATGCTTAGAGTGCTTCCATAACTGTTAACGCCCACTATCCTTACTGCACTTTAGGTAATTATGGCGGCACAAGACAATTTGTGGCAATTTTCGATAGGTCACCCCTCCCATAACTTTATTTGATTCAGGATTATATTAGAGCATAGAAGACAAAATATTCCTAATCCTAAAGTGTCCTTGGGTGGACACCTTTTACATATTCTTAATAAGAGTGTATTCTCTTCTATGAGAGTACTCTTTCATGACACCTTGAAATGGACAAACCTATTTCACAGCAGAACCTCCTCCATTCTTCATGTTCATTGTGACCTAATCTCCTTATATCCCTCCTTTGCAAGATAACAAAAGACAACTACACCAAGTCAACAGAGTTGATAACGAGTATCTAGTTTGGGAGGAGTGAGGGAGGAGGTGGGGAAGGGAGTTATAAATCCATTTTGTGCCTGCTCCTGGCCTCTGACCCGATAAATCCAGGAGAGACACAACTAAGGTTTAGAACTCTGGTTGGAAAAGCTTATTTGCTTTCTTGGCTTGCTCCGTATCTATAGGATTTCCTGATTTAGCAGACATGCTCATGGAACTTTGAGGCACAAAATTAGAAAAGATGTCTGTTCCTGCTAAGGCCATTAGAATAGACTGTATGCTAAGCATCCAGGGAGTGCTGAATAGATTTAAAAGCTGAGAAAAACTTTAGCAACACTTTGACAGAATACTTCCAGCCATAAAAACAATGAGCTAAGAAGTAACCTAGTTACAATTCTGTTCAGGTATAATAGTCTTATTTCAGTTAAATTAGACGAATCTATATAAAAATGAGATAATATAGGAAGTCAGGTACAATGTTAACTGTAGAATCTGATGTGACTCCTATCACTTAATAGGATTTGATTCACCTTCATTTGCATAAAAGACTAGTCACTTGAATTCTCCTTATAACAAAATATGCACTCGTAGAAATTGGTATCTAACAATAAATTCCTTTGTGGAAAAAAAAAAAGGCAAAACTGCTCAACAACCAGTAATCTGAATGCTGAGGTGGAAACAAAATCATGGTATGCACATGTTCTCCAGGCTTACATGACAGTTTTGATTTCATTTGAAATTCTGACTTCAATGAACTGTCACCAAAAGTCTCCCTTGATCTAATTCTGAAAAAAATCACATTTCTGTTATGTTTACAAAGAGAGTCACATTTTTTAAATGTACAGATATCACTAAGAGAAGAATTAATCCTGCTGTCTGCATGAACATGTACAAACAATTCAACAAAGATGTTTAATGCCAATAGGAGCAGTGGGACACTTTTCCTATCTTTAGTGCA
The DNA here is from genome assembly GCF_018139145.2 of Gymnogyps californianus. Classification (NCBI taxonomy): domain Eukaryota; kingdom Metazoa; phylum Chordata; class Aves; order Accipitriformes; family Cathartidae; genus Gymnogyps; species Gymnogyps californianus. The sequence continues at coordinate 51,781,700 of NC_059500.1, read as the reverse complement.
TAGGTATTTGGAGAGCAATTCTACACCCTTTAATTTATGCAGGGTGACTAGCTGAAGTCAAAAGGATTTATAGGGAGCAAATCATTTACAGCAGTAAACCTCATTTATTGATAAATGTTTCATGGAGTTTAAAGTCAGACAATAAATACTACCACTTTCATAACCAAACTTCTTGCAAAATTAGGTGCTTGAATGGCAGCAACTTTACTTCTTACATGATGCTAAAATTTGAAAACAAAACAAAACAAAAACTCAAAGGAGAGCAATTCACAGAAAATGCAAATGTATTTCTACTATCTTTAAACAAAAAGTTTTGGAAAAAATATGAGCTGAAATTCTGCATACCAGTCTTTTTCCATGCTTACGTAAAAAAAAAAAAATTACCTACTATGCAAAGTAAAAAAGTCACTTTTTGCTTGAAGCTTCTTTTAAAACAGTGCAGTACCATAACTAAATTAAATTCTATCCCTGTTCCTAAGACACTTCCCCAGCTCCGCTCCCCCCCCCCCCCCCCAAGCTACTCATCTTCACCCTAGATCCTTTCTGTCTCTTTTTCTGGAGAGTCATGAACATCTAATTTACAGCTAGATGAGGTAACAAGATATGAGACCTATGTCTACCTGGAATCTACTCATGCATTTCTCCCTAGAATCTAAAGTATAGATATGTCTCATAAACACTGACAAACTTAGTTCTTCATAATAATGGAGCGAAATAATTTCAAGGAAATTTATCTAATTTCCCTGAAGACTATTGACTTAACAGTCATGAAAACAATATACTGGGAACATCAAGATCCAGTTTAACATCTCTTCAACAGGCTGAGTATTGGTGCATAATTTTAATGTGAACAAAAGAACAGGATTAAATGGATATAGTTGGTAGGGGGCGCTTTCATCTGAGTTAATATTTAGATATGATCTGGGTAATCAAAGATTTCTCTACCTAGAAGACTGCATAATCTAATTCATGATAAAATAAGATGTAACATTGTACCTCATTGAATTACTAGCTTGATTGAATAGGAAGCAAGCATCAAATCTAAAAATGCACTATCTTTAGTACTATACAGCATGGTGAATTCCTTCATTGTGTTGATATAGAAAACATCTGTATAACTAGACAAAAGCAAATAAAAAAAATCCCCAGAATTTTTTCGTAGTACCTTTTTTCTTAATATAACATGTCCTGCTTTTTGAAGTTGTTTATATTATTGATAGTTTCACAAGAGAATTTCTCTTTTGTGAATGATCAACTTATCATACCTTATGTTTCCATAGCTTGATACAGAGAATATTTTATTCTGCTAATGAGCAGCAAAGCCAGAAGCTATGTCTGATCTCTAGGCCAATTTGAAAAATGTTGATGCAGCTAGCATTGATATAACTGAAATTGTACCCTGTTAGTTCAGCACTACCTTTTAACACTAGTTAAAACTAAATGAACATCAGATACATCTTTCTAGGTTATAATAACTAAAGTTCTGTTCCCTGGATCAAAATAAGTTTCTCTTTTCAAGATTTTTAATGGTTTTATGATTAATTTTGAAATTTAAATTCTCTAGAGCTCTGGGGATTTGAAGAGAAGAGTAAAATGTCCTAATTCAACTAATAGTTAATGAACTTGTATGTAAACTACTATTGTTAAAAAAAGAGGGTTTTAATCATTATAACACAAAACCACTTCCAAATAATTGTAATTTTAGAAACATACATGGAATCCTTTATGTTCTTGAATAAAAAATATTCAAAGACTAGCAGATAGGCATTCCCTTTGGACATAAAAATCGGTTTCTTTGGAGGAGGAGGTCAAAGATTACACTGATGTTTAGCAATTATGTTTCCATAAGAAATTATCTAAAATACTTCCACTTCAATTTTCACTCCTTGTCCCATGCATGGAAATGTTTCCAAAGAGGTTACCCAGTATTGGGTGAACAGTTTCTTAATTAAATTTTTGTTTAGCTGCCAGCTGTCGGCTGTGGTTATCCTCTTTCAGGATTGATGTTGAGGTTATAGACCATACAAGAAACATTCTGTCTGGTGATGTTATAAAACTACCAATGTCAAAGATATCACACTAGTAAAGCACAGAATCATGGAACGGTTAAGGTTGGAAGGGACCTCTGGGGTTATCTTGTCCAACCTCCCTGCTCAAGCAGGGTCATCTACAGAAAGTTGCCAAGGACCATGTCCAGACAACTTTTGGATATCTCCAAGGATGGAGATTCCACAGCCTCTCTGCGCACCCTGTGTCAGTGCTCAGTCACCCTCACAGTGAAAAAGTGTTTCCTGATATTCAGATGGAAGCTGCTATATTTCAGTTTGTGCCCATTGCCTCTTGTCTTGTCACTGGGCACCACTGAATGTTTTTCTAATATCTCCAAGGATGGAGACTCCACCACCTCCCTGGGCAACCCGTTCAGGTGCTCAGTGTGTTGGGTTTGTGTAGCGGGGGAGGGGCTACAGGGGTGGCTCCTGTGAGAAGCTGCTAGAAGCTTCCCCGGCTCCAACTCGGACCCGCCACTGGCCAAGGCCAAGCCCATCAGCGACAGTGGTAGCATCTCTGTGATAGCATATTTAAGGAGGGGAAAAGACTGCTGAGGGAGAGAGGGGAAGAAGAAGAAAAGCTACAATGAAGAGAGGAGTCGGATGTGAGAGAAACAACCATGCACACACTGAGGTCAGTGAAGAAGGAGAGGGAGGGAGATGCGCCAGAGCAGAGATTCCCTTGCAGCCCGTGGTGAGACGGCAGGCTGTCCCCCTGCAGTCCATGGAGGTTAACGGTGGAGCAGAGATTCCCCTGCAGCCCGTGGAGGATGCCATACTGGAGCAGATGGCTGGGCCCGGAGAAGGCCGTAACTCCGTGGGAGAGCCCATGCTGGAGCAGTTCATGGAGGACTGCAGTGCGTGGAAAGGACTCGCGTTGAAGAAACTCATGGAGGGCTGACCCCTGTGAGAGGGACCCCACGCTGGAGCAGGGGAAGAGTGTGAGGAGTCCTCCTCCTGAGGAGGAAGGAATGGCAGAAACCATGTGTGACAAACTGACCGCAACCCCCATTCCTGCACCCCTGAGCTGCTCAGGGGGAGGAGGTAGAGGTATCGGGAGCAAAGCTGAGCCCGGGAAGAAGGGAGGGGTGGGGAGAAGGTGTGTTTTTAAGATATGGTTCTGTTTCTCATCATCCTACTCTGATTTGGTTGGTAACAAATTGATTTATTTTTCCCCAGATCAAGTCTGTTTTGCCTGTGACCATAATTAGTGAGCGATCCCTCCGTGTCCCTGTCTCGACTCACAAGCCTTTTTGTTGTATTTTCTCCTCCCCATCATGCCAGGGGGAGGAGTGAGCGAGCGGCTGCGTGGTGCTTTGTTGCCAGCTGGGCCTAAACCACGACGCTCAGTCACCCCAAAGTAAAAAAAAAAGCTTTATTTATGTTCAGATGGACTCTCCTGTGTTTCAGTCTGTGTCCACTGCCTCTTGTCCTGTCATTGGACACAACTGAGAAGATCCTGGCTCTATTTTCTTTACACTGTCCCTTCAGATATTGGCACACATTGAAGAAATCACCCTGAGCCGTCCCGTCTCCAGGCTGAACAGCCCCTGTTCTCTCAGCCTTTCCTCATAGGAGAGTTTCTCCAGCCCCTAAATCATCTTTGTGGTCCTTTTTTGAACTCTCTCCAGTATGTCCATATCTCTCTGGTACTGGGGAGCACAAAAGTGGCCACAATACTCTAGGTGTGGCCTCACCAGTGCTGAATAAAAGGGAAGGATCACCTCTCTCACTCTGCTGACAACACTCCTACTGCAGCCTAGGAAGCTGTCAGTCTTCTTTGTGTCAAGGGTACATTGCTGGCTCATGTTCAGCTTGGACCCCCTCATAGCCTTCTCTGCAAAGCCATTTCCCAGATGGATGACCCCCATTCTGAGCTTATTCCTTCCCAGGTGCTGGTCTTTGCACTTTCTGAACTTCATGAGGTTGCTGTCAGCCCATTTCTCCAACCTATTGAGGCCCCTCTGGATGGCAGCACAACTCTCTGGTGTATCAGCCGCTCCTCCCAGTTTTGTGGCATCAGCAAACTTGCTTAGGGTACATTCTTCCCCATCCTCCAGATCATTCGTGGAGATATTGAACAGGATCAGACCCAGTATTGCCCACTGGTGCACAGAGCTAGTTACCAGCCTCCAAGCAGATCTTGTTCCACTCACCACCACCCTCTGGGCTTGTCTATTCAGCCAGTTTTGAATCCACCTCACTGTCCACCTCCAGCCCACTTATCAACAGCTTGTCTATGGGGATGTCATGGGAGAGTGTGACTGGTATCCCCTGCTCCTGACCCCTGGTAATAGTGCCATCATCATTCTGTCAAGGATTCCTAAAAGAACCTGTCTGTCCCCTTAATGTTGGGTGACAGAGACTGTGTCAAAAGCCATACTGAAGTCTAGGTAGACAATATCCACTGCTCTCCCCTCATCTACTTCTTTCCTCTCATCTACCAAGCTCATCATTTCACCATAGAAGGTTATCAGGTTGGTCAAGCATGACTCCTCCTTGGTGAATCCATGCTGACTGCTCCTGGTGATTTTCTTGTCAGTCAATTGCCTGGAAATGGGTTTCCACAATTAGCTGCTCTATCACCTTCCCAAGGATGGAAGTGAGGTCTGACAGGCCTGTAGTTCCCTGGGTCCTCCTTCTTGCTTTTCTTGAAGATAGGAGTGACATTTGCTTTCCTACAGTCCTCAGGCACCTCTCCTAGTCACCATGATCTTTTGAAGATGATGAAGAGTGGCTTTGCAATGACATCAGGCAGCTCCCTCAGCACTCAGGGGCTCAGCTCATCAAGGCCTATGGACTTATGCATGTCCAGGTTGCTTAAGTATTCCCCAGCTTGATTCTCTTCCACCAATGGTACACCTTCCCTACTCCAGATGTTGCCCCTGGTTTCAGATATCTGGGATTTCTGAAGGCCAATCTTGCTAGTAAAGACAGAAGCAAAAGAAGACATTCAGTACCTCAGCCTATTCCATGTCCTGTTTCATGAAGGTCCCCACCTCATTCAGCAGTGGGACCATATTGTCCCTGGTCATCCTTTTGCTGCTGATGGACTTAAAGCCCTTCTTGTTGCCTTTGGCATCCCTCACCAGATTCTATTCCTGGGCTTTGATTTTCCTACCTGCGTCTCTGCATGCTTAGACAATGTCTCTGTATTCCTCCCAGGTTACCTGTCCCTGTTTCCATCTTTCGTATACTCGTTTTTTATGTCTGAGTTTTGCCAAGAGCACCTTGTTCTTCCATGCAGGCCCCCTGACATTTTTTGCCTGACTTCCTGCTTGTTAGGATGGACTGTTCTTGAGCTTGCAGGACATAAGCTTTGAACATCCACCGTTTTTCTTGGGGTCTTCTTCCAACCAAGACTTTATCCAATGGGATTATTTCAAGCAGAGCCTTAAAGAGGGCAAGGCCTGCTTTCTTGAAGTCCAGGGTTGTTACCTTGCTTTTTGCCCTGCTCCTTCCTCTCAGGATCCTGAACTCCACCATCTCATGGTAATGGCAGCCAAGGCTGCCTTTGGCTTTCACATTCCCAACAAGCCCTTCCTTGTGTGTGAGTATGAGGTCCAGCAGAGCACCTCTCCACTTTGGTTCCTTTGTGACTTGGGTCAGGAAGTTGTCACTGAAGCTCTCCAGGAACATCCTGGATTGTTCATGCCCTGCTATGCTGTCCCTGTTCCAGTAGATATCGGGGCAGTTGAAGTCCCCCATGAGGACCAGCACCTGCAAACACAAGGATCCTTCCAGTTGTGTGTAGAAGGCCTCATCTACTTGTTCTTCCTGATCAGGTGGTCTACAGTAGACACCCACTATTATGTCACCCATAATGGTCTGCTCTTTAATCTTTACCCAAAAGCTCTCAGTTGGTTGATCATCCATCCCCAGGCAGAGCTCCATGCATTTCAGCTGCTCTCTCACATAAAGGGCAAATCTACCTCCTCATCTTCCTGCTCTGTCCTTCCTAAAAAGCCTGTATCCCTCCATTGCAGCACTCCAGTCATGTGAGCCATTCCACTGCATCACCGTGATTCCAGCAAGATCAAAGTCCTGCAACTCTACACAGATCGCTAATTTCCTGTGTTTCTTCCCCATGCTGCACGTATTGGTGTATAGGCACTTCAGAGAGGCACCCCAGCATGCTGATTTCCCAGAAAGTGCTTGGGGGGGGGGGGGGGGGAATATATTGTGGGATTTAGTACAGTGTTTTAAAAGTGAGTCATGACATAAACAATATGTTTCAGACAATTTTCCCAGAGTTCTTTTGAAATAAACAGAATTTTAATTGGATTTACAAAAAACATAAGAACCAATTATCATTATTTCCAGATCACTTTAAAATTTCGTATTGTATTCATATCTCAATTTCAGAAAGAACAGAAATTCTATATGTGAACCAAAAAGAGCTACCTTTTACCATCAGAGTCCAAATATTTACTGAGCTAAGTCACCATATTAGCAGTTACAATTTATGTTCCAATAGATTAATTTCTTCGTTACTAATTTTTAACAAACATTGACTCCAACTTCTCTCTTTGATTCCCATAAGTCAGACAGCAATGTTATTTGTATAATAAACATTATATTCCTAATTACTTTCATCTCATGAAGACTTTCTGTGGAAAACATACGTTAGTTACTCCTCGTTGTATATCAGCACTGAAGGCTAAGCTCTGGATACAAGCTACAAATAACCTATAGTCCTTACATGAGCAAAACTTCCACTTAGGCCAGGAGAGTTTTGCTTACAGAGTGAAGGTCAAGGCCTTATAAGCAGCAGAAGGAACAATTTCTGTCTGCTTGGATCTTGGAGGTAATAATTTTACTTGCCAACACTTCTTGGAGTTTTTGCAAAGTAAGCTGTGAGTGTGTACTGGAAGCAATAAGACCTCATATTGTGAGTGCTGAACTGGAGGCATAGCTGAAGTGAGATAAAACTTAACTTTAATATGTTTTTGTCAAATGTAAATATTTCTATGAAACAGTAACAGAAAAGTTTTTCATAGTAGTCAGTTTCACATGAAACACACCAGGGCAACATTATCTTGAACTAATTTTTATGCTCAGCAGAAAGTACTTGGAAAATATAGAGGCCTATCCTATACTTTGATATTTATTTTCCTGCTATCTTGTTAGACTAACTGGTTCAGACTCTCTCTAGAATTTAAACAAGTGAGCAGCAGAGTGATTAAGAATTGAGAATTGATGACAATAAACTGGGTGGTGAGGTGAACACATCAGAAGGGAGAGCCATCTTGCAGAGAGATCTGGACAGGCTGGAAGAGTGGGCTAGCAAGAACTGTGTGAATTTTAACAAAGACGAATGCAAAGTCCTGGGATGACATAACCAAAGAACCCAGTACAGACTAGGAAATGTGTGGCTGGGGAGAAGCCTTGCTGAAAGGGAGATGGGGGTCCTGGTGGACAACAAGCTGAACAGTAGTCAGCAGTGAACTGGAATGAAGGCAAATTGGATCCTGGGCTGCATCTCCAGGGCCATTACTAGCAAAGATAGAGACGTGATCATCCCACTGTACTCAGCACTTGTCAGGCTGTGCCTGGAATACTGTGTCCAATTCTGGTCCCCACAGTTCAAGAAAGATGGAGACAGACTGGACAGGGTCCAAAGGAGGGCCACAAAAATGATCAAAGGGCTGGCGAATCTGCTCTGTGAGGAAAGACTGAAGGAATTAGGTCTTTTCTCCCTGGAGAAGAGAAGGTTCAGGGGGTTCCTCATCACAGTATTCCAGTACTTAAAGGGCGCTACAAAAAGGACAGAGGCTCTGTCTTCATGAGGAGTCACATGGAGAAGAAAAGGGGCAACAGGTACAAGTTACACTGGGAGAAGTTTCATCGCAACATAACAAAGAAATTTTTTACAGTGAGAACAATCAGTCACTGGAACAACCTCCCCAGGGATGTGGTAGAGTCCCCATCGCTGGTGGTTTTCAAGATGCGACTGGACAGGATGCTAGATAATCTCCCTTTCCCACAAAAGGTTGGACCAGACAATCTTTCGAGGTCCCTTCCAACCTGGGCTGTTCTGTGATTCTGTGAATTTGTTAAAAATTAGAATTATGTAAAATCTAGCATCTAACAGATGATTATGAGATTTATCACTTGTTAGGGAACAAATAAAAAAAGGATATTTATTCTCCAGTTTAAGTTACCATTTGCAAATCAGTTTGCTGTGTAACATATGGTATACTCCAGCACAAGTGGAATGTAAAATAAAACAGGACTGTTTAATTCCTAGTTACCTGCAGTGAAGTTATGTATGTTCCAGACTAACTGTGCTGTGTAACTGACTCAATGCATTACAACTTTTGGTCTGATAGAGCTTATTGGTTCAGCTACAGCTTAGTACTTAGGTGTAGTGTTAAGCAAACATGCAGAGCATGCACAACCCAACATAGAGTTCAAGCTAACAGTTCCTCTATGACTCAGAACCCTGCAGGCAAGAAGATATCCAAATGGATCGGAAAAGCCAGAAGAATATGACAGGCCTATCACTGAACTGAGCTGATAATTCCTGAGCTAACTCTTGTACCACACTCTGCACATTTGTCATAATACCAGGATTTCCCTCTCCCCTCTTTTTTTTTTTTTTCCCCAGTTATTCAGGGCATGAGATCTTGCTTGACTTCAGTCAAGGGAGTTTACAATATTTCATACTAAGTCAGAAACAAATAAATCCATTCAGAGAAAAACTGATTTTTTTCTTCTATGATAGGTTGAATGTTGTAAGATACAAAGATACCTTAATCTAATTTTCAATTTCTGATATTAGTCATTCTTGTCACATTATAAAAGATACCTATAATCATGTTTGGTTTATGTAAAACAAGAGTTTGCATAGCTGATTTCTCAACAGGAACTGCAGTAAGAAATTAAAATAATGGGTCTTACAGCAGCAGACTGCTGTGATGACAGTAAGCTAATTTCCGAGGTTTGAGAATTTAAAAAATGTTTTGACAACTAGCAGTGAAAGCTTTCAAGCCAGTTCCACTTCCATAAAAAGTGTCACAATTTTTTATTATGCATTCATAATCATGGACTTCTTCACATGAAGGGGAATTAGCAATCCTGCTTTCTTTTTCATTACAAAGAACTGTCAGGTTTTTAAAATTTTATGCTTTAGTTCTATGCTCACTTCAATGCTAAACACAGTGAAGAGTTTATATTCAAATACTCCCATACTAAATAACAGGAAGGACTAGTAACATTTCTGAGCAAATTGCTACATACTTTATTCAGTGTGTATACAGGCATCCACATACCATATACAATCTGAGATAGTGTAATTTTCATCAGGCAAATAGTCCGATTGATTTCAAGGCCTACACCAAAAAGTTAAGGCTGATCTTAAGGTTATACTAAAGCTCAGACCTACTGATGATCCCTGCTATTAAGTTCTGCAGTTCAGCTCCTTGCAGCAATCCAGAACATTACTGAGCAGTCAGCTCACATTTCAGGCATTAAGCCAACCTCATACCTGCAGTACATCCTCCTATGACCACCCTTACCTGCATATATTTGGAACTCTGGTGCACATAAAATGCTTATTGATGGGAAGTCAGCTCCCATTTCCTATTTCCTGACTTTCAACTCATGTGTTGCCCCACTTAGTGGTAGCTGAAGGAAATTCCTTAAAATTGGACCTTCAGTTCTGCTTAGGAATATTGAAGATGAACCCTAAGTTTCAGTATATTGCTCAGCTGCAGTTGATGGTTTTGAGGGTTTGGTTTTAGCAACTGCCTGCATTTATAAATACATTTGGTGCTAGAATGTGCCAAGCCAGGTCTTCTGTATATTGTAAGTTTGGGACCTTCTATTACAATTTCCCTAATGTGGAGAAACATTATGTTCTATTACGCTTCTGCAGCATGATGTCTGAAGTATTAATTCACCCCACACTTCTTAGTGCCACAAAAAATGTACTCCTTCAAATATGAAACGTGTTATTAAAACCCCCCACAAATGTGCTGATGTCGATCAACTGTTCTTCCCCTCAAGCTGAGAATCAAAAAATTTTGATCTATCTTCAGTTACCAACAATCATCCCCAATTTTTTGGTTTTCAATTTAATAAAATTGATTAGAGGTTTCTCATTATTATTTGTATACTGAAATCAAAGCGTACCTCAGACATAACTGTAATTCATATCTAAATAAGGGATGTAGTTGACAATAGATTAGATTGGTTTTGGATATTGGGCCACAGATGTTATGCAACTTGGCTACTAAGAAGCATATTTGAATGAAACTTTTATTCTTAAACAGGGTATACATTAGTTTATTGCTGACATACAAAATGACGGCACCCAAATAGAAATTATATTATGATTTAGTTCTATCTGTTTAAGGCTACAGTTATGGGAACAGAATCAATAGAATCTGGCTAGTATGAAATCATGTTTCCCCACTAATAGATGTCTAAGTAAGTGCTTACATACAAAAGTGAAAATTGTGAGAATGATTCATCTGAAGTTCTTATTGGCACCTTTTCCAGTCATTTATGACAAATTGTGTGCGTGTCTAAATTACACCTTCATATCAAATGATGCAAAGCTGTAGTGCAATATAAGCCATTTTTAAATATAACACTTGAAGTCTTTATGTACCTCACAGCTACTATTTGTGAGAATATTTCCAGAGGATTTAAAAAATTGTGTTATCTTCCCCAATTTATATGACTAGTTTGCTCTAAGAAAAAGGACATTCAGGTATTCATCTCAAAACTTGTTATAATCTGTCAATATATCCTGCAGCCTGGGGTTACATTTGATGAGATTTTCTTTGTGAGAGGAAAATAAAAACAAACTGTTAACAAAAATAAAATTCAGAAAGCATTTGTACTGATAGGTGAAGAAGGGGTCAATGTATAAAACTTGAAGAATTTAGTAATAAGTACCATGGAAATTATATCAGTTTTATTATCATAAGTATTAAAGTTGAATTTGAAAAAAAAGAAGGAGGGAGTCAATATTCTGGTAGGTCTTGCTGAAAAGCTGGTTGAAGTGGAATATGTATGAACTCAGGAATATAGCTCTTATTGACTGCGATCGCTAATGTCAAAATTAATTGAATGTTCTGGACCAATATCAAAACCAAATGGAGAAATAAATTAGGAGAAAAAACATGAACTGGAACAAAACAGCTTAGGCCTGCAATGGATCTTTGGGTCATAGAGTCAGTCCCCTAGAATCAAAAGCAACCACAAAATATAATAACTCAGAAAATGACTGTCATCTTAACACAAAGCTGGGTTTTCGATTGCACTACATTTTATTAGAATGCTGTTCCAGAATTTTAACAAGGTTCTTTTTATTTCTAGGCAAAATCTATTAATGGACAATATTTTTCTTCTTACACTAACAGTGTCCTGTTGTTTAAATAGCTTTTTTCTCCATTTAATATTTATATGCACTTCACCGTTTCTCTCTAGTCCTCCACTCTCTCTTTCCCATACCGAGAAAGAAATTAAGTCCCCTTTCAGTTTTTGTTTTATAGTGCTACCTAGGTAAGATTTTCTATTTTCTTTTTTAAAATAAGCAAAGCTAACAGTCTTTGTCTGTATCCATTCTATTTTGAATTCTTAATTTTTTAATATCATGTACATCTAATTTTCATAGAAGTTTTTCTCACAGATTGTGTTTTCCAAGGGAGGGATACTAGAGATTCCTTGGGATACTCAGTAATTCAGCAGGACTGCCAATATGAAGCATTTTATCAATTATTTTACCTGGTTTATTTTATAAGATGCCAGAATACTTTTATATTGATATGATTATTTACCATTCTGCAAAGGAGTTTTTAGTTTAGAGTAAATAGTAATTACTTTGTAAACGACATTTTATGCAATGTCTGATTTAAATTGCTACTTTTCATTATTATTTTTACAAATATATTTTAAATTTCAATGTTATTATTAGGCATAATTGATATTAATGCTTTTTTGGAAGCATTTTCACAGAACATAAATAATATTTGACCCAGTTATTTTTTTATGAACTGAGCACTAAGGAATAGAAAGTGTAAAAATCAATCTACCCACCTACCAAACATAGCTATCACTGAACAGAGCTATTAGTGGCTTGAATTAATGAAAGCAAATCGCTCAAGACAGTCTGAAAGTTTATTTTTCATGCAGAGTTCCCTTTCATGTTATGCACCATGCCAAAACATAATTGAAGATGACAAAATTGCATGAATTTGGAATGAGAGATTTAAAACAGAACAGAACAGAATGGAACAGAATAATTTCAGTTGGAAGGGACGTACAATGATCATCTAGTCCAACTGCTTGACCACTTCAGGGCTGACCAAAAGTTAAAGCAAATTATTAAGGGCATTGTCCAAATGCCTCTTAAACACTGACAGGCTTGGGGCATTGACCACCTCTCTAGGAAGCCTGTTCCAGTTTGACCACCCTCTCGGTAAAGAAATGCTTCCTAATGTCCAGTGTAAACCTCCCCTGGCACAGCTTTGAACCATTGCCACACATCCTATCACAGTATACCAGGGAGAAGAGATCAGCACCTCCCTCACCACTTCCCCTCCTCAGGAAGCTGCACAGAGCAATGAGGTCGCCCCTCAGCCTCCTTTTCTCCAAACTAGACAAAACCAAAGTAGTCAATGTGAAATGCATGAGAGTTGCTATACATGATTTTGTTGCATTCCATATTTTTTTCCTTCATAAAGTCTCTGAGACGGTTTATTTCAAAGAGGTCAAAAGTTGAATAACTTCAACCAGAGGATCTTAGCCACTGGCTTGCTGAAAATATTTCTTTAAACTCAGTATTTGGCATCTTTTTCAGAAGTATATTAAAAAATGAACATTTTAAGTAATGTGTTAGTCTTAAATGTCTCTTACCTCTCACCATAGGTGAGAAGTGAAGGTACAAAAGGCATCATTCAGTAGAACTGTTTGATGAAATTACTACCTTTCTGGTCATATGGACAGGAAGAATTTGATTATTACTTTAAAAGGAAAAAAAAATCTTTGTAATAAGACCATAGACCAACTTCCTGCCCTGACTGAGCCAGAGCGAGTACCTGACATCCAATCACATGGCATTAGGCAGAGCAAGGTTCTGCCTTTAGATCTCCCATTTTGCTACTCACTAGGCTTTATTAGAGACTTGACTTCAATGCCCTTTTTTTTCCTGACCAATTTACCTGAGTTTCAAAGAATTAAATTTAAAAATATTCTAGTTGGATTTATTGGGTAATTTTACTCTGTTAAGCAATACAAGAGTTAGCCTCATTCTCTTCACAATTTGGTCTCCCAAAAATGCTCAAAGAGTTTTGCTTATGTGGCAAAAGTCCTGAAAACTCAAAAGTTTCCATGACGGAGGGAACTCATCCTCCAGAGAGCTCTTTTTATAGGATACAGGAGCCATAAAATCAGACCCAACATTAAAATATGCATTTAAAGCAGAAAAAAAAAATCCTGTTAAGAATAGCTCTTAATTATGATAAAAATGCCACATGCTTTGCAGACCCTTATAACTGATATAACCTTTAAAAAACAGCACTGATTTATCTCTCCACCATCACATTTTAATAATGAATGTCTCTGATAAATGTGCATCTTTTTTAAAAGACACACAAAGGGCCATATTGTGCTTACCTTACGTGACTACCACCATTGATTTAATGACATTACTTACAGAAATAAAATGAATAGGACTGCAGTTTCCATATATAAATGCTGAGTTTTTATTTTTTAGCACTAGAACTGGTTTAAGATGCTCTATAATGATGGAAAAAATATACACATATTCAAAGAAACAGTACTGACCTACTATCTGTACTTTTCTCAAGCTATTTTCAGCACCTTCTGCACATTTCCATTTTATAAGCAGGAAAGGAACATTTCTCTACATTGCTTTATAAAAAATAGGGGCTGACTTTGGTTTCAGTTTGTCTAGAAGCATGCTTCACTGAATAAAACTTCAAAGTCTAATCATTCACAGCTTGTCTTTTGGCTTGTGGCAAGGACATGGCTTAGGTCAAACTCTTATATTACCAGTGCTTTTTTGGGGGGCTTATTAGTTAAGCAGTATCAAGAACGTATAGTTTAAAAAAACAAGGCTAGAAGCAGTTCATCCTCTCGTAAAGCTCAGAAATTCCCACACAGGCCTTACACACACATAGGTATCAGTTATGCGCAAATCCACACTAAGCAGAAGAAGCAAGGTGACGTTTCCCTGGGTAATAATATTTAGATGTTCCTTCTGAAAGTTTGCATGCATTCAAATTATTTCCTATGAAAAAAATATTGTACTGAAGAATGTATCTTTATCAAGCATGCAAATCTTTTGGTGATTCCTTTCACAATCTTTTAAATAATCTTAACATTATTATGGTCTGCTTCATATTATATTATGTCATTCCAGTGCTAACCTGCAAGTGCTAGTTATTGAACTAAGTAAGTAAAACCTTTTAGACAGCAATGTGAATGGACTAAAATCCAGTCTGATAATCACTGTAATCAGAGATGTCCAACTGAGGTCAAAGATAGCCCCCACACAGCACGGCAAAGGAATAGAAGAGGCTATCAGAAGTATCAGAGCAGAGGTGATTACCTTCAAATTCAGGTGTTGATGAATTTCTTACCTACTAACACAAAGCCTAGATGTAAATAGCATGATACAAAGAATAACCCTAGAGCTGATCCAGGATGAAATTCTGAATAAGATATTCAAAAGGTACATAAACCAAAAGCAAACTAGCAGCACAAATCCAATAAATGAAACAATGAAGTAAGTGTACAAAGGCAGCAAACAAAAAAGCCTTATCCAGTAGTTGAAAATCCATGGTCATAAAAACTCCACTGTATTTAGAAGTAGGTCATAATACACAAAAAAGAGAAAAAGAAAACCAAAATCACAGTACTAGAAAACTTAGACACAGACAATTAAGAAATGTGCAAACTGTCCTTCACTTGATAATCATATTTGTAACAGTGCCACCAGTCCATGAGTCAAAGATAGCTAAAATACATTATGGAGCTTACTTGAATATTAGAATGTAACTAAGTAAGAGTAAAATTGAAAGACTAAAAACAGTTAAGAAAGATAAGATAATATTAATTTTCATACCATATATGTAATGCAAACAGAATGATGATACAAAAACTTGGGAAGACATTGTATCAGAATGAAGAAGTAGGATTATTATAGCATGTTAAATAAAAAAAAGAGCAGAAGTGGATACGCTATTACAGATAAATATGAAAAATATGTCTGAACTAAAATGTAAGCATGACATTTTAAGTATTGGTGAATAAGACTAGACTTCTGTAAGACTGCTTTAAAGTCAGATCGGTATGGTGAAGAAGAAAATGAACCTTGGAATATGTTCATTGAAAGATGAACTCACTTTGTTATATTATTTACTTCTGAAAGTATGTTTAAGATTCTCTTGCAACCCTGAGGAGTCAAAACACAATTTAAACAAAGATACCAATTTTAAACATCATTCTTACTCACTTATTTCCAAAGTCAGGTGTGATGTTCAGAATCTTATAGGGCCTATCCATAAGCATGTCCTACCCCTATTTATCTCTGACCCTCAAATTGCAATCACATAGACTGGACAAAACATTCGTCAAAGGTCTGCATTCCTGATATGCTTCTGTGTAGCCAAAGCATTGCATTCAGGAGTTATGACACAAAATCTGAGAGAATGGATGTCTGAGTAACCATTTTCCTGGTAAAAATCTTTTAATATCTCAAAGCCAGATCAGCAGTACAACAAATCAGTGATTCCTTGAGAGAACTATTGGATACAGGAAAAAGGAAATGTTTATATATATTCAGCTTATTATGCACAGTTTACATAATGTTATAAAAGGTAAAGGAAATAAAATTAGTATTTCAGAAGAAAATATTTTTTTAAAGGTAGTAATATAAAATAAACATCAATAAAAAGCTGCAGTGCGTCTGCAGTTATTGGTGTCCTTTCTTCCTCCTTTGGGCACTAAACTATTACAAGACAACAAATCACCTGAAATAATTCTACTCGTCTCTACAAGCAAAGGATGGATTTGATCTAAATCAGGTCTGAACAACTATCACTGAGAAGAAACAGGGATTCACATTGCAAATCTTATATGAAATGCAATATTCATATAGATTATAGAATTCTGAAATAAAAGGTGTACACACTTTCTCTCCCTTAACAAGGAAAGGAGAAATCTGTAGATTTTCCAAAGATGAAAGAGAATTCAGGAAGATGCAGACAGTTCAAAAAGAAAAAGATAAGACAGGTATTTCAAGAATACTTCACCTACTGTCAAAATAAGACAGGCATGAAATAGAGGTACAAAATATGATTACAGAATATGTTACCAAAGCAATAAAAAATTAAGATGAAATGTTATTAAAAAAGGCACAGACTGTTCCTAGAAAAAGGAAAAAAAAAGGTGTTGCATGCTATTTTTAAACTCAAATAGCAGAGAAAAGGTAACAGGCAATTTGTCCTCATACTGCAGCCCATTTCAAAATCTCTGTGGGAAAAGACCCTTTCACAGAGACCTCCTGCTCATTCAGGATTTTCAATTTGTTTTTTTATTCTTAGTTTTTAGATTTTCTTAATCCAAATAAGTCTCATCTAGAATATTATTTAAAAAAAAAAAAATTCTTTGTATTTAGAACTATTCCCTTTCTGTCATGCTTTTTGCAGATGCGTCAGTCTTTATTTTTCTCCAAAATTACTCTAACTAGTCATATTGCACAGTTTTAAGAACGTCTAATGTCCTGCCAGTTGCAGCTGGAGATTGACAGTGACATGCTTCTTTTGTTAAAATTAAAAAGGAAATCTTGTCAGCTTGTTATTCTAGTGCCATGGAAAACTCAGTCTCATTTCAGCCATCTTTCACACCAGAGATAATGCTAGAAAACTGTATGCATCTTTTTTTAGTTAAAAGGTAATACAAATGCAGAAACAGGTCTTTTTTCAAATCTATACTTTTCACAATTCTGCACAAGTGTTTTCCTTATTGCACACTGTAAGTGCAAGGTATTACAGAAAAACAGATACATATGAGGAAAACATTTATTTCCAAGTAATTGCCAGCCTAAATCCTGCAAAAAGATTTGGATTTTTTTGTTATATCCTGTTTCTGCTCCCTCAGAGCTGTGAAGAGAGGGCATAATTTGGTAGCAAATAACCTGCAAAGAGCTGCATTTTTCAGTGAGGAGTTCCATCTGAAAGTGTATGTCACTGTCAGGTTTTCTATACCTGTCCACGAGTACAACAGAAGCAAAAGGCTGTCAGTAACTGGGAGGCAGGCTGGCAAAGTAAATCCAATCTATCTGAACCTGTAGCAACAGAAGATCTGTTAAACACACCCCAAGAGGCATGACTTTGAGCACCTTTGCAGCAGACAGAACAGGTTGAGCTTGGAATAACCATAAGAAACATCCAGCTAAAATCAGGTCTATAGCATCTATTAGGTTGCTTCTCTCCAGTCAGTGCTATTCACATGAAAATCTGTAGTGCAGAGAAACTATAGCAGAAAATAAAGGAGGAGGAGGAAAACATATATGTCTGTTTCATTTTTAAATCAGAATTGAGGAATGGTGGGGAGGAAAATTGTACTGGATGCCAGAAAATTAAGCTCAAATTATTGTGCAAAAAGATTGTACTGTTCTAGGAAATATTAAAATACGTCAGCAGTCCAATGATCATCTAATAAGGACAAGGGTAATTGGCCACCACCTGGTTCACATGAATAATCCTATTGATTTCAGTAGAACTATCTGCATGAATAAGCCAATTATAATTTTGCTCTTACTGAGCATTCACATATCATCCCTCTTGAGTCTCGTAATATTTTCTGAAGCTCTTAAAAATTTGTCTGCAATTACTCCTTTTTAATATTATCTCAAGGTCCATATTCTCTACCTTCAGGATACCCGTATCTTTCTCCTTAAAGTATGTTAATAATCTCTGATAAAAGGATAGCCATACCCTGAATAATGCATGCATGAATAGCAAGACAGTAAATTTATTAATCTAGAATAGCTAAAAATGTTTTATTACTGCTTAGGATAACGCACTTTTGTTGTTAAACACATCAGTTCTATGTCCTACCATTATGACTCAGTCAGTTTACAGTACATGAAACCTTGCTGTTATTTTACTCATACGGATTTTGTCCTTTTCTTTCTATTGATTCTAGCACTGCTTATTCAAGTCATAACACAAATTATTTCTTTTATTTAAAAATATTAATGTAGTACATAAATTATTCAAAAAATGTCTTTTTTCTTCAGTCTCCAGATGACTTTCCCCCAATTTTTTAAAAATGTCCAGTAAGGCATATAATATAAAAATGGGACTCTCATGCTGTGCTAGATTACATATACAGTTATACCAAATGATTTTATCAGAAATAACATTATTACAATAACTACCAAAGGAGCAATGATTAGCCACTTAGTGTAAAGTGTTACCAGCTTTTCATTTAATATTACAAAATTGCATTGTTATGTCTGCAATGTAAAATTTACATTATTACATTCCTGAACTAAATTAACAACGCTGTGGCTGTGAAGATGCTGATATGCATTCTTTGCACAGCGCTTAACAGGGAAGGAAGAAGGTCACTGCAAATTTCTCATTTTGAAAGTCTGGACATCTCTGCTTTTGTTTGCAGACTTGTTAGCCACTGTACGTAGGGAAGCAGAAAATTCTGAATCAGGGTGAACTGGTGGAGAAATAGTGTGCTTGGTGAAGAAGGTGGGGAGTTTTTTCATAAGCCAAACCCCTACTATTATGTGAAGACTTCGCTTGACACACAAACTAACTGCCACAGTCCTACATTGTTGTTAATTTTATTCAGACACTATTATACAGTATTAAATTACATTAACATGATTGCAAGCTTAAAGCCTGATTTATTATACACATGTTATTAAGATTACATTGCCTTATTTTTCTCTGCAATCTATCAGCATTTATTTTGTGCAAGTGGAGGCATCCACTTCTAGGCATTAGGAATGATTTATTGGCAGCCAGAACTTCACAGGAGAACCTTCTTTTACAATTCTTCTCTGAAAAGAACAGCAAAAGCATTGATAACAAAGTGCTGTGTAGGCCTGCATTTTGGGGCCTGGAATTAAAAATGTAAACCAGACCTCCATAGCTGATGTATCTTATGTTCTCGGGTGGACCGGTAACAAAAATCAGCTAAATATCCAGCACATGCAAGATTCCTAGACAGTTAGGTTTTAACTGTACCTATGCAAGAAAGCACTGTCTGATTTTGACCAGGCTGCACCTGTCCTGCAGGTAAAACAAGAATATCACTTCACACTTGCGGTTTCTAAGCAGTGCTCACCATCATTCAATCCATTTGTGTTCTTATGAACACACACATAACCAATCACTAACTAAAAATGAAAATCCTGAGTCCATTAAAGTTAACAGGTATTTCTGACATCAGCTTTAGCAGACCTAGGATTTTACCTAAAAAGAGCAGCTCCTTAAACTGGAAAGAGAAAATCAAGGGGAAAAAAAATCCTGTAGGATATTCCAGAGGCTCTTGCCTACAGAACATGAACTTCCCAAGTGATGTATCAATATTGTGAGATACACTGTAAACTTTGTGTGGTAATTACATTGTTCAATTTAGGCTATATATTAGGTATGAATAAGAAATCAAGTAGTAACTATTTTTATCCCTCTTTCCTTACATTATTTTAAAAATGACAAATGGGGAAGAAACTTTTCCAAATAACTAAGCGTAAATACTGAAATCTATAGTACAAAAAGAAGCCTGAAAAAATCCTTTCTGTTTCAAAATGTAATACAACATAAAAGGCCTCAGAGCTGGAATTTGGGCATCATAAATACTAGTGTGTTCTAAAAGCATATGATAGCACAGAGCAATAATTGCTATTTTTATGTTTATTTTACTAAGGGTTCATGATGGGATTTTCTTTAGAAATATGGTCAGCAGTCCTGTGTATGCTAAACATAGGTGAGTTGTCAAACAAAGAATAGCCAGCAATAGAAATATTGTTACAGAATTTGTTAGTGAGATTTATGCATCTCCCACACAGTGTTACACCTTTCCCGTTCAATGTCAAAATGAACCAGTATAAGAAAATTATATTCTGAACTTATTCTAGATAGCTCTCACTATTCACATTTTACTTCACATTTGTACTAGAATTAATTACTTGTAATTGTGTTACAAGTGTGTCACATCACATATAATATTTTAAAAAGAAAATCAGGAAAACCTTAAAATAAAGTTTTAAATGAGATATGCTTTATAAACAACTAAATAGAAACCAAACAGCCATATTTGCTTTTAGAAAACAAAGCCTTTTTCCTGTCATTATTCTTTCTTCTTTCAAGTAGCCCAAGACAGCCTCTTTCACTTCTTTTTCATTTATCCTTCCTACCAGTTTCCCTTCCCTCCACACTGAAAAATCTGCAGAGAAAATTAACAAATCACTACCAGTACTGCAATTACTTACAAGAAATAATATTCATAACATTGTATATTTCCCCCTACTTCCAAAAAATAAATTAAGATAACAAAGTTTTAACTGCTACTTAAAAAAAAAAAAAAAGAACCATAGTATGAGCCCTGTAATACCTAAAATCGTGCCTGTGAAGGCATTATTCTCCTTTAAAAGGCTTCTGCACCACCGCCCTTCCTGAGATTAATTATTTGTATAGATAAATAAAAATTCTGTCTCTATGTAGAGCAAAATATGAGCTCTTTATATACTCAGTGGAGACTTCAGAAGGTGATTGAAAGCACTTTAATTCCCAAACAGCCTCTGTCCATTGACTACATAAGTGTCGTGGTTTAACCCCAGTCAGAAGCCAAGCACCACACAGCCGCTCCCTCGCTCCCCATCCCCCTCCCCCTGCTCCCGGTGGGATGGGGAGGAGAATCAGGAAAGAAGGCAGAACTCGTGGGTTGAGATAAGAACAGTTTAATAACTAAAGTAAAATATAAAATTAACAATAATAATAATGAAATATAATACTACTACTACTAATAATAGTAATGAAAAGGAATATAACAAAAAAAGGAAGGGGGGGGAGAAAAAAAAACCAGTGATGCACAATGCAATTGCTCACCACCCGCTGACCGATGCCCCAGCACCGATCTGCACCTCCCGGCCAACTCCCCGCTCTTTATATACTGGGCATGACATTCCATGGTATGGAATACTCCTTTGGCTAGTTCAGGTCAGCTGCCCCGGCTATGCTCCCTCCCAGCTTCTTGCACACCTGCTTGCTGGCAGAGCATGGGAAACTGAAAAGTCCTTGGCTTAAGATAAGCGCTACTTAGCAACAACTAAAACATCAGAGTGTTATCAACTGTATTCTCGCACTAAATCCAAAACACAGCACTGTACCAGCTACTAAGAGAGTTAACTCTGTCCCAGCCGAAACCAAGACAATAAGAAGTCTGGATTCATAAACTGGCTGCCTGGATTACTACCAGGAGAAGCAGTAACCTATCCTCACTTCATTTTACATACATCTGTTTGTATGACTGTGGGGTGAATTCACCTGGAGAACCAATTCATCCAGGAAACTAAAACAGTTAAAAAAAAGAAAGAAAAAAAAAAATAGTCCTTCAGTCACAATGTCTCCTTAGCTGCCTGTCTACTGGCAGGGTTAGATGCCTACATTAGATGTTAACACTAGACCACTGAGACCACATCTACATTACCAACTAGGCCAAAAAGCTCTGATCTGTAGGGAGAAACACTTGGTGCTGAAGGTCTGGAATTCACACTAGATGCATTTCAGGTATTTAATTTGTCTGTTTTCACTTTGGATTAAGTACAGTTCTGGTGCCTGTCTTCCAGCACAGTGTCTTGTGGAAGGAATCCAGTTTGTGGTTTCTAGTGCACCCTAATTCAAAATGACCTAAACTGATTGGGAGATATGCTTCAGAAAGCGGACCTGTAATCACAATAAAAATGCTAACATAGACATATTCTTAATTCCTTTTATGTACAATTGAGCTGACCACCTGTATTAACCAAAACGCTAAAAACTACTACAGTTACTACTAGTTACTAACTACTAGTTACTTACTAGTGTTACTAACTAGTGGTTAAGTGCTATCACTACTAACAATGTAAAGACTTAATAACTTTTTGGACACACCCACTGAATATATTTGGTCTTACGACGATTTAACACAGATGTATTTTTCAAATATTTACAAATTGAAGGCCTAAAAGGAAAAGGAAATTAAAGCATCCTTTTTCTAGTTAAAGAATCACAGTAGCATGTCCATAAGATAAGAATTTTTGTGGTTTACTGTAAGTTTTTCCATTAAATCAAAAAGTTGAAGTATTATTTCAGCTCAGTAAAGTATTTTATTAACCATAAAAGATTGTGAGTGTTTTCACTACTAAAGGAAAAAAAAAGTCATTCTAAAATGGAAAGTAATTTTGACTGAGGTACAGAAATCATTCATTTTTGTGTCAAAATAAAATATTGGACTTGATTTTTAGACTTGGGTTTGCACAAAACTGGGAAATGAATTCATGAGATGCTTTATTCAGGCATGTCTTTTTTTTTCAGCAGAAAAAAAACAGAGTTCTCATTTTAAAACCCATAAAAGATGAAAAAAATCAATCAATCAAATAAACATAGATAGACTCATGAACACATTAACAGATTACAGTGATCCTGGAACATCACAAAGTAAACACAGTCATATAAAAAGCCTCTTCTTTACATAAAGAACGAGTTAGGTAGAAATCTAGCTGGAGAATAAAACAACAAAGAATGAGGCACCATACCTGTCTATTCTTTTGTTTCTTAGACTCCTCTCAATCCATGTTATCAATGCAGTTTGCTGGCTAAACTGCTTATTGGCGTAACTTGGTCAGTCAGCAAATAAAAAAGAAAAAAAGGCTTAGAATAAAAGTGCTTCATCAGCTGCTTCTGCTGAAGATCCTTTATGGTCTGTCTTTTAACAATAGCAATATTCCATGCAATAATGTGAAAACCAACACATTTCATCTGAAAAAGAGATAGTCAACTTTGAGAATAATACTTTTCATGACGTAGGGCATCAGTCACCCATTGATTGTACTGTAAAATAGCAAGAAAAAGGAGTGGCTCACATCACCAATAAATAGCTATGCAATAATTTTGGCACATGCCAGAGAAACACCAACACAACTGAAAAGCTGTTATTTGGTATGTGAGCCACTAAAAACAGATCATTAAAGAATGAATAATCTGTCAGGCCTTGTATAAATAACTAAAACCATCTGTAAGCTGAAAAATACATACCTAGCCAGAAATTTTCAAAGTTATCTGTGAGATTTTAGCAGGAGCTAGGTATCCAGCCTTCATAGGCAGCTCTGAAAATTTTGCTCTTTGCTTTTCCCGGCTTTCCTGTTTTTTAAGGAGGGAGAAACAACAACTTTCTTACCTTACCTGTTTTGTACCTTTGATACAAAATGAGGGTAAGGTAGCTTTCTTGTACAAATGTGTTAACTCCCATACAGTTAATTTCAGCAGGAAAGGGAGACTGTTGATGTCTGCTTTATGAAACAGAATGTATGTGATGTAAAAAGAAAATGTATAATGTGATAAATACACTTCTCCTACAGGAAGCGAGGTTGTGTACTTCTGCTCATTTGGTCACAATACCAATAAAAGCACTTCTATTTCCTGTGTGCTGTGGAGGTGTTTTCAAGTCATGCATCATTGTAAAATCCAATACGTAAATCATAAAGCAAAGCACAGGAAATTAATACAGAGCACAATTCAGTGAAAGGACAGCTTTGGACAGCAGTTTTTATGTGATCTAACCAAGGCCAGATTCTTAGATCCCAATAAATTAAATTATCTTAGTCTTTATCACATTTACCATCAAGGAAATTTTCCTTTATTAATATCAGTCAAGTCAGGCTTAACACTGTTTGTAGTCTATGTCAACAGATCAAAGCCACTTTTTTAACAGTTTTGTTCTCACTCATTACATGCAAATCAAGGAACTAATTTGATCCTATCTAATTGGATCTTATCTATTTATCAGTTTAACCTGGCAATCAACATGGCAGACTTGGATTCTCTAGGAAGCAGGGAAGAATATCACCTGCCAAAAAAATCTGGAGCATAAAGGAAGCAAACTCTAAATTCTGGAGGGAAAGTTCTGTGCCAGGAAGACAGTAACTGGCAGAAGTCATGCTTTTTCAGCAGATAACCTTCTTAACTCTTGGGGTGAGATATGGAAGAAAGAATCTAAGCACAGGGAAAGAGATGGGCTTCTCCCCTCTCAGAGAAGAACCTCAGAAGTCTTGGAAGATTGTGAAAAAAACTAAAATATCTTAATTTTCCTGAGGAAACTGACACAACAAACATGAAAACAATCATTCAGTTCTGTGAATATCTGTTCATTTTTTGAAATCTCATTTAAACTGAGAAGTTATCCTTTTTCCTAATCCTTTGTGAGCCTCATTATTTCCACACTCAACTTTCCCCAAATAGCTGAGGTATCAATCCAGAGTGCCTTGCAGATTTAAGCACTGGTGAAGAATTTGTTAAAGCTATTTCATAAAGTTTTACATATCTAGATCTAGATGGAGAGAAAAGATGTTTTTTGTCATTGGGGACAAGAGCTATTGACTGCAAATTCCTGATGGACTAACAAAAAATTTACCTTGAGCACAAGCAGCCACAGAAACAGAAAAAAATGCTTTCCATCTCAGTCAAGGAAATCTTAAGATCCTTAGATGTGTTGTTCAGACACAGCAACCTTACTGATTATTTCTGAGAATCTTACTAGGATCATGTTCAAAATCTAAAATAATATAAATAATTTATATTAGGAAGTATTAAAAGTGTGTGTATTGGGTTTGCCTGGCAAGGTTTTGGTAGCGGGGGGCGCTACAGGAGTGGCTTCTGTGAGAAGCTGCTAGAAGCTTCTCCTATGTCCGATAAAGTCAATGCCAGCCAGCTCCAAGATGGACCCGCCGCTGGCCAAGGCCGAGCCCATCAGCGACAGTGGTAGCGCCTCTGTGATAGCATATTTAAGAAGGGGGAAAAAGAAAACTGCACAACAGCAATTGCAGCTGGAGAGAGGAGTGAGAATATGTGAGAGAAAACAACTCTGCAGACACGAAGGTCAGTGAAGAAGAGGGGAGAGGAGGTGCTCCAGGCACCGAAGCAGAGATTCCCCTGCAGACCATAGTAAAGACCATGGTGAGGCAGGCTGTCCCCCTGCAGCCTGTGGAGGTTAACGGTGGAGCAGATATCCACCTGCAGCCTGTGGAAGACCCCATGCCGGAGCAGGTGGATGTATCTGAAGGAGGCTGTGACCCCGTGGGAAGCCTCCACTGGAGCAGGCTCCTGGCAGGACTTGTGACCCTGTGGAGAGAGGAGCCCACGCTGGAGCAGGTTTGCTGGCAGGACTTGTGACCCTGCGGGGGACCCATGCTGGAGCAGTCTATTCCTGAAGGACTGCACCCCGTAAAAAAGACACACGCTGGAGCAGTTCATGAAGTGTAGCCCATGGGAAAGACTCACATTGGAGAAGTTTGTGGAGGACTGTCTCCTGTGGGAGGGACGCCATGCTGGAGCAGAAGAGTGTGAGTCCTCCTCCCCCTGAGGAGGAAGGAGCAGCAGAAACAACATGTGATGAACTGACTGCAACCCCCATTCCTTGTCCCCCTGTGCCGCTCAGGGGGCAGGAGGTAGAGAAAATCGGGACTAAAGTTAAGCCTGGCAAGAAGGGAAGGGTGGGGGAAGCTGTTTTTAAGATTTGGTTTTATTTCTCATTATCCTACTCTGATTTGATTGGTAATAAATTAAACTATTTCCCCTAGTTGAGTCTGTTTTGCCCGTGATGGTAATTGCTGAGTGATCTCCCTGTCATTATCTCAACCCATGAGCCTTTCATTATATTTTCTCTCCCCTGTCCAGCTGAGAAGGGGAATGATGGAGAGAGACTTTGGTGGGCACTTGGCATCCAGCCAGGGTCAACCCACCACAAGTGCGTGTACTCTGAAAACATGTTTTACAGAAGTGTACATATTAACAACAGCAACACCAAAGGTACAACTGAATTGTCACCATTAGCTTACCCAGCGGAGAAAAACAACTGTCCTCAAAATCCAAGGCTTATAGAAGCATAGCAGACAGAACTAGAACTGTGAACTAATGAAGTGGAATAATATGCTTATGTCACTAACACCAACTGTCCTGTGTAAGCAGAGCATATGCATTGTGGATGTGTTGCTACCACTCATATACTGTTTAGTTATTACATTCAAAATAATTTCTTGTCAATTATGTCTGTTAACCAAGAGTGCCTTTTTTTCTCCAATTATATAGTCTATGGAAGTAGCATGTTCTTCTAAGCTCCAGAATCACAAAGCACTCTCATTCACAAGCACATTTTTTTAAGGAGTGTGACCAGAAAATTGTTTTTATTTCTGAATTATACATGTAACTCTCTTCCCACACCAGAGATTTATATCATTTTAACATACTGAAATGTTGGATTAAGCTGAAACAATCTATGAATAAGGTTCATATTCACAAACTAAAAAAAAAAAAATTTCTAATGGTAGTAAAGCAGAGAGATACTAAGTAAATTGGGTGTGAGGCTACTGCCATTTATTACTACTCTATTTATAAAGGATGGGTAATCTCTTTCTATTTTAATGCAACATACTCTCATCAATGATTGCTTTTCATGGTAGTTTTTAGATGTCTGATGTCATGGCTGCTATCTCTTATTACAATGCAGTGGGCATAAATGCATGCTCGTTGCTCTTACAGTTTTCTGTTTCAACCATTTTTAGTATCATGTGCATATGCAGGTGCATAATACATTTGGCACACAACTTACCTATGCTGGGAAAGAGGCAGAAGTTCAAATATGACACTGTTATATTTCTCAGTGCAAAATTTCCCTCATCACGTAATTATGACTCTTTTTCCTATTCAATACTATTCAAAATTTCCCATAGGTAAATTGAAATGTCAGTTTTTCCTGTGTCTAGGAGCACAAAACAGAAATATGAAGAAATGTTGGGTTATGTATTTATTTAAATTTCAACCACACTTTTATGAACTGAATCTTTAGTCAGACAGCTTGTAAACAATGTCATTGCACCAACTTGTCTATATTTGTTGATAACACTAAACTAATCCAAACTTGCTTCGAAACAGCTGTGAAACACTCTAGAATAATCCTACCTCTCATCAATTTTGTATTTTCATTGACAAGAGTACTTTCCAAAGCATATTATCATACTATCATCCAGCAAATAATGCCCCACACACGCATTCTGTCCATTTTGGGACGACTACTGTCCAAATAGATGTCCCACTCTGTTCATAGGGGAACAAAGAAGGTAAAGCAAGTGTATTTAGAAATAGAGCTAAGTGACTCACCTTCAACTTTAGAACCAGTTTTAAGGTATCAAATTCCCACTTTCTCAATCTGATGTGGGAATAACTTTCGAATCAGACTAGTGTACTAGGGATGTAAATAAATTGATTTGCATGTAATCCTTGTAAAAGAAAATGTGCCTATCATACTGCTTAGCTGTGCACTCAGATGTTGAAAGATTAGTGTCCTAAATGAACGTATAAACCCAAGTGTTCTTCAATTAAATTTTGTAATATTTTACTGCTAACTACCAAATAATAAGAAACTACTAGAATTTATAAATACATTAACTAAACAGACAACAGATGGTATTACTTGTTAGAGGGCTGCAGTTATCTCTTGGGTTTACAAAGCTCCTGTGACTGTTTTGCAGATGTTTTTCATCTTGTTTTAAGATTTGTCCAACTTCTGGGAAATATTTTTATAGGAAAAATAAAGACATGATAAAAGCATAAAACATATTTATGATAGGCAGCACTGATATACAAAACAGATAATTATTAAGTACCAAGTTACTCAATGTTTGCAGGAATTTAATACAAACCGTTATTTAGGGAACTCTGCTTAGGAAAACAGCCTGCACTGATAAGTTGCTATTATCTCAAATTTGTAAATTTTAAGGTAAAATTTATCCAGTTGTAATTTTTTTCAGTGTTACTGAGTAATTTTCATATATTAAACAGACAAACAAACACACAGACACACCCCTCCCCCAGCTTTCCATCTTTAAATGAAGCAATATAGTATCAGCCTATTCTGTTTTCAGAGGGCTCATTCTAATTCAATTCTCCAAAAGCCAAATTAGCAGCACTAATGGGGTCTAACCTCTTTCCACTACATACAAGAGGAGACTTTCCAATATTTCCTCTCTTGGTTAGTCCTTTCCTTCTTTGTCTAGACAGTAGACTCACAAAATTTGTCATTCTTATGAGAAGGAAATGTCACTGCTATCTAAGTATCTCAGCAGAATAAAATAATATGTAGCTTTTGTTATCTTTTGGTCTCAAAGCATTTTCTAAATAAGCACAAACATATATATACATACATATATAGAAAATCCACATAAAAACTTTTCTGCAGAAATAGAAGAACGCTCAGCATTTTGTCAGGAAAAAAAAAGACATAACTGAAACTGTGTGTTTAACTTCATGCCTTTGTCTTACCAGTGAGCAGACAGCCAGATTCTGATTTTCTTATGCTTAGATAATGCTACTTGACTCCAGAAGGGATTGCTAGGATTACCTTCTCTTTTGTGAGAAAGGCTTTCAGACTCTGAAGTTGAACTGAATGCTGACAAGGTGCTCAATATTGTCTAGTTCTCAAAAGATCATATTAGCCAGTTGAGATTTTTCTGGTTTTATATACGACCAAAATGTTTGTTACAGGATATTCAGTCTGTGTGGAAGAGCTGTTCTGTATGTTTACAAGCAGTAATCTACCTCTCTGTATTGGTCTGCATATAGGTTGGTTCATGCATTCACTTGTTTTTATCCTTGATGGCAGTTGTTCTCCTTCTGTTTTGTACAAATACTTTTTCATAAGAACATCAATACTTAAAAGACCTAGAACAGAATTAAATTCATTAATGATTTTATTAATTCAGCTAGTCATCAGGTACAATTCATCAATTGTGCATACCTTTCTGCTCTATTTTTGCTAAATGCATCTTCTCTGGAATTTAAATTATGAAGAAAAAGTGGCTGACTAATCTGAATTTCTCAATTTATTCATGTTCAATAAAAAGCTGTTCATCAGCTTAAACTCAGCTGTGAGTTCAAATCAAATTTAAACCACCTGGGAGTAAACAAAATTGCTCTTCTTCCCTAGCACGTCAGCTGTGGATAAAAATAACAAGCACATTTCCAAGGAGCTCAAGATTCTGAAACCTCTGTTTCTACCAACAGATTTTACTGAAATGATTTAACGATTAGAAAGAAGCACCCTGGGTGCATTTTAGATTCAATATTTTGATCCATGATTAAAGAGAACAGAAAGGAAACATAGTGGTAAAATCTTATTTGGAGGTCATAAATGGGCTTTTCTTTTCACTAGTGTCAGTATTAATCAAACATTCATTGCAAGCAAATTTTAGATTATATTGTCACACTTGCCTGACTATTTTTCAGTACATTTGTCATCTTATATCTTTTCTATTTTCCTTCCATTTACAGACCATGTCCAAAAACTTTCCATTGGAAAAATGAGACCATTGAAGTTATTGAAGAAGCCAGGTGGAGTGTGAGGCCTTGGCTATAAAATATACATTTTAAAATAATGTTTAGCTAGCCAGCTAGCTAAATTAAATACTGTTTTGCCTGAGCTCTGTTTAATTCTGACAAGATAGTTCTGTTTAAAACCCCAGCAAAAGGTTCTGGTGAATCTTAAGGACTCCATGATTGGAACTGTCAGGACCCTTTTCAGGAGTTCAGCTGCTTATGCTCAAAGCCATCTCTGATACAGTGCAACGCTCTAAACTGGATTCTGGCTGCTGGGAAATTGCTACGTGTGAAAGAGGTCGGAGGTGCTCCCTCAGCACTTCGGAGCTGCTCTCAGGCTCAGACCCTTATTCTTGGGCCTTGCCTGAGCTACATTCCAGCTGTGCCTGATCATGTGCTCTGTGAATCTGGACGCTGACCTGCTGACTTGCCTTTGAGGCCTGACTTTGGACCTACTCCATCATTACAGAACTGATTGGCAACCCCTAGTCTCTTTGCTCCTGCCATCAGACCTGCTTTGTTCTTCTTGTTTGGATGTTGTGGGACTCTGCCCTTGGCCTTACAGGCATTGCCCTTCTGTCACCAGTTGCTCCTGGCTTGCCTTTATTTCTGTAGCAGCCATTCTTACTGCTCACTCACAACAGCTCATATATTGTAGATTGTTAAATTATGATTAATGTATTTTTAGATAGAGTCTGGTAATTATGAGATTTCTTTCTGGCATGGAGAAGGAACTTGTGCAGTGAGAGTCATTCCATCTCATCTGTTGTAAATAATTGGTTTTGTATGTTTCACTATAGGCAATGGGTGATAACTAGAAGTCTCCATCTAAGCTGTTAGCACATGAACTGCTGCTGAACATGGATGAATTGCAGGAGACTCTCCTATGTGACCACACTCCTCCTTACACGACCAAGAGTCATGTAATATCCTTTTTTATCTGGAAGGCTGTATCTGGCTCAGAGTTACAGCTAAATAGCATTTTTCTTTGCTGTGTACTCATACTCTTTTATCAGAAACACAACACACTGCACTGTATACCAAAAGATGAACCAACAATTCTGGCAGCTTTAGCCTCTGTCTCAAACAGGGTAATAACTCAAGAAAGGAACAGGTTGTAATAGGATGTACCACTAAGAAGATTATACAAAAGATGGTGTGAAATGAAGAGACGTCCTTTATTTTTTTACCTTTTATAAAATCCTCCTGCTTGGAAACGCTTTCAACAAAAGATGACACCTGTGATATTACTGAGATAAAGAGAGATTTCTGATGGTGTTCATATTACTGCAGCTCTTAAGGATCCCAGTGAAGATCTCAAATCAATAATCACTAAGTAAATGCTCAGAGATACCGACTCTTATACCGGAAAAATGAAAGACAGGAAGGGAAAGAGCAGCAGAGAAAAATGCAGCAACATATCATTTACCTATCAGGTAAATGGCAGAGCTAGGATCAGAATTCATGTGATGTTAAGTATAGCTGGTCAAGAATTTAGACAAAATGTTTTCTTTCATCCAGAAATGCTCAGTGTCACTGAAAATGAAATGTTTATCAGTGTTGTGGTTTAACCCCAGCCAGCAGCTAAGCACCACGCAGCCACTCACCCCTCCCCTTCCCAGTGGAATGGGAAGGAGGATCAGGGAAAAAAGTAAAGCTTGTGGGTTGAGATAAGAGCAGTTTAATAACTAAAGTAAAATAAAATATAATACTAACAATAATAATAATAAAAATAGAATACTAATAATTGTAATTAAAAGGAATTTGAAAAAAAAAGAGAGAAATAAAACCCAAGAAAAGACAAGTGATGCACAATCCAGTTGCTCACCACCTGCTGACCAATGCCTGAGCAGCAACCCACCCCTCCCAGCCAACTCCCCCCTGTTTATATACTGGGCATGACATTCTGTGGTATGGAATATCCCTTTGGCTAGTTTGGGTCAGCTGTCCTGACCATGATCCCTCCCAGCTTCTTGCACACCTGCTTGCTGGCAGAGCATGGGAGACTGAAAAGCCCTTAACTTAGGACAAGCGCTACTTAGCAACAACTAAAACATCAGAGTGTTATCAACATTATTCTCACACTAAATCCAAAACACAGCCCTGTACCAGCTACTAAGAAGAAAATTAACTCTATCCCAGCCAAAACCAGGACAATCAGAAACAGAAGCTTCACAGGTAGCGAACGGGAATAAAACTCTCACAGTGTCATGGTACTATTGTAGTCAAAGAAAGAGCGCCAACTACCCATTGTGGACATGAGATAGTTTAGTCACTAATGCCCTGCTCATTTCTAAGATAGGTTCTTGCTTTTACTCCAAGTGGGAGCAACCTGAATTTTGATGTCGTATATCTCAGTGGTTGTTCAAGGTCTACTATAAGCAAAGATTTTCTGAAATATCACAGTGAATGATGTTTATCAGAAATTACAGAGGGAGATACACTAAGTTAGATAGATGTATTTTGCTAATTAAAAATGTAATACCAAATGACACAGTAACACTTAATCAAGTTAGTAGTAAGTGCTTCCAGTTGAGTAAATAGCAGAAGCTTTGGAATAGAATCACATCAGTTTATCAAAATCAAGTAACAAAAACATGCATGGCATTAATAATGTCTGCATATGTGTATATATATATATACATGCATCAGTGTCATTTTAATGACTGAACTTGGAAGAATTTTTAGCATCTAATTTATGCTACACCATTTATTCTGCTTATTTACTTGAGTGTTTTTATGACAAATTTAAATAGAAACCTAAATATTTATTAAGCTCTGTAAATTACCTCACTCATGATCTTAAAAGGAGCCAATTCTTTATGATGTTTAACTCTTTTATGTTCAGAAATTTAGAAAAAAAATTTAGAAATAATGTTTTTAAGCTGAAGAATAACAATTTTTGCAGCTATCTACAAATGAATAGCTAGCACCGTGTGGTTTTTCATTGGAGTTTTACATAATTTTGAAGTTAAACCTGCTACTTCTATATCTGACATTGATGCCAATTAAGTCAACACTAAAATACTTTTTAGCTTTCTCCTGAATTACTGAAGTTATGGTCATATGTGCATTTACTGTTGAAAAGTGGGTTTCTTAGACAGCACACACTGTATCAGCATCAACCTTCTTCCCAGTGAAGACCAAATTGAAGAATCACTGTATCATCCATCAGCTATTTCTTGCTCTCCTCTTCTGCTAAGAAGGAAAAACAAAAGGCAAGAAGGTAACACATTTAGGAACATTTACAGAGTGGTTGGGTGATTCACTGGAAGGTATGATTTATTTCCTAGTAGAAAGGAGTTGAGGGAGCTTCACTGCAAGAAGACTTTTCAAGGACAATGTTAACATACTACTGGTAGTATTCAATCTATTTGATCAAATGGTTACTCCCATGTGACCGCTTGATCTTGAAAATGCTTTTGTTTTGGTCAAATGGTGATGGGTATCCTAAATTTTGCAGGTAATTTCCTTATGGAGGTTATCTTCAGTTATGTTTCCTCAGTATATCTGTTTTGATATGTACTGGAGTTACTAAAGTTAATGAATGAAATACTGAGTTATCTTCTGACTACATTTTTTATACATATTAGAAATGCTTTTGGTTTTCTTTACAAACAGCCCACATGCATTAAGCATGAATTTAAAGGATTTCTTAATGAGTTCCCCTTTTGCCCTATTCTTTACTATTTTGTAGAAAAATACTGCCAATTCATATTTGACTTACAGCCTGGTTTATTTTTCCTTTAAATACATCTATTTATAGGTGAAGACACGGCTTGAGAGAACCACTGGCCTGCACAGCATGTATCTAGTTTACAGTAGGCAGCTCTATCCTCTCTTCAGCTTCAACAGATATGACTAAAATCATTATGTTTATGTTTTTGGATTTTACAAATACACCACACTTCAGTAGGTGAGCAGATATGCTTTCCCTCAAATCCATCATTCTGAAAATACATATACCAATTATGTCAAAACTTAATACTCCAACTTGCATTACATCATGTCCCCAAAATGAGATGTCATAAAGCAGAAATAGCCTGAAATAGAAATGTGGAGTTCAGCCATCTTAGTAATAGATACATTAAAAATATAGAATTCATTAAAAATGCATAGTAGGGAGAGCTTAAATATTTACAATAATAAATCTGTCTTGCTCCAATTTTTAATTATTTATCTATGTGTTTTCTGCTTCTGTGGATGAGTATTCATAAAGAACACCAAGTGCAACCATATTATTTTTCTTTCCAATGATAATAGTTATGTATTGATCTCTCTGTAAAATCAAGTTAATACTTTAAGTAAAAGTTTATTTGTTTAAATCACAAAAGCACATCAATGTTTCAGTTTATGAACTTTTTA
Organism: Gymnogyps californianus; assembly: GCF_018139145.2. Lineage (NCBI taxonomy): Eukaryota > Metazoa > Chordata > Aves > Accipitriformes > Cathartidae > Gymnogyps > Gymnogyps californianus. The sequence goes on along the minus strand of NC_059500.1, from coordinate 51,747,658 downwards.
ATAGAAATTCATGAGAATATTCTTGTGAAAAAATAATGCTTCTACTTCTATTCTCTCTTCTATTATCTAATGGAAGTGTGTTACTGTCAGGGAGGAGCAAGCATGTCTGGTCCCTAAAGACAGACAATGGAATGGATATTTCTGATCCCCAGCTGCCTAATCTGAACAAGTCAAGGTGATCAGCTGTGTCATTTTGACTCATTGTCTCAGAGCAGGAAGGTGCTCTGCATATGTTCCTCTTAGAGTAAAAAGTGTGTGTAAATTAAAGTTCTCTTCTGTTACGTGCTGCACTGCCAAGATAGGTGCCCCTTAATTCCCCTTTCTCCAAAACCTCTGTCTCTGACTTATAGCCATGAAAGTGCTAAGAGGATGCTGTTGCTTTGGTATACATGAAAAGAAAGGAATTTGGAGAGAGATGCTGAAAGAATCAAGCGAACTGTGGATTTCACTGCAGACACTGCCAGTTAGGAAAACTTCCAAACAAAATTTTTAAAGGACTACATATTTTTAAGCAGGTGGATTGCTTCCTAATCCTGGCTGTAACTTGTACACTATATGCTTTCTGTCTGTATAGTGACAGAGAAAAAAAAAAAAGGAAAAAAAAAATTCTACAAATCAATGTGTTGTTAAAGAAAATTTGATTGGGATTGTTATGATATCCAGATGGAGAAATTTCCTTCCACCCCACCTACAGGGAATATATGGTATCATTTGCTGGTTCCAAAAATCTTAAAATCAAAATAGGGTTTTATTTCAGGGAATTTATTAGTTAGGGAAAGTTTTATCTGGCTACCTACTGTCAGTTTTAGGGTAGTTGTTTGGAAAAGATGGCAGAATGGAGTATTCTACATATATTATAATGTCTGTTATTGGTACTATCACACGCTGTTCTATTTACATCCTGTTGTCTTGGTAGTACAAGTCTATTGTGGCATACTCATAAGTAATTGTATTTGCTTTTAACCTGCAGTGCATTTGACTACTAAGCTTCTTTTAGCATCTTTTGTAGATGAAAACATGAATTTTCATCTGAATTTTGTGTTTTGTGTAACTATAAACAGCAGCATGTAAAACCTTCATGCTGGAAAAGCGGGACCTAAAGAATAATAAAAATTACTACGGAATATCACTCCAATGTATACTTTTACACTAAGAATAAAAATGTGTACTTTCAATAAAGCAGGCATGTTTCAACTTAACTTCAAAGGGTAAACTCCCTTAAGCTTCACCAATCTACATCCATAATATGTTCAACAGAATATGCCCACACAGCTGATCTGATGTTCATTACACAGGCAAAGCATATACTTAATGAAATGGCTGGGCTATTTTATGACAGTGCTCACACAGGAAGATTACTTAATTTATTACTGAGCACAGCTCCTGCTGTGATATATTTTAAATATAAGATTGCAATGATCATTCACTGCTGCCTCCCAGGATTCTTCTCTGTTAACTACAATGCATGCTAGTAAGGAGAGATAAAAAGAAAATAAAAGACCTGATCTTTTTTTCCCTGACTGCTATGTTTCAAAAAACCTTGAAGCCTTATGTGTGCTTCCACATTCATTCTCCTTTCATTGAATAGTCTAACTATACTTTAGATCTCTAAGCTATGTACACACAAAAGTAGTATAGAAGTATATCAAAATAAAGCAGAATACTATCTTTTAAGAATAATGGTCTTTCACACTTAACATGAGTTTATTGTTTACCATATATTTACTGATAAATACACACATTTATTGTCTTTTGCACTCTGACTACTGCTATCAGTCCCAGCAGTAGACCCTCCTACTTTTCTCTGCCTGTTGGCAGCTTCCTTGCTGTAGTAATAATCTTTTGAGTATGCTGTTTGTTGGGCTGTGTGGTGAACCAATCAAGGCATTGATTCAGATTAAGAACAATCTGACAAAAAGAAGGGAGGAAAGGCTAAGCTGCTTCATCTGATGCTGCCACTGAAAGAAATGCTTTACCTGCCTAAATTAATTAACCTGGTTAGTGTTAATTTGATGCATATTTTCTGTTTTCAGTTGAGAACAGCTGAATAAAACACCTGTTGATTCCTGGAATAGCAGAAGACAGTGAAGCCTATCAGAGTTAAAGAACCATGGACAGATAAGCCACCATAAACAGCTTCATTCAGAGGTGAAATGGAAATAAATGTACAAATGAAAAAGAAAGAAAACATCTTCTGCACAGTAATGTAAAGCATAAAAAGAACATTATTTTTAATAGAACTTTATGATGCCTTTTTATGCTGACTACAAAATCTGTCAAAAGTACCCATAAAACTAAACTACAAACTACTTGTTATTTTTCCAACTATTTCTTGTAAATTAAACTTGTTGCTAACTGCATTTATATTGGATATTTTCCTGTATTGGTGGAAAATAACATTAAACAAAGATTTTTCTCTGAAGAAAGTAAGGAACAGTAATATTATTTTAATGATGTGTCTCTTAGTAAGTAATTGTTGCTATTGTTCTTTTCCCAGGGACCATCATTACACAGTTTGTTTAAACCCCTCTGTAAGCAGGTTGCTGATGAAAAAAGTGCTCTTGGCCTATGTTGCCTTCTGCCCTAGTTATTTGTTCCCATTTCTGCCTTAGTTTCTGTGCAGCAAATTTATCTGACTGAAACCTTCTTTTGTTGTTGTTGCTATTGCCAACAGCAGGGACATAGTTGGAACGTGGAGTGGAACTGGAAATATAGAGTAGTAGCTTCAATGTTCTTTGTGACAGCTTCCAGGGCTGGAACAGCTAAAACTCGAACCTGAAAATTTGCATGAAATTACACTTTATATATATATATATATATATATAAAAATATATATATATACACACATATACACTTATCTTTTCTATGCAGATGGTTACATACATGTATGTTTGTGGGAGTATACCTGTTCAGCTTAGACTATATGAATGAGATTTGAGCTTTGCTCAGTATTTACCAAATTTTATAGTAAAAGTAATCCAGATGCACAACCTTTTAATTTAAACATCAAAACTTAATGATGAACAGATCTAAAGGAACAGATTAATTACAGTATGATTGTATATAACTCAGACCAATATGAAATTCCATCAAACAAACAAAAGCTAAAAAAGATGAAAAGCTTCAAGGGTTCAAATCTTCAGAAGTGCTTAGTGAAGTTCAGCATAAGTAATATTTTTTATACATTGCCATAAATCTTAAAAACCCTGCAGTGAGAAGATCTTAATCTGTGGAAAATCAGGGAGGTTGAAGCCAACTAATTTGAGAGTCATCTTCTGTGTATTTAATGTGAAGTTAGGGGACATACTCTGAGATTTCCAGTTTTATTTCTCTTTCCTGAAAGGTTCCTCTTTCTATTTTCTACTTGTATTTAACTTTGGTATTCCCTATTCTGCTCAAGATGGAATTCTAAATGATTGAAGACACTTCTGGAATATTCTTAATTAAAATTTAAGGCATGTAAAATACATTGTTTTACTGTTCCACACCTCAGCTCATACAGAAGAAAAGCCTTATTTACGTTGTAATTTTTTTCAGTTTATCACATCAAGCAACCCATACTACTTATGTCTCACCACCTCAAATATCTCCAGCTATCTTTTCATCTTTACAAGTGTTGTACAATAGTCAACCAATGCTCTTGAAGCATCTGTCATTTCAAGCTTTACTTTTGTGTATTTCAGAAACAGAGTGATGAAGTCACATTTAATATTTTATGTCTTGTTACTGAGAAACAAAATATACAATGTAAATTCAGCAGAGTAGTCGAAGAAATACCACCAGTGAGTCGATATTTCTGAAATTTTGTAGTATAATATTAATCAGAGACACAAAGTTGTAGATGAGTTAGTTGGGATTTTACTCCATGTTTAGTAAAACATCTACAGTATTGTTTAACCTTGTTGGGCATTGTTTCTTTGATGTCTGTTGTAAATTGTTGTTTCCTGGCCATTCACATTTCCACTACCACAAGCTAGATTAATGATTGTTAACCTAACTAACCAACTCAGTGACTCAAACTAAAAATCACCTTTATGTATGCACCATTTTAGAAATGTTATACAAGCTTTTCCCCCAGCTTTTCAGATATAATAGCTGCTGCTCAACAACAAGTTATCAAGCAGTGTTTAAGAAAGAATGATTAGATTCTTAACAGTCAGATTAAAAAATAATAATTAATGTCTAAATATGAGATAAAATTTGCAATGGCCACACATTATATAGAGTCTGTGACCTTCTTAGGCACAAGAGAATGCATTAGTGTCAGACAATTTCAACTTCAAATTCAAACCTGGAATTCTAAAAACAAAATTAAACCAGACCTATATGTATATGTGTATGCACTTATGTGCATATATATGCCTAAGTGTTCACATATATATTGATGTTTATACAATGGGATTGTAAAACATATTTTTGTATCTATAAAAAAATATTTTAAAAAAATACTTTGAAATAATATGTCAATCTAAACTACATTCTGTAATGCCACCTTTGATTTTACCTTCTCTGAGGAAAAGGGGAATGAATATTTACCTGATAACAAAAAGTTATTTACAAGTATTTTCAACATACCAGAAACTTATAAGCAGCAGTATTATACACAAGAGATTTCAGAATAGAAGTATACCAATCTCTGTTTTATGGCATTATGTCATCAAAATAAGGTGTATTTATTTTCTCTTTCTTATGAGAAAAGCTATATCAGAATTAAACATTTCTATACCAGCATGGAAACCAGTGGTCTTTGGTGGGTTTGGGAGATAATAATGGACAGGTTTGAACGAACTAGGGTTTGGTCTTCTTTACCTTAAAGGCAACAGTTAAACCATAACTATCCCCTGAAATGTAGTCATGCCTGTTAACTGGCTTTGGCAAGAGAGTAGAAATCATTTAACTACAGCTGTAGACTAGACTAAATTATAGCTGGCCACATCAACCATGGTTTCTGCGTGGTGTCTTGAGTAGGTAGAGCTGAAAAGAGATTCTAATCATTCAGTATCATTAAGGACAAGCTAACTAAGACAACAGAGCAAATGTGGAGTTATGTTCTCTCTAGCACTAATTGTTCTGACTATCACGTGTCCGATACCAGTCTATAATCCACTCAGAGGACTTTTAACTTTCAGTTTCAGGTTAATGCATTACTACTGTCTTTTATGCTTGAGTCAGGTCAACTCAGGAAAACACTATTGGATCCTTGAAAAACAGGAAGTTTCCCACACAGTAAAAATATTGAAAAGATAAATGCAGAAAAAAGTTGAGTAAAAAAACTGGGAAACTGAGATAGGTAAAAATAAGCAGAGATAACATTTCTGAAAAGAAGTAAAAGTTACATAACAATGGTATGCTACCAGATTTATACCCCTAGAAAATTTGTCTTCTGAAACCTCTAAGCAGTTAAGGAATCTAGTTAGGTTATTTCTTGAAAGAGCAGCATTTTTCATCATGAGTGATGAGGTTATCTCAAAATTCCATTTACTTTGTCCTTTGCTTTATAACTGAACTTCAGAAAAAAATAAGCTACGTGGTTAGTTACTGCATTACTTTATGCTTAACTGTGCACTGTGCCATTAGAGCACTTTAATGACACTTTCTGTGTATTTTACATAACAAAAACATTTAAATTGTATTTTTATTATTTTTTTCTTAATTTACATATACAAACTAGATTTTGACACTTAAAACTTAGCAGTGACCAGCTGGTATTCTTATAGAATATAATATAATAAACAAGAGAAAGAAAGCTGCAATAAAGTTTGCAGCACATATTTAAGATTCTTCCTGAGCTCCAATTGCTTTATTCTATTTTGATTCTTCATAAAGTTTTAATAAAATGTCAAAAGAATATCTAAGGAAGCACAGAAAATATCTGATCACATTAGTATAACACTTGTAATTTGGTTTAACAGGAAGTAAACTGTGTGATAGATGAAAATCAAGGCCATTCTTACACAGAACATCTATCATCTAACAGCTTACACTGGTAAACCAAGTTAATGCTAACACACACCAGATTTCTTTATTCTTTTTTAATATTGTTTCTCCAGAAAAACAGATTTTCAGTTCATAAATAACATCTTGGTTCAAAATCACCAAGTGCCATAAAAGCACTAATAGGAACTACTGAAGTGCTAGATCATTAATTATTCTACAAAAATGTGATTTCTTTAAATATAAGATCATCTGTCTTTCAGACAATAAGCATTGCCACAAGACATGCAGAATTGATTTATCAGGAAAATTTGTTTTCTGGGTTTATAGGTTTAATAAGGGATGAGATTTTAAGAAGACTTTAATTAATGCAATTAAATAATTACCCCTTAACCATCAGCCATGTAAATTAAAACTCACACATACTGTCATCCCTCATAAAGCAAGAAAACAAGACAGGACAAGGGAAATAAGAAATGCTGATACAATTTCATAATAGGTAACCTTATCAAGTTTATCTACCTGTTCAAAAAGGGATACTCTTCTCGCAGTGTATATGTTCAGAAGACATGCTGAGGATGCTGGGGTTTTCTGTCTCATGCAACAGGTTCCCAGAACTACTAGCCAGATCTTGCAATGGTGACAGACATTCTGAAGACTTTTTCAGGCTACCTCACAACTGTCCTCCTGATAAGTCTTTATATGAGGTTTAGTTAGCAGTTAGGGAGTTGTCGCAGCATCAGCTGCAACAAAATACCATGGGTTTCTGTAGTTTTGTGAATATCCATGAAAATTGATGGACACTATTGCAACTAGGACAATTTCTGGTACAATGTGGGACATGAAGTGTGGGTTTAAAATTCCCTGAGGCAAAAACAGGTATCACAGCCTGACTCTTATTTCTTCCAAGTCAATACATCAATCATGAGACTATCAGGTAGAGGTATTGTAACAGCACTATTCTCAACTGAATTCTCCACAGGGCCTGGCTCAGATTATGTTCCTGGGAAGGCAGCTGGCAGATTAAGCTCTAGGAATGGAACAGATGACGAAATATTTACTTTGACAGTTTTGATGAGATTTTGGGTACAAAGTAAATGTCCATGTGCTCAGTGCAGATGCAAATGCAAAGTTGTGCAGAAACACTTGTGCACATGCTTAGCACAAAACATTTAGGAAATGAATGGACTCCATTTGCAAAACTCAGGTGCTGTCGCATTTAAAAATATGTAGGTCTCATTTGCAGGTCAGTAGGAGTTTTGAGGATTTAGATTTTGGATTGGGCTTCTGTCGTGGTCAGTGGGACTGAAGTTCTGTGTATCCAGCACAGAAAGTCAGATTCTCATGTATCTAAATCAGAGGTTAACAAGCTGCATCCTGTTGAGTGAATCAGCAACAATCAGTTTGAATGCGTGCAGAGTTTATCAAAGTTTGACAATGACAAATCCTCTATATTACAGTAACATTTCTTCTGTCCATCTCTGAAATGCAAAGAAAATACTTTTACCAGAAAATTATATACTTCTATAGGGACTTGATGTCATATGCCTAACTCACTGTTAAGAGGCTTGCCATGAACTTCCAGACCATGGACACATACTATTACAGATGATCAAGAGACATAGCGCTATTTTTATAATGATTTACAACTAATTAAAAAAAAAAAAGGGCAAAAAAAGGCCTATTCTATCAAGAAAATAGAACACAGAGATTTAGTAATACTTTTGTCTACGATTTCACAGCCAGTACATAGTTGAATTATCATATTATTTAGAACACTGAAACTTTTTTCCTAACAAGACAAATTTCTGAGTTATTAAACAAAAAGAACAAAAATAATGTTTCATTTTTCTAAAGATTAAAAAGATTAAGCCAGATTCATATTAAGTACCACTCACACATAAAACCAGTCTACTGGGAAAGACTCTCCAGTGCACGTGGTATGCTAAATTTGTCATGAACCCTAAACTAGTTTATGCGGTATACCATAGCCCATTCCCGGTTGAGTTAAAATATGCTTTCTCAGTTGAACTGACATTTCTTTTTTCTGACTACTTGATTAATTTCACAAATAATTTATCAAGCTTTATTTTCATTACTTTTAATATGGATTTTATTGAAAGAATGTTGGTTTGATTCCTTTATAAAAGAACACTACAGCATTCACTTGACCTTTTACTCGATAACTGCAGTATGTATAATGATTATCTGTTGGAAACAAATGGCTGCTATTGGCTGGTATAAATTATTCCTCACTAGTTTACTAGTTCATAGGTCAAAACTGTAACACTACAGGGTTTACTGCAGAAATTAGTGGCACTTTGGTTATGAGAAAGAAACTTTGCAGTGAATATTTCAGGTATCTCTCAGACTTGGAGTATGCAGTGTGATAATTGCTATTCATTGTAAAATCTTTTTAGAAGTATTGTTGTTTCATTGTGGAACAGAAAATACCTTATTCCACAGCATTTTAATGTGTAGATATGTCAAGTTTCTTGATGTTGGCTTTTATAAAACACATTTTTACAGTATAGGTAATTTTTTTTTTTTTTTTTTTTTTTTTTTAAATAACTTAAGTTCTGGAACAGTAGCATGTTTAAAGGCCCACACTTCAGAGAACAATTGGCCACAAGGGTGAAATTCCCAGCTCTCTTACAGTAGAAAAAGCCCCATTGTTCTGAAATATGATGAAATATTAAAGCTGCGATATTGCTGAACTAGTTTAAACAAATCTTCAAAATAGTTTGTAATCAATTTACTTCTCCTACATCTTTTTTTTAATTGGAGTTTAAAACTACATAAAGATATTCTACATACACTATATTTCCCGTAAACTATCAAAAAGGCTTATAAAAATTTCTTTCCTAAAGACGGTGACAAATGCACATTATGCAATGGACTGAGTAGGTACAAGGCTTAAATGAGGTTAAATTGCCATGAAATGTGTAAAAGGAAGAGGAAAAGAACTGCGTCTAGTTTCACCCATACCAGACTGCTAGTCTGGGAGTTGCACTGCAAAAAGAGAGGAGGGAAATTATACTTTCATTTCAGTTATTCTAGTGACTTCTGGATTTTGTTTGATGCTTAAAAAAAGCAAACATTTCTGCTTAGTGTGAAACTCCTCTTCCAAAGTACAGGTGGTCAAATGAAATCAGACTTCAAAATCAGCAGTGATCCATAATTAATTATTATCTTTTCTAAGTTTCAAAAATCAGCATAAGCCTAAAGGGAAATTTAGCCTGTAGTGGATGATTGAATTTTCTTTTTTTTTTCTTTTTTTAAATTGTTTTGTTTTAATGATGGCGAAAAGGAGCTTCCCAGTTTGTACAGGTAGAGTTGAATTAGTTAGCAAAATTTAAAGGAGGCTATGAAAGATATATTACTGTTAGAAGCACCTGCTCAGACCAAAACAGAATTTATTTTTTGTTCCTACCTCTTATGGGTTTTGTATGTACCTCTTAATGCAATAATAATTTAATTTAACTTCCATTATGCTCAGAGGTTGAGGTTTTTCCCCGGTTAGACAAAAAAATACTAGAAGTGAATTCTGCCAAAAGAAAAAGCAAGTATTGTGGTGTCATTTTTCCTTCTTCCTTTTACTTGCCTTTAATAATTAAAAGTCTCGCAGATTGCTAGTCTTGCAGGCATTTCTACTGAAGTCAATAGAAATGCTCACGTTTGCACATTATTTTGACAGAAGGATTTTTGATTGTTTTACAAAAAAAGACGCATATCTGAAGCATGAATCTGTCGGTGTTTGTTTAACATTTTACTGCTAAAAAGGATGAAAAACTGCAACTTTTTAATCAGGATTTTATTTAGGAATATAAATTTGTTGGGCTTTTACCTCTACCACTAGATTTTATTGTAATTGGTATAGGTTCACAGATGGTCTTTAGCTGAATACAAAACTTCAGAACATTTGGGTAGTCCAAATATTATCTGATCAGCATATCTCATTAGTTAAAACTCTTGTTTTGGTAGCTGGCATTCAAACAAAACACATTTTTAACTGATCTTTTAATTGGATTTTAAATTCATCATTGATTAAGCTGGATGGCATCATCTGATCTAACATTTTAATCATACATTATTTCAATTAAATGGAAATTCAAGACATGGAAGTTTTAACGGTATCAGTTATAAAGGGTGGGGTGGGGGTTGGGGGATGGTGAGTGGGAGGGGATCCAGAGAGCAAGTAAGACCTTTACAGGAGTCACAATTCAGCAGGAGCTAAGAAAAGGCAGTTTTTTCCTAGGAAGGTAAGATATTTAACTGTGAGAATCAAAAAGACTATAGAGGATAAACTACTAAAAAAGATATTTAGTAGGTATTTCAGACTGATGGTACCTGAGAGAGAGAGTTGCAGCAACCAACACAGCAGCAGATTGAAAAGCATGAGGAGTTCAAGAGGGAGTTAAGGTAATAGAGGATGAACGGAACAATGATTGCTTGAGGAGGTGGGTTGGAAGGAATTCAGAGATCAACTGATACCTGAAAGATTAGCATTACAAGCATTGTGGTGAGGTGAGAGTGGCAGGATACCATTGGGGAGATTAGAGACACGAGTAAGAAATTACTTCACATGGGATGCAGAGGAAATTCAGGCATACAGGCTACAGAACAAACAAAACCTCAGCTACAAATAAATTACCTTTTTGGACTTTTTTGTTTACTTTTGGGGGGGGTTTGTTTGTTTGTTTTTAACAAGACAACTGTTCTCAAAAGTGACAATGTCTCTTTTGTCAGGCTACCTGGATAGAGACTTATCTCCACAGACACATAGAAGTGGGTAAGCAATGTTGGCAGCGGGGGGAGAATGGGACACAACACAGGATCCCCAGTCATCCACCCAGATCCAGGGCAGCCTCTGGCCTGGGTATCCCAGGTGATCCCAGAAGGGTGGGCAGCCCCACTGGCCAGCCTGGGACCCCCTCAGGACCATGTCCCTGCACTGGCAGGACTGTGGCCAAGGACAGTGTGTGTATATATGTGTGTGTATATATAATCTGTATCTATCTGTATATATATTTATGTGTTCATACATTTTCCACTAATGGCCTTTCATTCTAACAGCACATACTGACTGATCCATATAATGTAAATTGCTTCACAGTAAGCTTCTAGGACTCTTGTCTTGAGTGATAACTTAGGAACTAAACAGCAACTAGCAACTGTTTTCATTAGAATAACATCAGTCTAACAGCTCAAGAGACTTTTTTTCCTAAAAAAGATGCTGAGACAGTTGATGCTGATATCACATTAAGTTCTCAGAGCTTTAGCAGCAACATTTCACAGGGTTTTCTCTGAAATGTGAAAGACCCAGCAAGCCCACTGAAGAGCTTCCCTTCTGCTTGCCCACCACACGAGGACTGCCAAGATTCTTCATGCTAGAGTGAGCCACTGAACTAACTGCAGACAATTCTCTGCCAAACAAGTGGAAAACATCTCACAGATTAAACTATTGAGTTGCATATGTAAAGGAAGAAGGGCTGGGCTTGTGAACCTGCTGAATTTCTGAGACAAATAACCAAGGCTAAGCTAAATCTGAGAAGAATAACATTAAACTACTTTTCTATGGTCATAGAAAAAAACCAACCAATGCTATATATGTTCCTTACATATATTGTGTACGTCTATGTATATACACACACATTATAATTTTACTTTTATATCTACCTATATCTATCATACGCTATATGTTATATATAAAATATATATATTTATATATACATATGTTTATGTATGTATGTAGGTACACAAATATTCTTAGCTAGTCACACTCATGTGCTTTGCTCTCCTTCCACTACTTTCACTCACCTGTCACAGAACTTCTCAATAGTAAGGTATTAAATGAAGATAATTTTTAAAAAGAGGATAATTGGAAAGCTGAGAGATCAATACTTGGTGTCAACAGATAATTCCAGTGTCTCAGTAAATCTATCAAAAAGTAGCTTTGTAGCTGGATGGGATTCTACATAAAAATGTCTTATTCATCAGCTTACTTAAAGACAGGGCAAATGAACACTAGTCTGTTACTGAAAAAGAGTTATTTGCGAAAATAATCATGTCAATTATAATTTTAAAGTCACATCTGAAATACTTAAGGAAGGTAGAGCTTAAGTGACATAAGCTTTTAGCATAAACACTTTTTAAGATCTTCAGAAAAGAAAAAGGCCTTTTAGGGTGCAATATGGAGACAGAGAAATAAAAGACCATGCATTATTTTTTCAAGTAAATTAATATTACTGAATGTCACTTCCAACACGAGGATCAAAAACTGTTTCCACATGTTTCTATTAATTTTAAATCTGAAAAGAATATTCAAATCTCGACAAAATACTAGGATCCTGATGTATCAAAGTTTGTAAATTCCAGACCTTATTTTTTTAATCTTTTTTCAAAAAGAGGCTTTAACCGCTTGGCTTGCTTCATTGCAGCACATGTTTCACATTCATGGATAACCTGTGCTATAGTGTCTACAGTCAAGTCCAGCCCTCGATCACAAGCCCATCTATACATTGCATCTCTTCCTTGATGGCCTGAGGTGTCATGGGCCCACCGAGCCATAAATAATTCACCCTTATGTTGCCAATCCAGATCCACCTGAGCCATTTCAATCTTAGCAGCCTTGTCTACCTGTTGGTTGTTTTGATGTTGTTCAGTGGCCCGACTCTTAGGTACATGAGCATCTACATGACGTACTTTCACAACCAGCTCCTCTAGCCGGTCAGCAAAATCTTGCCACAATGGGGCAGCTGAGATGGGTTTACCCCCAGTTACTCTGCTTCCTTTGCTGCAACTGGCCCCACAGAGCATTTGCCACCATCCATGAGTCAGTACAAAGTATTGGACATTTTTCTTGATCAGCAATGTCTAAAGCAAGCTGGATGGCTTTCACTTCCGCAGACTGACTCGATTCACCTTATCTTTCTGCAGTTTCTGCAACTTGTCATATAGGACTCCATACAGCTGCCTTCCACCTCCAGTGCTTTCCCACAATGTGACAGGACCCATCAGTGAACAGGGCATATTAATTCTCATTTCCCAGCAGTTTATTACACAGTGGGGACTCTTCAGCACGTGCCACCTCCTCCTCTGGCAATATTCCAAAATCTTTGCCTTCTGACCAGCCCGTGATCACTTATAAAATTCCTGGGTGACTGGGGTTTCCTATGTGAACCCATTGTGTGATCAGTGCGACCCACTTACTCCATGTAGCATCAGTTGTATGATGTGTAGAGCAGACCCTCCCTTTGAACATCCAGCCCAGCACCAGCAGTCAAGGTGCTAATAGGAGCTTTGTTTCAGTACCAACCACTTCCAAGGCAACTAGAACTCCTTCCTATGCTGCCAATATCTCTTTTTCAGTTAGAGTATAGTGGATCTTGGATCCTCTGTATCCCTGACTCCAAAACCCTAGGGGCTGGCCTCAGGTCTCCTCTCATGCTTTCTGCCAGAGACTCCAGGTAGGGCCATTCTCCCTGGCTGCAGTGCAGAGCACATTTTTAACATCTGGTCCTGCCCGGACTGGCCCAAGGGCTACTGCATGAACTATCTCCCGTTTAATTTGTTCAAAGGCTTGTTGTTGCTCAGGGCCCCATTTAAAATCGTTCTTCTTCCGAGTCATGTGATAAAGAGGGCTTACAATCAGACTGTAATTTGGAATGTACATTCGTGAAAAACCCACAATGCCTAAGAAAGCTTGCATTTCCTGTTTACTAGTCAGTGGAGACATAGCTGCTATTTTGTTGATCACATCGATTGGGATCTGATGACGTCCGTCTTGCCATTTGATTCCTAAAAATTGGATCTCCTGTGCAGGTCCCTTGACCTTACTTTGTTTTAAGGCAAAGCCAGCCTTCAGAAGGATTTGAACTGTTTTCTTCCCTTTCTCAAAAACTTCTGCTGTGTTGCCCCATACAATGATGTCATCAATGTACTGCAGGTGTTCCAGAGCCTCACCCTTTTCCAGTGCATTCTGGATTAGTCCATGGCAAATGGTGGGGCTGTGTTTCCACCCCTGGGGCAGTTGATTCCAGGTGTACTGGACGCCCCTCCAAGTGAAAGCAAACTGTGGCCTGCTCTATACTGCCAAAAGGATTGAGAAAAATGCATTAGTGATATCAATTGTGGCATACAACTTGGCTGCCTTTGACTCCAGTTCATATTGAAATTGTTCGTATTGGCATATCTGGTACGGCAGCACTAAGCAGCATGACTTCATTCAGGCCACAATAGTCTACTGTTAGTCTCCACTCTCCATTAGATTTTCACACTGGCCATATGGGGCTGTTAAAGGGTGAGGGCGTTTTGCTGATCACTCCTTGGCTCTCCAGTCGACGAAGCAGCTTACGGATGGGAATCAGAGAGTCTCTGTTGGTGAGATATTGCCACTGGTGCACCATTGTGGTAGCGATTGGCACCTGTTGTTCTTCAACCCTCAGCAACTCCACAACAGAAGGGTCCTCCAACAGGCCAGGCAAGGTGAACAACTGTTCAATTTCCTCTGTCTCCAAGGCAGCTATACCAAAGGCCCACCGATACCCCCAGGTATACCTCGAAATACCCTCTCCTGACATAGTCTATGCCAAGGATGCACGGGGCCTCCGGGCCAGTCACAATTGGGTGTTTTTGCCATTCATTCCCAGTTAGGCTTATTTCAGCCTCCAATACAGTTAGCTGTTGGGATCCCCCTATCAATCCAGAAATACAGATGGTTCTGCCCCTTTATAACTTGACGGCATTAGAGTACACTGTGCACCGGTTTTCAGTAGGGCCTTATATTCCTGTGGGTCTGACATGCCAGGCCATCAAATCCACACAGTCCAATAAACCCAGTTGTCCCTCTCCTCCAGCTGGCTGGAGGCAGGGCCCCTCTATTCCTGGTCATAGTACTTGTTGCTCACTTTTTGTAAACTTGAATCAGAAATCCCTTCAGGAGGATCAGAAGTGACATCAACACTTCTACTCTGCCTGGGGAACTGCCCGCTGGAAACTGGAGCGGCATTTTTCCAGGAAGAATCCCCTTTTGTGATTGTTTTTCCTTGCAACTCATATACCCATGCCTCTAGGGTCAAGGTACATTCTCCATCCCACTTCCTCATGTCCTCTCCATGGTCATGCAGGTAAAACCACATGGTACCCTAGTACCTAGTACCATGGTGTGTACCTTCTATATTCTCTCTCTCAAGCAGAGGAACACTTACTCCTAATAGCTGAGATATAGGCCCGTTACAGGTGGGGAGTAGGACATATCCTCTTTGAATTGCTGGAACTCTTGGGACAGTTTCTCCACAGCCAAGACACTGGCCTGTAGGGAGGAAGGGAGACTTCCTCCATATTGACGGAGCTGGCCAGCCACTTCATCCACCATTTGTCCCTCACCTTATTTCCAGGACATTACTGCCAATAAGTTGGCATATGACAGTGGTGCACTTCGTAGAAACTTCTGCCACACGGGTTGTATGCATTGGGTTTCATCTGGATCTGCGGGTAACTGCTCGTTATCCAGATCATTATAAATCACCTCGAGCGTGGCTAATTCCCTCCCTGACAGAAGTCGCCTCCAGAGGCTGAGGACTTGTGTCTTTTTTCCAATCACCTTGTCAATGCCTCCTTCCCTAGATAGGGATCCCAGCTGCTTGGCTTCCCTACCCTCTAATTCCAAACTACTGGCCCCATTACCCCAGTATCGGAGCAGCCATGTGACAATGTGCTCACCTGGATGGCGGCTGAAATCCTTTCGCGTATCTTGCCACTCACTCAGGGGTAGGGATCGGGTGATTATCTCTGGCTCTGCCTCATCCTCCTGTTCTTGTGATGGCCTGGTTCACCTTCATCCATTGCTAAGTGAACTGATTTTTTTGTGTATTTCTTCTTCTGTATAGGTGTGACTGATACTGGCACAGGTTGGTTCACTCGTTCAGCTGCAGTGCCTGTCACTGGGGTTTGAGTGGCCACAGTGTTTATCACGAGGGCTGGAATACCCGGAGTGCCTGTCAGTCTGTTTTCCCTCCCTTCCTCCTGAGGGTGCTGCATAGTATTGAGCAGTGTTTGGTAGATACTGGCCAGGGCCCAGCACAGTGCGATAAGTTGTGCCTCTTTCAAATAGCCACAGCATTTTCCTTTCAAATATTCTATTGCTTCATCAGGGTCCTGTAGTTGCTCAGGAGTGAATTTTCAAACCATTGGAGGTGAGAAGCTCTCTAGATAGATACCTGCTCATATTCTCCTACATGCCATGCCACTCATGACTATCCAGCCTTGGGGCAGGTCTCTGGGTGGTATTCTTTAGAAATTTTTGTGTAACCCTAAACAAGACCTGAGACACATTCTGGAGACATAGCAATAAGAGCATGCTGGCTTGAACATCTCAAGGATATTCAAAATTCTCAAAAGCTGTTTTAATTAGCCTGAAGGAGAAAGGGGAGATGTAAGAGCAGGAGGAAGTATCCTCCCCTGTCTTCTCCATAGATTGGGTGTGATTACTAATAAATTCCAAGAGAAGGCGCCCGAGGTACAGACATGACAACAATGCTGCATATAAATACCAGCCTAACCTCATGACCAGTGATGTAATCCTATCATAAGTCGACATTACCCAGTACAGCAAAATGATAGTCCTGATCCCTCTCCCAGAGATGATAAACATCACCACAGGGAATACATAGTGCATATAAGAACTTACATAACACTACCATGTGAACAAATGAACCAACATGGTGACGAGCGACTATTTAACTAAGATAAGAAAAGCGTATAACAAATTTGTTTTAACACGCTCTGGTCAGATCTGTTGTTATCTCAACCCTTTGTGCCCCATGTTGGGCGCCAAAAAGGACTGTTGTGGTTTAGGCCCAGCCAACAACTAAGCACCACGTGGCCGCTCTCTCACTCCTCCCCCACCCCCAGTGGGACGGGGAGGAGAATCGGAAGAAAAAGGTAAAACTTCATGGGTTGAGATTAGGACAGTTTCATAGGACAATACAAGGAGGGAAGAAGTAATAATAACAATAATACTAATAAAAGAATGTATAAAGCGAGTGATGCACGATGCAATTGCTCACCACCCAGAACTTGATGCTCAGCCCACTCCCAAGCCACGATCCCTCCTCCCCCCGGCCAGCTCCCCCAGTTAAATACTGAGCATGACGTCATATGGTATCAAATATCCCCTTGGCTAGTTCAGGTCAGCTGTCCTGGCTGTGCCCCCTCCCAGCTTCTTTTGAAAATTAACTCTGTCGTAGCCGAACCCAGGACATCTGGTTAGTGGGTGATTTTCGTAACTTCAGGGAATTATTTTAATTTGGAAAAAGAAATTTTAAAGACATTTTTAAAAAGTATGCTTAGGTAGCAATGTAAATGTAACTTGTGTATAAGTTAATTTTATATCTGGGTTATTTATTAAGACATAGCAACTTTGTTCCATTTTAAGAAATAGATGCCTGCAACTGGAACATTTTAGACAGCAAGTTATTAATTTGACTGACAGTTCACTCAGGTACTTCAGGATTTTTTGTATTATACATATTCAACTTACTATGGAGTGGTTCGTACTTGTTCAAAGGCCTTAAGAAGGGCAAAAAGCCCTGTCAATTTTATTCCCTTCACATCTAAGGAAATTGTGATCAGCATAAAAATAAAACTAATTTCCACCATTTCTGAAAAATATCTGTTAGTGAAACCTCCACCTGTTTCCCAAGCACAACAGTTTCTGTACCCAAAGATTATACAAACTGAATTCGATTGTAATTCTAGCTCTCAGGGGAACCGGCTTGCTATTCGGCAGCACTTTCATTTGCAATTCTTTGGTTTGGTAGCCTCTTATCTGTTTCACAATTCACAGTCTCCCTTCCTTAGCAACAAATATTTTATCTCAATGACAGGCCATGCTGAAAATGAAGATAAAATAGCTGAAAAAGTGTACTTTTTGCTCCTCCTAGTTTTTTTCCCTAGCACTTTTATGCCCATTTTGATTTTGGACAGTTAGTACTCAGGTAACATCAGTCTGTATCCTTTTGGCACATCAAAGTATTATACAATTTGGTACTTACAGTTGTCCCACTACAGATAATTCTGAACCTTCCATGTGATTTCTGCATTGTTTCCTAAGGGTATGTAGATAGCAGGATTGAATGTTACATCTTGGAAGCTTAGCACAGTTGTTGAAGTTTGCTGGACATTTTGTAAAACATGCTCAGGTATCAGAGGGGATGCAAATAAAACACCTCATTTCCTTTTTCTCTCTCTCTCAGCTGCAAAATTTAGGGAATCGCTAACATCCATACACACTTTTTACTATCTTCTCATGTGAGTCAGAACAAAAAGCCTGTTTGTACCTCAATGAATTTTTCCAAAACGTTCCCTTATTACAGCAGCAAGAACAATTAATGCAACTGAATGATTCAGTCCTTGCTGTCATGGAATGGAGAGGGCATTAGGTGGTCCTTGCAGAAGTGCCAGATTTTTTTTACTATTTTTTCACCTATGCTTTTTTTTTCTTTTTTTTTTCTTTTTTTTTACAGCAACGCAGTCTGCTAAAGCCAAAAATCCTCAAATCATTTCATGGAAGTTGGCAAGAAGCTTGTGCACATCAGCTATTTCAAAACTAGTAGCAGACCTAGAAAAGAATTTAACTAGGAAACATAAAAGTGAAGATTGTTCCATTCTGCTGTCCTTCCTAGGAGCCATCCACTTCTCAACAACTCATTTATGTGACCGAAGTTCTTAAACACAGACACTACATTTTATTGAAGGAGAAAAGAAAACACATTCATTTTCTTTTCTCCTCCTTTCACTCCCTACATCGCAATATCCAAACTTAAACCCTAGGTGCAAACTTAAATTATTTTTAAAGTGAGGTAAGAATGAGCTTTTTATGTTCAAACTCATTGTTCCCCAACTATTTATCTTGTTATGCACATTACGCAAATCATTATTCTCATTTTCCCTAAAAATGTGGTCATATAAAGATTGCTTTTGATACCTATTGAATCAATGTGATATTCCTAGCAATGACACCAGAAGTAAAAACTATGCTTCTGGTATAGTAATATAATAGAATGGTTCTGTTAATTCATTTATGAAATAGGAAAGATCAGGAAATAGATGAGTTCTGTGGTATTTTGAAAACAAGTATTCTACCCACTGCCACTTCAAACTTGATTCCGTAAATCTCAGGAAAAAAACCCCTGAATCTTGGCATGATATTATTGCTTCAAGACCAAAAAAACCTCCACCCAGATTTCTAAAGGCCAAGCTTTCAACAATATTAAAAATAGTGTCGGAAGTGTTAACGTTATACTTCCAGCTTTAATTAGTTAAGTATGGATTAATGCTAGGGTAATAACCCACTCAATTACTAGAGAAATCTTAAAATCACAAATTCTGTAATTTCTTCTGGGGGAAAACCATGAAAAATACTGTACAATATTTTTGTTACTGAACATCATGATTCTTGGTGACACTGATAAATTTAAACTAATGACAGAGAGCTACCAAGATTGAACTTGTGCTGGAAAGTACCATATATGTGTGGGTGATATCTATAGGGTATAGAACAGGCATCCATGCAATAAAGCTTTAACATACTGAAAAGAAAAAAATGGAGGCTGTCACAAGTATCTGTATAATCACCAGGGTGAGGTACTGGTTACTCACCATTTTCGTTGGTAAACGTTATATTATTAATATTCTTTGCTTGTATCTACACACCTACAGAGCAGATATATGCATAAATAGAGCCTCAGTAGTTTCTAACCATTACCTTAAATATAAATCCATGGTGTCAGATTTCATGCTCCTTAATAGCCAGAAACCCAAATATGTGTGCATTATGTTCCTTGCTTATGAAGAGAAATAAATTAGCTTGTAAAATGTTATAAATTATGTCAGAATAGTTATTCAGGTAACATGCACATATTTTTATTTTTTGATCTGCTACCATATTCCAATACCATAAAATACCTTCCACAACAGTAGAGCTTTCCCTTAACACGGCTGATCTGTCTTTTATTTCTTTAACAGAGATCTACATTTCAATGTATTTGTATTTTTCATATTCACAGTAATAATTTTTGAAGTGAGGGAGGAAGCATCATGTCACAGATGGAAAAAATCAAACTTAGGCATTTTATTTTGTGTTTTGTGTAAATACAAGAATGAAACAGATGCTTATTAATTAAGTGTAGGCAGGTGATGACAAGGCACAATGGCACATTGCACCAGCTGTGAAGACTATACACGGCTTTTTTTTCCCCCATCAGTCCATTTTCATATTATCGAGCAAACATTCCAAGTGTCAGAAAAGGTGTCAAAAGATAATGATAGTGAGAAGTAAGAATTCATCATTGCTGAAGCTTCAAAAACTTCTACCTGTTTTACATTGCAATCACACCTTCATGTGAGAGAGGAAGAAATTTAAGAAGTTTTATAGCTATTCCAGTTATCTTATAGCAGTCCTCATTCTGCAGACACTGAATGACTAAGATATTTATGAACTGGCATTGCAAACAGTATGCCACCATGACAGACAATACTGTTTTAAGTTTGAAGGACACATGTAATCCCTATCTCCACAAAACAGCCATAGTAGAAGTGAGCATTTTAAAATTTAGATAGGGTGAAACCCAAAAATATCAAAAAAGAAAACATCTCCATCAGCTTGAGTGGGTTTGTTTCCTTCTCTCCTTCATTATGAAGTGAATGTACACTTTGGTCAAACATACTGTGATTTTAGGAAATAATGTAGGTAGTAAAAGCCAGTTGCAGTCACTAAAGAGAGAAAAGAAAATATTAAAAAAAGCTAATTCTCTCTAAAACTTGAAGTAGAACAATAATAACTGTAAAGCAAGCAGTTACAGTCACTGTTACACTTCAAGATTTTGAAGCCTGGCACATGCAAAACCTTTTGGCAAGTCTAGTCTCATCATTCTATTCACTTTAATTGGTACAGAAATCAAAAAAAGGTAAGATGATATGTATCATCAGAGTCAGGCACGTCTTACAAAATATTTTTTAAAGACTATTCCTATTATCATCTGATTATTTTTGTGAAGACAGTATGCTATATAGGATTCACTGACATTTTTCCTCCCAGAATTTTTCAGACGTTAAATGTTTTCCATCAGGAAGTTGGCTCTATATAAACATTTCCATTAACTGAAGTTAAAATTAAGGTTGCATAGCAGAGCAAAACTAGATTGAATTACTTCTAAAAATTCCTTCTGCAACCAGTAGTACCACAAAATACCCTATTAAGTAAGTAAGAAAACTTTTAATAGAAGTACATAAATAATACCATAAAATGTCTTATGTAGTATTACCTAATTTACTACTTAGCTCAGTTGCTTAGCTATTTTTTTTTCCAAAATTTTAAAAGGCTCATTAAGCTAGCTTTGTGTAATTTTATTGGGTTTGGGCATTTAACCAAATGAGCCTGAATTCCATTTTACATGCACAATGGAATTTGCTTTAACTGCCACTCTCTAAAGAAAATAAAAATTCCAATTAAGTAATCATTTTGATTAGTAGAGACTCCTAAATGTACATAGGCTTTTGGTAAGCAATTATTATTTATGCAATTCTTTAGAAGTAAGTATAGTGTATATTAAGTAGAAAAGGGTAACATTTTCTTTCTCAGTAAAAGGTCAATTAACACACCTCCAAACATGCATTTTCAGCTTCTCTGAAACTGTATTTGCAATTTCAGACCAAATGGGCCAAAAAAGTTTATTAAAAGTAGATTTGGTAAGAAGTAGTCTAGGGGCAGTCCCTTTTTTAGCTTACTACTTGATATGTACCAATTTTGTACATGGCGGACTTAGATTCAATTATCTTCCTTGACTATTGTAACCACACCTACAATGTCCACTTTCTAGGAATGTATTTACCCTCCAGGTATCTTTGAGGCTCACTGCTATGAATTGATCACACCAATTTAAACCAGTGATCTAGTGTTTGCTTGTATGAGGACTGAGACTAAAGTTAATCCAAATTAATCATCTCAAGTAAATAACTTACTAACCATGTTACTGAACTATACAAAATCATTAAAAAAAATAAATATTCAGTGCAACCATCTTCAACACATGTATGGAGTGAGACTGTGGTCAAAATGCCCAGGTTGATGTCACACTGAAGTGACAAAATCCAATTTTCCCATCCCCTTGCCACAGAGCTTTGACATATTTTGTGACGGAGTATTTTTAGCCTTTTCAGTTCAGTAAGCTCCATTTTGCATAAAATATTTATTTATGTAAACTAGAAAAACATGAAGTCATAAGTTTAAGAGTACGGCTTCTCAGAATATCCATTAAGACGTTCTCCTTAGTTGTAGGTTCAAACCACCTGAAGAAGAGGAAGATCACACTGTTTTCTTCGAGAAAGAGGCAGAGGATCATAAAACTTCCACAAAGAGAGAGGAAAACTGTTCCTGCTCCCCTTGTTGAAGGGCTCTCAGACCTCATCACCTCCATGGCTAAGAACCTTCAGGGACCATAGCCTTCCCTGCAAGATGAATCGCATCGGATCTGTGGCACTATATAAACACAGCTAATTCAGAATAAAATTCTTAAGAGGTGATTGTTTTACCTATGTAGTGATAAGGATTGAAACTGGCCTGAAACTGGTCAGTCTGAACCACTCCTCTCACAGCAACTTCTCATTCCCAGATACACATATATAGATACATATACATACATACACTAACATATACAGATATACACATACACATTTACATATACACATATGTACACATACACATACCTATATGTATATAAGTGTGCATATATGTATATATATTCAGTTCCAATGAGAGATAAAATAAATCAGTGAATTAATTGTTTCTAGTTCATCTGTTGGGATGGATTTTTAACTATATTGACATAGGTTAGCAACAAAGAATATGGTAATATTCTGTCCATATCTTTGCACATACAGAAACTTCTGCGTAACCCAGAGCATAGGGATTCTGACATTGCACTGTGCACTTTTTACTTTCTAGTTCCCTGCACCCCAATTAGGTTTTGTTGTTTTTTACAGAAAAGTTGACAATTTGACAACTTGGGGATTAATATTTCAACAAAAATACAGTGGCAACCTCAATCTTCTCTTCCATGCTTTTTCCTCTCAGAGAAAGACTGAAATAAGAGCAAAGGTTTGAGTAATTTGACAACATAGCTCCTTCAGGAGTCATAATGTCATTGGCCAACCTAATAACGTGGAGTACAAGAATTATGAAATTAATTACTCTTTGTTCCTTCTGATCCTGATAAACAAGCTGAATTACTTTTTGTTTCTAGTGTTGAGAAGATCAGTAATAAAAAAGGAACACCTCATGTTTCTCCAACAAGAGAAAGGAAAAGAGTAGCTTAATTTTGCTGCAAATCAGTGAGTAGAAACTTAATAGTAAGGTCACTCAAATGTGAAAAAGCACTACGCTACCCTACTTAAGTGTCCTACAGTTCTACTGTTATGATATGAAATATATTATCTTGTCTGCTTTTTAAGTCAGGCATTTTTATGAAAGTTTATGCATTAGATTGCCCATCTCACATTTTTGGTAGCTTTCTTTATCCTCCTTACAAAGTGTGAATGATTAGATGACTCAGATTATTAAGGTACACCAGCAGATGTGAATGATAAAGCTGTTTATCTCCACTGCTCTCTTAGGAACACAATGAAGTTATTACTGAAATTTCAAATGAAACATAAGCCTCCCAAACCCTTTTCTAATAACTACTCTCCACAAGACTATTCTGAAACCTCTTGATAAAATGTTTAGCTGAGAAAGAAATATTTGCTGAAGAGACACTGATATCAAAGACAAGCACTTAGAACTTCACTTGCCATAACACCTTGTGAATTTAGTAGAAGGGCAGGATAGAAAAAATTCTTCTAATATCTCATTTTGTAGTTGCGGACACTAGATGGCACTGATAAAGTATTGCTCAATTCACTAATCGTCTTGAAGTGTTTTTCTATTATTACTGAATGCTTTATTTCAGGATTTAAAAAAGAAATTAAATAAGATAGCAACACTGTTTTGCCACAAATAAAAATAAAAAAGAAAAGTAAAGGAGGAAAAGGAAATAATTTGGGATTGTCCCAGCATATTTTATAAGGCTAGTAATCCCTGAAGATTGATTCCGGCTTCCACTGGCAGTTCCACAGCCACATGAAACACACTGTGAGAAACTGTGAGAAACACTGCCTGTTCCAAATGGGAGTAGACTAAATTTACACAAAACTGTGAAAACTAAGGTTTTTTCCATCAGCATTGTGTGTTTTACCTTAGGAAGGGATGGTATTTAGGAAGAGTGATTTCCCTTCCAGTCCATTAGCTCGATCAACTCAGCAAAGCTTTGTGCCATTTTGATTTACACTGGAGCCAGGTAGAGGCCTTTACCCACATGCGAGGAATACACATCACTTTGTGCTCCCTCCAAGGCTATTCAGAAAGGTTATCCATAGGTACAGATCCCATATCTGTAAAGATTATCTCTGCTAATACTGGGAGAGAGACAGGCTCTTCTGGAGGATGATATCAGAGGAGGAACCCCAGCTGAGTGGTCTGAGCTGCCCTGCAGCAGAGCTTTGTAGCCCCATGTACAGCAGAAAGGGTCCAGAAAGACTAATCTCATACACCTAAAATTGGTCTCTGTGACTACCCCCCGAAGTATACATTTTTGTGTATACTCAACATAACCCATCATAAATAATTCCATTTAAGGAAGATGATCTGCAAGAATCTGTAAGAGTACTGCTAACTACATGCATAAATGTTTGAAAGTCATTACCTGTTGCATGTAATTAACTTATTTGCTAAGGACAACAAAATGCATTGTTATATTTTTTGTAGCAAATTGTGGTAATCAGTGTTTTCTTTATAAATTCTTACTTTATACAGTAACAGAAAATATGACATGACCTCTAATCCTTGAGGGGAAAAAAGGTAGTGACATAATATTTGAGGTCTGCTATTTCCGTATGCTTGTTTGTACTCATTTTAACATAAATAATGAGTTTTATTTCAGAAACTGTGTGGGGCAAGCAAGCAGTTATGCTATGGTGTATCTAATAGCTTTTGTTTAATTAAAGAAGAAAAAAAATCAGCTGAGCTGTAACTTTCAAAAATGCATGTATAAAGGCTATTTAAAAAACCCAACTGATTAAATATTCTCTCTAGCTACAGAGAACTTCCTTTACACATACAGCACCTATCTCTAGGTCAGGTTTACATGTGATAACAACTAATTATGTTTGAAATGGTGAAATACATTGGCTAAGTGTCATTCTTGAAATGATATCATCAAAATGTGTTTGTGACAAAATATGGGATATGTTAAATCAATAGTTGCACTAAAGGAAAGCTAGTCTAAAATTCTCACTTGTGAAACCTAATTCAAGATCCGCATGCTCTAACACACACTTTCAAGCCTCCACCCTGTCCTTTGTTCTTTTTAGCTCTAAGCACTGGCTAACTGTAACTCTTGTGGTTGAAGAATTCCAAGACACAAGAAAATAAATACATATCATATATTATTAAACAAAACAAAGAGGTTGTTGTGATCCCTCCTCTTTTTAACTCACACACCAGCATATATCTCTGCTTATATAGACTTTTGGGATACAAAACACATTCTCTCGGGAGGTTTGGTATAAGCTAAGAATAGCACTTCAAAGCCTTCATTTTTAATCTCTTGGCCTTCTGTAATTCAAGCAGATGCTTTAATATTATCTGGTCAAATACACAAAACAGAATAATTCTTGTACTCAGTGTTGCACTTGAGAAGGTTTGTACAATGAGTTAGACTCATTTCTTTTTCAGCTTTGGGCATCTGGGCTCATTCAAGTCCTGGTTCAGGTCACTAGTTAAAATAAATTACATGTTCCCATCCTGATTCTCATCCCTCTACTGGAAAATGATTGACAGCACTTGCTCTGGAAAGCACAGAAGGGCAATATAGAATTACGTGAAGATAGCTATACTCAGTAAAAGTTGAAAAAAACTTCACAATTTATTAATTATATGCAGTGTGCAAAATTTCTAGGGATGTATCTAGGAATTCCATTCCCAAAGAAGCACAAAGATAGAATATATCTCAGGGAGGACAATTATTCTTTGAATTTCCTTTACAAGGGGCATTAGCATTCATTTCCTGTAGTAGCCCTGCCCTATGTGCTTAAGAGAGTGTCGTGGTTTAACCCCAGCCAGCAACTAAGCACCACGCAGCTGCTTCCCCCTCCCCTCTCCCAGTGGGGTGGGGAGGAGGAAAAAAAAAGTAAAAATCGTGGGCTAAGAACAGTTTAAGAACTAAAGTAAAATAAAATACACTGCTAAGAATAACAATAATGTAATAATAATAATTGTAATGAAAAGGAATATAACAAAAAAAAGAAATAACACCCAAGAAAAAGACAAGTGATGCACAATGCAATTGCTCACCACCTGTTGACCGATGCCCGAGCCGCGATCCGTGCCTTTCGGCCAATTCCCCCGTTTATATACTGGGCATGACATTCTATGGTATGGAATATCCCTTTGGCTAGTTTGGGTCAGCTGTCCTGACCATGATCCCTCCCAGCTTCTTGCACACTTGCTTGCTGGCAGAGCATGGGAGACTGAAAATCTTTAACTTAGGATAAGCGCTACTTAGCAACAGCTAAAACATCAGCATGTTATCAACATTATTCTCACACTAAATCCAAAACACAGCACTGTACCAGCTACTAAGAAGAAAATTAACTCTATCCCAGCTGAAACCAGGACAGAGACCAGTTACAAACCGGAACAGTCAAAAAGAGTAATGTACACGCTTACATTATGTATATTTTTATGTACACGCTTAAAATGTAAAAAAATTAAATAAAATAAATAAAATAAAAAGCATTTCAATACAAGAGTCCTTTGCAGATTTTCACCTTTTATTCTTTTGATCTGATCCAATACTACAGATCTGGCAAGCCTCCATCAGTTTTGGCTAGCTGATACACAAATGAGCTTGGTCAAATACTTTGGCAGCTGCAGGCTTATCCCATGACTATAACATAACCTGGAAAAAATTACCTTGTCCTAAGAAAGGGATGTTTTAAAAATGTTAGTTAGCTTTGTTGAAACTGATTTAAACTAAACAGATGAAGAATTAGAATTATTTCGAATTCTGAGGAAAATATTCCATCATACTGCAGGCTCTCATATTTTATTTTCCAATCAATTTACAACTTAAGAGTACTAAAATGGGTTCAGTTTTAGCTGTCTTTTTTTTTTCTTTCTTCACTGCCTTCTACCTGAAGTATACACTCAAGCTTCATACCATATTTGCACTTACAGCTTGCTTATCACATCAACAGGTTTATCATTTTGCCTTACTGCTCATAAATTGATGCAGGAGTGAAAAAATGACTGAAAAATTAAGCCATTCTCCTTGGTCCAATACCTTGAACTTCTCTGATATCTTTGTACACAGTACAGAAACAAAGTTATCAGACCTTCAAGCACTTCAACTAGTGCATCAGGAACTAGGTCGCTTTGAGGTGAGCAGCACAAAGAAAATATGGCCATCAGGAAGTGTTTTATATATTTTGTTCATCAGTCAAAGCATGCTAATTTGGCGTGTAGTGTTTCTAGGACAACCACAGAAGCAAATATATGTTCCATCCAAGGACATGTGAGATTGGAAAGAAGAATGGCTGAACTGGCAATGAAGAGAAAAATAATAAAATTTAAAAAATAAGCAAGCAGTAAAATAAAACAACAAAATATTTAGCACAGGTTTTACGTAATGTCACATCTTTTAATGTGTTTACTTCAGTGTGAATAATGAATGCCTGAATAACTAATATAGGCAGTATTCCATTATCATCAGAGTCATTTTACCACTGGCAAAAATGAAGCAAAGAGATTGAATTCACAAAAGGAGTCACTACCAGGACTAGAACTAAAACAAAGGAAACTTCTGAGAGAACCCGTGAAAGATCACTTCTCCCTATTCAGTTTTAATTACTGGTTTTACGTACTGGTTGCACTGGGATTTTTTGGTCTGCTGAGGTTTGGGACTCTGCTCATAAACCAGTAAAACCCTTCTGCATTCAGGCTTCACTCTAATGTACTATATGAAAGCTTAACATTCAGTCATACAAATTGCAAGTATTATTCTGTGTCCCACATTCTGGAAGAAAGAACTGATTGGTAGTCTAGTATTGACTGGGATGGATAAAGTAGAAGGTCCCAGGATATCCCAAAAGCAGTTTGTGTTCATTACAATTGTGCATGCTTTTTGTGGAATGATACACCTACTACTGCCAAGAGCATATTTTATATTAGGCAGCCAAAAAACCTCCTGAAATTGTAAGGAAGAAATATTAGAAATATTAAGATTTTTTTGTATCTTATTCAAAGATGAAAGACAAAAGTTGACCCATGGGGCTATCTGAAGTTTTATCGGTGATCTTATGTTAAGAGTCCACTCCCACTTTGGACACTACTACTATTATTTCAGCCTACTGATAGTAATTTTTAATGCAAAATATATACAGCTATATTTACTAACTTTGAGACATTAATTTATTCTATTTATGGGAAGTCTAATTTTTAATTGGCATATAGGTTAGAGGATTTCAATAGTATCCTTGTTATAGACATCAAACTCTGGGCAGTAATATTGCATCTTACATATCTTTTATAGTTCTAGGGTCAATGAAACAAATCTTGTGTGAATTCACGAGAAAAGCAAAATGTAAATTCAAAGATATGGAAACTATAAAGCTTGTATAACTTTCAAAAGCATACAAATAATTTGATGACACATTTTACATTGCCTTTAAACAAAATAGCAAGTAACCAGAACTACACGATAGAAACACCATGTTTATGTTCTGATAAGAATTCATTCATCACTTCAAAGTGATGAAGTGAATAAAAAGAAAATATTTTATATTAGTTTTGTTTAATTCAGCTTATAATTGTATTAAATGCTAGTGCATTATACGATATCATCACATTTGATATCTGTTCTGCACCTTGAGGGACAGGGTTAGGTGACCGAGAGAGAGAGAAGTGGTGCAGGGCTCTCTCTGGATCTCAGCAAGAAAGGCCCAACAACAAATGGCTAATAAAATAGGTGCTTTAACAAGACAGAATAAAAAGAGGAATATAGATAGTGAGTAAATCTTATGTCCCTTTAGATCCTGGGAACCCTGTGGTGGTACAGCATCAGACAGACACCACATAGGCTTCTCAATGGATCCATCTGTGTATGATGCTGCATCAATGCAGGGTGCATTCTGCTGCACCAAATATGAGTTAATTAAATGTTTTAAGTAATCAAGCCTCACAAATTAGAAAAGAACTCTAAGAACTCAACTGAACTTAATGAAAATTTTATTAATTTTTTAAGATAAAACTATTGAGCTCTGACGTATTTTTCATAATTCAGTTTTATGGAAAGAAAAGAAACTAAGGATTTGTTCTTAAGGTTTAGCTGCTAGTCAGCACAGCAACAGTTATCATCAGCTTTTTCTGGAGAGAAGGACATAACAAATGTCGCAATTTGGTTAAACATGGACCTTTCATACAGTTCACCAGGGCCTTTGGCGTTCTTCAGATTCTTACAACAGTGACATCAAGCATCAAACGCTCATTATTTCTAAACCAGATTTAGGTTTTGTATAGCTAATCTGATACCTTTCATAATTGATAAGGATTTGCATTAAAACCACAAAGTTTCATGTTGATGTCCATTTTTTCCCTCAGAATAGGATAGCATAGCTTTAACCCTGTATGATAAAAATTGGACTTAATATCATCTAGTATACTTATTCTTCATGCATTTTTACATTCTGCAGTTGAATTCATTCTGTCAATTGTTTGACAATTACAAAAATAAGAAAAAAGAAGGAAATAAAATCCTACTCAGAAAAGGTTGTATGTACATTAAAAAGCACCTAACTTACTTAAACATAGGATAGTTTATTTCACTTATATTCCATCTCAGACAGGCAGTAATTTTGAGACAAAGAATCATTAAGAATTCTGTAACTGGAGTATTAAGTTTAGCACAGCTCTACTTGCATTTAGGCACAAGTGCTTAAAAAACTCCTGCATGTCTAGAACACTAGTTTTGAGATTCTCAGAAGACAGGAGCCAATAGCTTGAATTAATAAATTATGAACTAGAAACTGAATTGATTTTTCAAAGCCTTAAGTGCTTAAGGAACTTAAGACATTTTTCGATACAGTACATAAGCACACAAAGGTACATTTTCAGAAATATCTAGAAATGCAGATATATTTCAAAATATTGTGCTGCTTATTTCCTTCTGCTAACTCAATTATTTTGGGAAATTCTACCTCAAAGATATATATGTATTTTCAAAAAATTTATTAAAGTGATATGGTATGCAAACACTACATTTTGTAGATAATTAAGAAAAAAAAACCCCGAGAAGCTGTTTTGAATCATTAGTGCGTAAGTGGAAACAGAAAAAGAAAAGAGCTAGCTACAAATTATTATTTTGGAAAACAATTTTTAAAACTGCCATTGAAATAGCACTATTTAAATGCACTAATATGCAATGTGATATTTAACAAACAAAGTTTAATTTAAAAACATTGATAAGGATTTGCATTAAAACCACAAAGTTTCATATTGATGTCCATTTTTTCCCTCAGAATAGGATAGCATAGCTTTAACCCTGTATGATAAAAATTGGATTTAATGTGATCTAGTATACTTATTCTTCATGCATTTTTACATTCTGCAAATGAATTCATTCTATCAATTTTCTTATCTAACTTAAATTGTATTTTGATTAATGAAAGCTGTGAATTAATAGTAGTTTGTGCTTTAGTTTAAGTAGTTGAAAAATTCAGTGAAGTTGAAAAATGGCAGTGAAGCCTGGCATAGCTATCTATCTGATTGAATTGCTTAACTAACACATTTTATAGCACACCTACTATGTTATTTCCATACCCCTTTTGTGGATTTTTTTTTTATTTTAACATGTTTATAAATGTAAATTTTAAAGACCATGAAATAGTAAATATTCCATGTTATTTTAAAACACAAAGGTCACATGCCTTTTGCTTTAGCTGGAGGTTATTTAGCTTGGAATGAAAGACTACCAAATTACAGACTTCTTCAGTTTAAACTGTTATTCACAAAACCAGAATTATTACTTACAGTTGAGATTGAAACTGTGAGAAATTTCTCATGACTTTCAGGTTATAAAGGTTTAAATTGCTTACCCTAGCAGTACAAGAAACAGAAAAGAAGGGTTTTAATTTTACTGAGACTTATGTCAATAAAATCCTTTGAAACTGGCAACAAAGCTTGAAAATAAGTGTAGCAGAGAACATTTCTCCCCTCTCTTAAAAAAAAAAAAGTTCTTCACACTTTTTTATTCTTTAAAAATTACATCGATCCAAAGACATTTTAACTTTAATTTGTATTATATTCATATTTTGAATTATGACAGATTGTACTCATCATAGATGAGAAACCTCAATTCATTTTATTGTTATTGATAAAGCAGCCAAATAATCTGAGCAAAACACCAGATTAAAAAAAGGCTGAGATACTGAACACCAGTCTTTACCAGACCCTGGAGACCAGGTGAAAAGCCTGGAGCAAGGCTGACTTACATTTGGTGGAAAAGGGTCAGGTTGGGGAATACTTAAGCAAACCAGACATTCATAAATACTTGGGCCTTGAGGGATGCACCCATGAGCTGGCTGACATCACTGCAAGGTCACTCTAATTTTTGAACAATCATAGTAACTGGGAGATGTGCCTGAGAACTGAAGGAAAGCAAATACCTCTAACTTCAAAAGGGGCAGGAAGGACGATCCAGGGAGCTACAGGCCTGTCAAGCCTCACCTCCATCTCTGGGAAGGTGATGGAACAACTAATCCTGGGAACCATTTCCAGGCACGAGAATGACAAAAAGGTGACCAGGCGTAGTAAGCATGGATTCACCAAGGGGAAGTCATGCTTGACAAACCAGATAACCTTCTACAATGAAATGATGAGCTTGGTAGATGAGAGGAAAGAAGTAGATATTTTCTACCTTGACTTTAGAAAGGTTTCTGATGCCTTCTCCCATTAACGTCCTCATAAAGGAGATGATGCAGTATGGGCTGGATGAGCAGACAATGAGATGGATTGAAAACTAGCTGAATGACCAGGCTCAGACAACAAAGTATAGGGCAGTAACTAGCAGTGTACCTCTGGGGTCAATACTGGGTCCAATCATGCTCAATATCTTTATTAATGATCTGGATGATGAGGCAGAGTGTAGCCCTAAAACGTTTGGTGATGATACAAGACTGGGAAGAGTGGCTGATATGCCAGAGGACTGTGCAGCCATCCAGAGGGACCTCGCCAGGCTGGAGAAATATGTTGACAGCAACCTCATACAGTTCAACAAAAGGAGGTGCAAAGTCTTGGACCTGACGAGGAATAATGTCAGGCATATGGGATCCATGCTGGGCATTATCCATCTTGGAAACAGCTTTGCAGAGAAGGCTATTGGGGGTCCAAGTTGCACATGGAACCAGCAATGTGTTCATGCCACAAAGAAGGCCAACAGCTTCCTAGACTGCATTAGGTGGAGTATTGCCAGCAGGTCAAGGAAGGTCATCCTTCCCCTCTACTTAGCACTGGTGAGGCCACACCTGGAGTATTGTGTCCACTTTTGGGCTCCCCAGTACGAGAGAGATGGAGCTACTGGAGTGAGTCCAACAAAGGGCCACAAAGATGATTCAGGGGCTGGAGAAACTCTCCTATGGGGAAAGGCTGAGAGAACAGGGACTATTCAGCCTGGAGAAGGGAAGGCTCAGGGTGATCTCTTCAATGTGTGCAAATATCTGAAGGGAGGGTGTAAGAAAATAGAGCCAGGCTCTTTTCAGTGGTGCCCAGTGACAGGACAAGAGGCAATGGGCACAAACTGAAACACAGGGACTTCCATCTGAATATCTGAACATCAGGAGACACTTTTTCAGTGTGAAGGTGACTAAGCACTTGCACAGGTTGCCCAGGAGGGCTTTGAAGTCTCCCTCCTTGGAGATACTCAGAAGCTATTTGGACATCGTCCTGGCCAACTTCCTATAGGTGACCCTGCTTTAGCAGGGAGGTTGTACAAGATGATCTCCAAAGGTCCCTTCCAACCTCAACCATTCTGTTTCTGTGATTCTGTGGTTCTGTGATTCTGTGAAACACTACTTATGATTTTAATAGTTACAATAAATTGGTTATCAACATTTGTTATATATGCTGTGTGGACCTTGACCAGTTTTCCTACGTTGAAGCTCAGTATATTGCTAAGCGGCTAACACAAGGGATACAAATAACATGTTTCAGTATCAAAATATACCTCAGTTCTCCCAGTCACTGTGAATGTAGAACACAAGAATGTATACGCTAGGTCAGATCCACAGCATCCCACTTCTGCTAAAGGGTTGTATAAAAGAAACGAGACATGGAGGGTTATTTTTCCCTGACATACTATTTTACCTTCTGGCAATACAATTTTAGCTTCTGGCAATTGACATTTAGGGAGAGAAAATAGGAAAAAGTTAATAAAGCTGTACATGAGATTGCAATTTGGAACAGACACCTGGTATTTGTTGTTACTTCTATCAAATATTAGTGGTTAATAAAGCCTGTTTAGTACTGTGTAATTTTCTATGATTATTTTCTTTTACTTTGAAATATTTGTGCAGGGTTCAGTGCTAACTATTGAAATCATAAGTCATTTATAGTGACTGGGAAGCAAGAGGTATATAAAGATAGTTCCCTGAGAATGAGCGAAATAAGTTTCAAGTAGAAGTGGTTGTAATTTTTTCAGCAAAATAGGCTTTTGAACATAAAAAGAGGGAGGAGAGAAGCAATCCAATAGTAAAATAAGAAACAGGCCAGTGAATAAAGTGTTTCCTGATCAGAATCAGGGAGAGAAAGAAACAGGGTTTGCTAACATGCAAAATAAGAGTCTTTATCACCTATCAACTTTAAAATCCTTTTGCTGCCACTTTCCAAATCTGTTTTCCATATACTGCCTCCATATCAGTCTTCAAAAGATCCTGTTTCTAACGCAATGTATCATTAAAAGAAACCTCAACATTTGATAGCGTAATAAAACACTCCTGCAGTGTCAAGGTAATTGGCAAGTCTTCAAACAAGGGGTTACTGTTTCTGGACAAAAGCTAGTTTGAACATGTAAAATAAGAATAGGCTTTCTTGGGGAAAACATGAGTAAGACATAGGATGAATAAGGGCAGGAAAGGATATAGAGTAAGACAAAATTTATTCATTTTGTAAACCTAATGTTAGATGTTGGTAGTTGTATTGTATGTGCTTTTCTTTTCTACTATATTTCCATCCATGTACACAGAAATTGTTATAAAAGCATATAAAATTGTTTATTCCAGCATTCAAGTTACAAAAGCTACTTTAACACAATCAGTTAAACAATATCAGGGTAGATTAAAAAAATAAACAAGATTTAAATTGCACCATGCTGACCAATAAATATACTTGTTCGGATGAAATTATTAGAAAAAAATGAAGTTAATTTCAAAGTTGGAATTATCTTCCAAAATTCAGTCCTGAAGATTTAAAAAAAAAAAAAATTACCTGATTTCAGCTCTCATGATAGTTCACTGTGAGAAATGTCTGACCAGTTATTGTAAACAGGTGGCAAGTCATAATCAGATAAATGAAACAGAGCAGGTCTATGTCTGCAGATGATGTCAAACATCCCTTATGGAAGTGAAAGGAATCTTTAGACTACAATTTCAACTCATCAAAGCAGGTTTGAATAAATAAAAACATGTAAAACTGTATTATTTTTTAGATTAAAATCTTTAGAGAGATTCTAAAAACATTTTGTCATCTTCAAAATGTCATGTTTTATTTTTATTTTTCTAAAAGAACAATCATTCTGAAATTCTGCCACACACTATAAAAGAAAAAAATTAATTAAGCACTTTGTTTTGGAACAATGAATTTTGTTCATCAAACTCAGGACGACTATGAAAGGTATTTTAGACTAGAACAAAATATACTTTGTGGCTCTCTTGTTCAGTTCAAGACCCACAGAAATTCTAAGCATTGTTTTGTTCCCAGAAAAATTATACCTTTAAAACTTATAATTAGAGAAGAGTTAAACTATTTGGTAGGGGAAACATATTTTTTCTGAAAGTCCATTATGGCCTCTTTTTGTTTCAGCCTGCAAAACCAGAATTTTGTTAATAGGTGACAAAAATGGGAAAACATCCCGTGTATTCAAAATTAGTATAATTTTTTATAAATTAAGTGTTAAAGAACATAGCTTTGTACTGAAAGTCATATATCTGAATTTTGCAAAAACAGATTTTCTTTTTCCTCCTTGGCTTATTTGGTGTTTCCCACAATAAATGCTTACATGTATTTCTGCATAAATCAGAAGATAGAGATGGATATGTTACTTATGTTTATAGGAACATACAGCTATGCAAGAACAGCTTGCTAGCTCAGTAGCACATTATTACAGACTATCAAAAATGTAATGGAAATGGAGATTTGTAGATAGTTTTGGGGAAAGAGCTGTGGCTCCTAACATACTTTACACCCTTATACCAAGAAGAAGAAATATTCATTGATTTTGCTAGTATTATGCATGGCCCAGTATCTCGTAACTTCACTTAAACTAGGGGTAGGCAGAAGAGCAAATGAGACAGTTCATATTTATGAAAACTGTTTCATACCCTAAGCTGAAATGACCAACATACTTCAACTATCACTCAGAGGTAAAAAAGAAAAGAAAAAAAAGCACAACCTCCCCCCCGAGTGTCCAAACTTTAACCTAACTTTTTACTAGAGTCTTGGTTATTTTGAAAATCCTTTCAAGGTGACTCTTTAACAATATGTATCTGGCCCACAAATTGTTCAAAGAACAAGCAAAGCAGAATATTCTGTAAAAGATTTTCCTAAAACGTTAACAATACTGAAGATTTTATCAGATCTTTGAACAGTATATTCATACATAAAAGAAAGACTTTTATCAAGTAGGGACAAATTCAGTGTCTTCTAGGCATTGTAGGTGAGAATATATTTTGGAAGAGAAATGTTCAGTCACCACTTCTTAAAAACTGTTTCCTTCCAGGATTCTATCCTCTTAAATAGGCATTTACACTGAACCACTATACAAAAGAACAAAGGAAGTCTACTATAAATAGAGCATTAAGGGCTCTAACTTTGAATTCTTCTCATTTCTCATGTAACATCTAAAGCATTTCTGAACAACAGTTGTTTTATACACCTTTATAAATTTTCTAAGATTTGTTTAACTGTTATTTGGGTAAACAGTAGATCAACTTATTTTCAATTTACTTTTTGGATGAAGATCAGGTCTACTGGAGAGTGGAATGAATACTAATTGTTTATCTCTCAGCAATTACAACCCTAAAAAGGAAATACATTTTAACAGCCTCAGCATATTTCTTAACATAGTTTGCGTGATCAAATAATGCCCATGAACAATTTGAAAGTATTATTATACAAAGGCCCCAGTGCCTTTTTCAAATTAAAAAAAAATGCAATCTTACAATCTTTCTTTTCAGATCATTAAAAATGATACATTATTATGTATATTCATCCACTGTGTATACTTACCACATACTTTCCAAGCCCCGTAATCAGATTAGCCCTGTCCTGACCACTGTTAAGCACATATCACTTTAAAGAAACGGGTGTGAATTCCTCTTTTCCAAAAAAATTTCTCTGTATGAATCAAATCATTCTAAAACTTTTGTTCATGGCAATTAATTCAGGTGTTTTGCATACGGGTAATATAGGACTAATTAGAACTAATGCTCAAAAATGCATAACCATGCCCTGAAAAAACAGTTAGATGTGCAGGTATTGGTTGCTATAAAAATAATAATCACACATTTTTAGTTGGATTTATAAACAGATATAATTATTGCCTATTACAAACCTTCTTGTACTTAGGAAACAGTGACAACAAAGACAGTGCCAAAGGAGACAGGTTACTGATGCTATAACATTCAATATTTCTGTATCCTTGTAATTCATCATGTACCTACGCATCGTAGGAATGCAATGGTCATGCATTTTAACCATAAAAGTCTTGGTTTTTTACCACAGAAGTCACAGAAGCTCACATAAAGAACTCTTAATGTGCTGTAATACTGACTATATTAGAAATACATTAATATTTTATTACTTACTACCTGGTTAAAGGTAGTCTTTCTTGTCTTTCAGAAGCATTATTTATGGATTATGTCTAATCCCACAAACTTCAACAGACAATGGATCAGATCCATACAGGTTCACACAAAGATATTTTTCCAGGTTGGTGTTCTTATGTTCTCATAAACACAATGTGACGTAAAAGAGACATACAATATAGAAAAATCATTCACTGAGAATCTCTAACAAGCCCAAGTACAAATAAGACATATACTATACTGCAAGAAAAGCCTTCAGATAACTTTCGGAAATTGTATTATTTCTTTCTACAGGAAATGAAGCATAAAGTGCCCAAAATATCAGATCATCTTTAGCAATTGAAGAATGCTAAGGAAGTTGTCCTGCATCATTTCACTGATGTCTCCCAAGTTACAAGCTAAAAAAAAAGAAAAAAACCAGCTCAATTCCAGCTCATGGTTATTTGGATAGCTATATTTTCAAAAAAAAAAAAAAAAAGTTTATTATCCATATAAAGTAAATGGAAGTAAATTAAGAATTTCTGCTACAGTGGAGGATACGGTGAGTACTGTAGCAATACTCCAAAGTTAGTCTTTCAGTCAGAAGTTCATTACTGTTTGATGATATTCTCTAAAACTAATAACATGGAAAAGCCTATAAACAAACACAGTAATGAAATAAAATGCACTTACAAATGGATGATTTAAACATTTTAGTGTTTGGAGAAAGATTAAGAACTACATAATTTTCCCTGCTAAAACTAAACAGTAAAACTAATATACTTTGGGTTTTTAATAACGTCTTTCAACTACAAGTCTTGACGTATCTCAGAAAGATGTTAAATGTAAAGCTAGTCAATGTACTAATCTTTAGTGAACAAACAACAGAACTTTGTGCACTGTGCCATTTTATCCAAAGTCATTGTTATTTAGCTCATTCCATTAGCTGAGTCTGCTTATTTGGTGACTAACATTGTTACTTTTAAGCAACAAAATAATCAGTGTAGAAGCTCAGATACTTAAGGTTTCACTGGTCATAAGCCTACTGGCAACATTGATCCAAAAATTTTCATAATGAGGTAACTTCCTACCTCAGTAGAACTACAAAATTTGCAATAATTGCTATTTGTCTAATTTGGTAAAGAAAGATTGGAACATTACATATTATTCTAGGTAAATACACAGAGCTTATCTTTCTGGGGAGGAAAGAAAAGTAAACAAACATGAAGGAATCAAAATCTGCAAAACATCTAAATGCCTTTAACTCTCCTGAGCAATATTTTTTTAATTGCTCATTAATATTGCCAATTAATCATATTTATACTTTTCTCTTAAACAAAATAGAAAACTAGCTAGTCAAGGACTAAAGAGATGCAAGAAAGAATAAACCATTTTCTGTTTTCACTACAACATTTCACTACAACTACCAAATGGCTGCAATCTTCTTTCTCCTGGTGTCTATGTTGTGGATGCAGGAGCACAAACTGACATGAATAAGTCTATTAGTATAAAATCAGCATAAAATTCTCTCTTATTTATAAGTTTAGGCTATGTTGTATGTCAGCATTGCAAAGACTCATTGTACAGACAATCTATTTTGGAGAAAAGATGGTAGGATTAGTAGCACAGAAACTGGGCAAACAATTCCCACTGATTAATCCTCTCCCTTCTTTCTTCCATTATTTTAACTTCTTTATTTTTAGTCTAGCAACCTGTGGATCTGCATCAAAATTTTTTGTCTGTTTACTCAGCACTGCTTCTGTTTGAAGATAAGCAAAACTCAAGATAAGTGTTTGTAGAGTTTACTGGATTTTTTACTCTTTTAGGGAACAGGGTAGACATTAAAGAGGCATAAGATGAAGAATTTTAAGAAAGCGTTTCAGGTTTCCATCTTGCCAGAGGCGTAATTTCTAAATGACTTAGTAACAAATTCATTGGCTAGTTTTCAATCAAAATTTATTTTCTATGAAATGCTTATGTGTTTATAGTTTCAAAAGGCTATTGTCTCTTAATTCCCTCTATCCAAAGTCACAAGCAGAGAAAAATTCATATTAGGGATAAAGCTGTCACACCTTAATATTTTGTTACCCACTGCCTCCCAGCCTGTGAGTTTGGGCTTCCCAGCCCATAGCAAAAAAACGGGGATAAGGCATAGCGAGAATTTACTGTTGTCTAGATTGCCAGCCAAGTTTGAGAAAAGCTTTTAAATAGCTTTAAGGAATTAGAAAGGCAGTTAAAAAAAAATAAAACTGAGTAAAACTAATAGCATCTGCACTAAAAAAATAACCCTCAAATCAAAGATGTCAACATATTTCAGCATTTGAAATCTATAAGTCTTAAATATTGTGGAAATGGCTAGAGTCCATCAACTCAGTAGATGGATCTGAGGTTGTAGAAATGAAACTTATGTGGTATATTTTCTTCTACTCCACCCCAGGAGTTGCTGTTAACATTAATTGGAGCTGTGTGCACAGATCAGAGTGAGAAGAGACCCCATGCTGCAGATAATAAAATGTTCAGACATGAAGGGGAGGAGAAGGAAATCCCTTCTAATAACATTAGGAGCTCCTCATTACAAATTGGAAATTACAGACCAGATGTTTTTAATTGATTTTCCAGACTGAGTGTAAACTCAGAACAGCGGCAGTATTCACATTAGCAAGGATACAGATTATAAAAGGTTATCACTCATTTTTCAAGCAATGGTATGAATGCCATTACAGAAAAGAACAAGGACTCCAATGTTTAGAGAGGTCCCTTAATTCCAGATAATCTCTCTAGAGGTTTTTGTTGGGTTCTTTTGGTTTGGTGATGGCACCTTCCTTGCTTGTCAATGCAGGAGAGAAAGGGACATGCTAGAGCTCTCCTTAGTGCCTGTTGCTTTGCTTTTCTGTTTTGTTTCTGTATAGCTACGTCCTATCCCTTCCTCTATGTCATATACTTCAGTTTCAGAAGTTCAGCCAATATCCTCTAATTACTTATATCTTCATGTACTTTTTTGATCTGTTTCCTTACCAAAAGCAGACAGACATGTATGTCAATGAGGACACTGAATTCACTTCATCTCCATTTTCTTAGCAACAACGAGTGGGTATAAGTAAGGATGATCATGTAGTTGACTTTTGCCTTAGTAAACTTTCCCTTTTTGTCTTCCAGAGGCCATTATGTATTCACTTTCCTCTTTCCCTGAGTACTCTGAGAACCAATCCTTTACAACTCTTTCTTTCCAAAAAGCAAAATCTGCAAATGGCTTGACAACAAAACAC
This sequence comes from Gymnogyps californianus, assembly GCF_018139145.2. Lineage (NCBI taxonomy): Eukaryota > Metazoa > Chordata > Aves > Accipitriformes > Cathartidae > Gymnogyps > Gymnogyps californianus. The sequence goes on along the minus strand of NC_059500.1, from coordinate 51,707,249 downwards.
AACCAAAACACAGGCTTTGATTGAGCCAAATGATATAGAGCAACACAAATTGCTTTGCACTGACAGAAACTATTAAAGCATCTGGTCCCTTCAAAGAATCAAAGTGTATTACTCTATATGTTTGTAATGAAACAGAGGCTTTCTATCAATACCTGAGAGAAGTAGCACTGTAATGTTCCACAAATAAATGCCTTGTCTCTGAACTCATAGTCTTAACTTGCTTCTACCCTGGTCTAATGTCTCCCTCACAAAGTCATCAGAGGAAAGGAGAACCAACAGTTTGTAAACATTTAGAGCTCCTCAAACAGCTATGACAGGTATTCTGAAGTGTCTTGAGCTGGCCCCCAACTGCTAATGCCCGTGCCGTATTCATGGGTCATATACCAAGGGCTAGCATAGCTTATATCCTTTGGTAAAGTTTAGGGATAAAATGGAATTACTGTATAAATATTCACACTTCTTTCTACATGGCAGTAACCTATCATTGCAAATAAAGATGAGTTTAAATGAGTTACTACCTTTAGCACATAAATTCCTCTTTCTTTCTTTTCCAGATAAACATGATAGAGACCATCATCAAAGAGACATTATTCTTCTCTATACTAATCATTACTCCTACTTAAAAGAATAAGCAAACCAATTTGCCACAATCTGCATAGGAATATGCTAATACAATGCACAGAAAGTGCATGGAGTTCACTCTTTCCTTCTTGTGAAAGTATTACGGACGTGCAGTAGGTACACCCACCCTGATAGAGACCGAAACTTTTAAACTGAAAAAAACTAGAAACCGCAGTTCAGGGGTCGAGCTGCCCAGCCCACGTGGTAACTGTGGTCACATACACACTTCAGCCAGTGACGACCATGATGTACACACTTCAGTCGAAAGGCAAGACCCTCAGCCAACGAAACACTTTGGTCTAAAGAAACTTCTTGACATTTGACCATATAAGACCACAGATCAGATTTGACTAGGGTATAAATGGAGCCCCACTGGAGGGCAAATTGAGCCAGTCCTCCTCGGAGCAGCAGGTCTGCAGTCAGGGACTCTCTCCTTGGGTTGGGACGCTGCCTAAGGAAACTCTTCAAAGTTGTGAGCCCTAATCTTTTAGGTGAGTGATACACACATTTTGGATCATCACTTCTAAAGCTTAAGAATTCTTAAGTCGGTTGTGCAGTATTAATTTCCCCTTACATCATTAAACCTGTGGTTTGTTAATGTTGTCGGAGTTCTAAATGATTTTGATTGAAGAATAAATTTTGTTGAGTTTAACATCTGTTTAATTTGATTGTGTGAGCCTCTGCGACAGGACGTCAATGGAGTTGTTACTCCAGATAACCCTCAAGACTGAGAGGGTAATTCTTCCTCAGAAACTCAAAGTCGGTTTGCAATGATTTTCTGAAAACATCATCCAGGCTGTAAAATTAATTACAGGCTGTTTAATTAATAAATTAATTATAGGTTGTTTAATTAGTGTTAATTACTTATACCTAAATGTTAGCAATTCTAATATCCTTTTAACTTCTAAAATTATCTGTCCTGTTTTACCACACCATTTAATCAATATGAGAAGTTACAATCAAAATATAAAGCAAAAGAGAGCAGAAAGATACTTTATTAAAAAAATGCTCCTTTTTAAATATAGTTTTCTCTCCTTTTTTTTTATGTTACATACTTTATTATAAAGTTGTATTTTAATGGTAAATGCAAGCACCATAATACATGCTACTTCTGCCCTCTTTGTTTTGGAAAGATGGCAGATCATTAATATAGAAGGTTCAACAGATACAGTACTGTAATTTAAGAAGTGTTGTGTTTTCAGGAGAAGTTCTCACTGTATTGATCTTTAACATTTATTGCTGTCCTGATGCTCTGTTCTAGATAAAGTTGGCCTGCTGTCAACCTCATGAATGTTGGCAGAGACAGAAGAATTTTAAGAATGGCAAAATAAGGAGGTCAGAGCACCAGGGAATCACCTTCCTTAGTTTTCATACAGTTGAAGAATTTGTTACTTTCAAAAAATTCTGAATTTGCACCTCAACATCCAGGAGAAAGCATGAGCAGTGTACAGTCTTACATATACACACCTTTGAGTCTGGGAAACTTTGTCTTCCTACTCTGCTCCAGGGGTATCTGAGTAAGCCCAGGTTACGTGCTTTGCATCTCCTTGCACTCTACTGACTCTCTACTGACTACATGGTAACTCAAAGTCCTAAAATAAATACCTGGAAAAGCCTGCCTAGCATGCTGGATAAGGATCATTGTCTAAAAGGAACTTTTCACAGAGAAAATCTTTTATTCCATTTTGCTTGCACGAGGGAATACCCATTTTTCAACATTATTGGCCAAAATTCCTGATGACAATCTTCTGTTTAGGCAGTCATCTCATTTCTTATACATCTTAGAAATATTTTTCCTAAATGTTTTCTTTCTATTAAGTGACTGCATGGAGATTCAGCTTCTCTCAGCATTGTGTCAAAACAGCTATACGCAAACATAGGGCAGGAATAGCTTACAGTTGAAGTTTCCCTCCTCTTCCTATTAAAGATATTATTTTTAAAAAAGCCTTCCCTCTGCAAATAAACTAACTAACTAACTAACTAACTTTTGTAAATTGAAAGAGCTATGCAGCATCAAAAAAATAGCATGCATAACTCCGATGTCCAGAAAAAGAGCAAGAACAGAGCAAGCTGGTATTATACTTCCTCTGAGTGCTCTCTCAAGCCCCACCAGTTTTCATCTCAGGATTTTCCACATGCGTTTCTGTGTCTATTTATACACTCCTGGTAGATCTGTCTTCTAAGAGAGCATCCAGTTTTCCTTGAAAGCCATGTAAAAGTTCTGTATCCACTGCATCCTGTAATAAGGAGTTCTACATGTGGCCTCCCTATTGTGTGAAGTAGTTAGATTTGGTTTTAAGAAAGATCCTCCTGTTAGTTTCACATGATGCCTTTAGATCTTGCACTCAAAGTCAATGTATGGTTTCACACACAATCCCTGTCTACCCTCCCAGGGTCAATAATAATTTTGCAGAGTTCTATCATATCTTTATTACATCAACTCCTTTTCAAAATTTCCTCGTACAGAAGTTGTTCTATGAATTTGAGCATCTTTCTCGCCCTTTTCTGAACCTCCTTCTGTTCTACTGTATCTTCTTGAGAACCAGAAGTCTATACAGTTTTTAAGGTGCAAATCAAATGTAGATTTATACTGAAATATAATTATGTTGTGGGGTTTGGGGTTTTTTTGCTTGTTTGGGGTTGGTGTTTTGTTTTGGTTTTTTTTTTTTCCCTTTCTATTCTTTTCAACTTTACGTTCTATAAAGCTAATAACTATTCTTCATCTGTATGCAGAGAAAAAGAGATCATAAAGATGTAGAGAAGAGCTTCATTGATCCTCTGCATACATGGTAGATATGCTATTCCTCTCTGGTATGGTAAAACATGGAAGAAAAAAGGAAAATTTCCCAAATATTTAACATCTTTTTACTTGTTTACTGGATCATGCCTTGTTGAATAAGCATGAAATCACCTCTGGTTTTGTAGTACTCTTCACTAAACGTAAACTCTAATCTGCTGTACTATTGACACAGACACACATATACTGGAAGAAGGACTGTAAACTATTTAAAAATCTATATTAAACTTTATACCTGTGGACCTCCAGAGTGATGAAAGGACCACTTGAGGTAATATATATTACTGTATGTTTCACCAGAAAGGTGATGAATGCACTCTGGAGAGGCCCATGTCAGTCTTTGCCATCCAAAGTTAGATAAAAGCAGCTAGAAACTAAATGTATATTTTTATAAAATTGCCATGCAGTTCCTGAGCATGGTACCTATCAACAAAGGGTACTATTACATAAATCATCTGCAAAAGTAAACTAGAAACAAAGTATTTTAGTAAAGAAACCTTCCTATTTTGCTTATAAACACAAAAATCCTAATGTGCTAGAGGGAAGACATAACTGCCACGAAATACAGAACCTTTACCTTTCTGTTGAATTCAAAGTAATTCACAGTACATAAAAACTAAAAATCTGCTGACAATAATTCCAAGAGTAAAAACGTAAAACTAACTGAAAATACTGAAAATATATATTGAGAATACATATTTAAATATATATTAATTGAAAATATACATTTACAGCTTAATTTATCTGTTTTAAATACACAAGACATCCTGAGATTCTTGTTTTAAAAAACCAAGCCAAATAAAATGACTAAAGGACAGTGAACAAATTGGGAGATAAAGGGTCTCGTTTATCTTATTCTATGATTAAAATAATGTGAAATGGATAAACTGGTCGTTTGTTTTTGGTTTTTTTTTTTAAAAGAATGCTGCCATCACTGGCCCAGATCTTTATCTCTGTGGTTTAAAATGGGCTAAGTTACTTTTCCCACTAGAAAGCATGCTAAAATATTACTTCTACATGGAGAAGACTATTTATTTATGTATTTACCCTAGGAAGCTTCATTTGTATGTGACTAAAAATCTTCAGTCATGCATACCTTAAAAAGGCAAAATGTTATGAATTGCTCCTGTTTTGTTCCAGCACAACCTAATATCAGTGGAATAATAGAGCTATATAGTGAATTCTAAACACATTCTCTCTCCTTATTTTATTTTACTTGGTCCTCCTCCATTTTATCAGAATGACAGTCAAATTGTAACGTATTTTTTAACAGATTTTATTTCTCTATACATCTAAAAATAGATGTTTTTTTGAAAAGCACTATCCAAGATATGTGCAACACTATGCATCAATAGGCTATTCAAAATACATATAAAACATGGAAGTTAACATACATTAATAGGGATAAAGATAAAGCATTTTTTGGACACACACTGAAAGTTTCAATCCCTGTCTAGCACTGAGTAAAATAATAATTAAAAAAAGTCTTTCCTTGGTCCTCAAAATCATGATTGAGAAAAAGGAATGGTTGATTAGAAACAAAGTTAGTCCTTTAGTAATTTTTATTACTTAAACCTAAAAATCCTAAACCTTTATCACTTAATCCATACGATGTTCCCACATGTAAGTGTTCTCTGAAAGCACAAAAATCTTCTGTACTTGTGTGTGCATGTGTGTAAATAATTTGACAAAGAGAGGTTACTTTCAAAATTTCTTCTTTAACAAAGCTCCTTGAGAGAATATCAAATTCATTAAAGTTCTATGAGAAGAAGCTAGGATATTTAAAATAATATTTTTTGTATTATTCTAGGACTTTAAGAAAAAATCATGATGTTTATAGAACATTAAAAGTAGAGTTAGTATAAATAAATGAAAAAAAAATCTTTGATCTCAATGAATGAGGTTTACAAATTGCAAACCTTCTTTCACTGTTTCCCCAAAGGTGTATGAAAAACTTTTTATAGGAAACTTATAGGCTAAAACAAAACAGTTGGCCTGATATCCCATCATAAGTATTCAAGCACAGAAAACAAGTCTACTTTTAAAGGATTAGATGAGAAAGTTACACAGGCTGTACATACAAAATGTAATCTCTTTTATATGTAAACCCTGTCTAGATTTTTTGATCTGAGAAAATCATGTGTGCTGAGACATCTTTATACTGCAGTATATTTTCACATTGCATATAGCATGCTAGATGTTTGAAAATAGTAGCTAATATAGTGAAAACATTGAGCATGACTGTCTCAATATCAAAGCAATTCTTAACTCTGTATCAAGCATGTGCTGCATGATATCTGCTTTTTCTTCCAGTCTGTCAGAGACAAATGTTTTCACCCTTGTGCCCCAGCCATTTTAATGTTTTTTTTTTCATTTTAGAGAAACCCTAAAATATAATTTTCTCAGCATATTCTACATATCTGGACTTCAGGATAAAGTATTTGACTCTCATAAAATCTAACAGTAAAGAACAAAATGAAGTGATACCATTCAGAACATATTTTTGTAGGAGAAAAATAAGAATGGCTTTATTAGGACAGTGGCTCACAAGTGAAAAACAGAGTTGGAATTAATCTCCTGGAAGAGTTCTAACAGCTTGGTCTATTCTATACAGATTATATTTGAAAACAAGCCTTGACCTAGCAAAATGCATAAGTCTCCAAAAGTCACTGATGATTTCACAAAATAAACGCTTATAAAAACCATTTCCAGTCACTCACACTGAGCCTTCCTCTGCAGATGTTCTGTAGGACAAATAGTCTTTGCCATGATGAAAAGAATTCAAGTTAAAACATTTAGTTTCTTGCCAAATACTGTGAATGCTTCTATGCCGCAACACCCGTTATTCCTGGCATGCTCATTTAGTTTAGGGAAAAAAGAAAGTGAAAGGTAACATCAGAGGAGTGGACCTAGTCATGAGGAAGAATTACAGTCTTCATCATCCCAGAGATCTTTTTTTCATTGACTGTTAAGCTCTCCTCCAGCTTTTAGCTTTGTTTATTCACTAAATTGCAATCCTAGAAGTTGCTGATTTTTTTTTTGCTTGTCTGTTTTATTTTTACAAAAGTTTTTCCTACCTGAATGCAGTGCTTCACCTGAAGGTATCTCAGCAACTGAATAAAATTCCTAAGAAATACAACTCTGCCAAGGAGTAAGCTGGAGTGACAGAAGTATGACTGCAGCATATCTCCATTTTCTACTTTACTGTGTGCTGAATAATGTTAAAATTGGATAAACACAATACCTACAAGTTTTCCTAAATAAATATAGCACAAATAAGTAATGCTTAGAACAGAACTAGCATTTATGAAAAAAGTGTTAACATAAATGAATATATGTAAGAACATACTGAAATACATATGTTTTTATGGAGAAAGTGCTGAAGACTACATTAAGAAACCTAAAAGATTTGTTCATGATAACTAGGCAATTAAAAAATATAGCCAAGATAAAGAAACTCTGATTGACTGGTTATAAAAACAGAATTTGTATGGATTATCTTTGATCTGTGTATTTGGTATTTGGCTGCTCTGAGTCTAGATTATTTTGAAGGTCTGACTTGAATTTGGATAAAAGGAAGAAAAGGTTTGTGTGAAATTTATTTTCAGCAAATCTCTTTTTAGGATTTATCCTTCTCATAGACCACTTTGCTTTCAGGATACCTTAGCTGTAATTTGAGGAGAAAAGAAAAAAAAAAAAAGAAAAAAAATGCCTGAAGAGAGTTAAAAGTACAAAAATTTTATTTGACTCAGTCTTCTGCTCTTGCCACCCTCAGACAATTCTGTATTCTAGAATAAGATATGAAAAATAAAATGCATTTGTGACATAAGCTAGTGTGTTATTTGCAGTGGAAGTGATCTGAAGATCCTGTAAACTTAATCAGAGTAAGTGTAGTGGTTAAAATTTGACTGAACTTTATAAAACAAAACTATATACTCATTGTCTGCCATTATGTTATCATTCTGCCCCTAGTAATACTATTAAAATTGTTACATTAAATAGCAGAGCAAGTATGCTCTTACTGCCACACACACAAAAAACCTAGACTTCTTGCTTCAAGTTAAACTATGGATTCCGTCGTAACAGTGCTAAGGAAGAGATTTGTTCATAGATTGCATCTTGCAGACAAAGACAGACAAAGATCAATTACTTGTTGGCGTACGTATAATCTCTAAATCAGGTATACTTGTGGGTTTTTTCTACTTTTTTTTTTTTTTTTCAGTGAGAGGCACTAAGATGAAATATTGTAACTAACAACCAATCATGCGAACACCATCTAGTTTGATTCTGGCACTGACATTGGTCTGATTATTATACACTATAAAATACGTAAGGGATAATCAGTCTGTGATAATCACCACACAGAGAATGGGATAGTGAAATTATCCCCACTACAGAGGGGATAACATCACAGAAGGCTTATACCTCCTGCAAAATTAGAAGGCTGTCTGACTGGCAAACATTTTTGCAGGTGCATTGCCTAGCACAGGGATTGCTTTCATGACTCCACAATGCACAAAGATGATGATTTTTGTGCAAAACTGTCAACTTGCCCTGACCACAATTACGTAATGGAAATTTATCCACACCCTGAACTTTAGTAGATACTATATGGTATAGGCAGAGGAGCAACAGATCTCTATATTGTAAAACATACAATATGCCTTACAGAGATTCTGTCAAAGTTTCTTTTTTTTTTTTCCTATTTGCAATTAAATTAAATAACAACTGTATCATGTAGCATTTATCAGTATCTCGACACTAGAATTCTCAATGTTGAGAAAGCTGATTACTGATCTATCAGAAGTATAGCCGTACAACAGAATATCGTTTGAAGTACAAATGAAAAAAATAGTATTTCAAAGAATTAGCAAACCACAAACTCAAAAGAAACAATATAAACACTGCTATTCTCTTAATTTCTAATCTCTTGAACAATCTGCTCAAAGTTGGACTAAAAATATTATGTTTATTATATTACTAATGTTCAGAGTGGGTGTTACTCAAACAACTCTACTGATTTCATTTTATGACATTATAAATATTGCTTAAGCTAAAGTTTGCAAGAACTTTTTTTCAGTAATTTCCACATATTCCTTCAGGTCCCACAGTGGCAGACAACCATTGTCTCCCGCAGAGTTACATGGTCTGTATTTCTGAATAAAAGCTGTTTTTCTTTTACCTGTGCACAAATGTCTAATTCCTTGTTTTCCCACAGGGTTATGTTAGCCAAACATAAAACTGGGTCAGCTTAAAATATTTCTGTGTGGTGATGTAGGGGCGGAGATTGTTTGATTTTTTCCACAAAAGCAAGAATTATGTTTCTTATAGATAATAAACTGCTGGCACTTGTGTGCAGCTCAACTGTTCAAAGGACTTAATGATGTAATCTTCGCTGACTCTGATGCTGGCAAATATTTTTAGGCAGAATAGTAGGTAGAAAAGGAAATTAAAATGGGGGCATATATGTACAGTCTTTGCTTGCGGCAATGACCTAAAATGCTGATCTTCTACAAGAACTGACTATTTCAGTTTGCTCCAATCACCACTGCTAAACTGTTAACCAGTACCTTGCCTATCAATAAGTATTTGCACATAGTAATTGTAAAGACATCAAATTTATTCTGATATTTCTGACACAAAGTTTAGGGATACCACTAATGTCATACTATTGGCAATTGGAACACTGTCCAAACAAGAATCAAAACTGAAAATGTTATAGCGATTAATTGTTGTCACATAAGAGGACGTCAGCCTTATATGCCTGACCCCAACACGGCATGATACTAACCTCAAATAAACATGAACAACTTTGGGTTCTTATGGACTGTCTGAATATTTGTAATCAACAAATGCTATTTCATGAATTTAGTACTTCTTTGGCTAAAATATTAACTAAGAGGCATTGCACTTAATATAAAGCATTATTAATGGTCACTATGAATTGCATTCTAGTTGCTCTTTTATGTATTTCAGTAACTGTTTTGAATGAAATCGTGCAAAGATTGTTTTGTAAAATTTAGATCACCACTTATATTCATATGACTTTTCATTCAGCACCAGAATTAAAAGCCCTTGAAATGTGAAAATGAAGATCCACTGAAAATGCAAAATGTAATTTCATAGCCGCTAAGGGTTTAGAAAATTTGAAAAAATCCCCATGCTCAGGACCTTTGACTGCTTTTACTAATTTAATCCAAACCCTAAATTTTTTATGCTTTCCCTCTTTCAGCCTCAATAATGTTTGAAATGAATAACATTCAAAGAAGTGTAAAAGTATCTATACCCTTTTGCCGAGTCTCAGCTGTGTTCAGCCATGAAGCTACAATATCAACAGTATCAAAATAATAACCACACATATGATGGTATCTGCTCACAACTATATCCCATGATAACTGTTTTCATGAAACAATGAAATGCACATCTATTGAGTAAAAGGGGGGGGGAGAGAACACACAATATGGATTAATAGAAAAATATACAAGCACACATGCATAAACTTTGCACAAATCTTATTTCAAAGTGTGGTTAATATATAGTGCCTCTGAATATGGGAACACAAAGATGTGTAGGTTTTGGGACTAATTGGAAATCCTAGAACCAAAACTAAGGAGAAGCAAAAATGATGGACTGGAATTTGTTTTTTCCTGCAAAGCCTTGACACCCAAGGATGAACCTTAAAATAACCAGCTGTCTATAAATGCAAAGAACAATAAGAGAGATTAAGAGAACAAAGTAGATGAAAATCACAGAAATCACTCAAAGCAAACAGCTCGCTCTCTTGGTGAGGGGAAAAAGACGAAGAGTTGAAAAATGGTAATTATTAAAATTCTTCTTCTGCAACTATGAATTATTTGAAAATTGTAAACCAGCTGAGTGAAGGGGAAGAGGGCAATTATCTAGAAGACAAAATTAGTATAGATGTAGCTACTTTTTCCACTGACTGCTACTTCTGTGAAAGCAGATTGGTTGCCCTAAATATATGTATATTCTCCTTAGCTTCAATAGCACAGCAAAATGGAAAACTTTAACCAGAATAAATTAATCTATATGTTGTAGATGTTACATTAAAAGTCCCCCAGAAAGGATGCTGAGACTGCAATGTCAAACACCTTGTAAATAATGCTGGACAAGAAATGGCTCTCTGCTGCTCATCAAGCTTTAATGATGAGTTATCAATGATTTTGGTGAAAACAAAAAAACCATAAGAGTATCCTAAAATAAACAACTAGGGAAATTCTTCAGGAGTACAGAGACAGAAATTAAAGTCTCAATCACTCTTAAACTCTAGAATATCTCAATTATCTTAAGATAATCTGATTATGGGGACTTCCCACCTCTGCTCGGTTCAGGCAACAAATTTAAGCCTAACTCTGATATCTTGAGTTTTCAGTTACTAGGGTATTACACAAGATGTCCTTGCATGCTTGCACACAGCTCCTTACTCTTCAACACTCAGTCTTCACTGTTTCTCTTTCTGCTCTATAAATGACAGGAAGGGGCCAAGAGAATAGCAACTACAGTCTGCTCTTGAATATCTAGGTTGAAATACACTTCTTCTGGACAGGCTGTTCATAAATCAGTTGCTAAATAGCAATAAATTACTATTAAGAATTTTTAGTTTTATTTTTATTAAGAATTGCTATTTTTTATTCAGCAAGAAGCATTAGAACTCTGTAAGAACATTCCTTGACTTATTTTTTTCCCTTAAGTTAATAATTTTAAGTAATTGACTTTTTGTTGTGAACTTGAAAAAACAACAGTGATTCAAACATGTGACATGGATGACCCTGTCCAGGTTGTTTAAATCTCATGAAGCTTTAGCATAGCTGTAAGTAACAGAAAGTATCACACACAGTCTTATCAATATAAGCCAGAACTGCTCAATGAAACCAAGTTGGTAGATAAAAGCTGACCTTGTTAAAGAAAACCAAAGCAAAGCAAAGCAAAAACAAACCACCAAAGTGGGAAAATAGAACACAGGAATAAAAATATTGTAGATGAGTTAAAATAACAAAAAAGTTAGAAAATATGTGAATAAGACAGAAATACACAAATAATTACTTTAATCACAGAGTTATAAAAAATGTTTTTGAAGTGTAAAAAATGCAATTCTCACCATTAAAGAAAAGTCATAGTGTACAGAAAAGATGTCTCAAAAGTTTCCCCCCTCTGAAATGTTGTGCATATTATCAGACAAAGAAATAAAGATAGGATTTCTGCAGTAAGCATAACCAGACTACTTATCTCCTAGTATCTTCTTTCTTCGTACAGTTTTTCTAACTGGGACCCTCATGAGATAAAATAAGGGTCATTCATTGTATAAATTATACAGTATCTGCAATTTTAGAAGACGTTAGTAAGAGGAAAAGCTCTTGAGAAACTTCTTAATATAATTCTTAAGTTCAACAGAAGTGGTAAAAGGTGGTAGAGTGGTAAAATATGTTCAAATAATTCCCACAGAAAGCATCCTTAACGCTAATCACTTTTTATATGGCTAAGACATTTGTAAGCCATCTGTTAAGCACAAGAGTAATAGCCTGCTTTTCCAGTTTGTAGCAGCAGTAACTCTAAGAGCCGAAATACAAAAAACATACGGAAACTTCACAAAATGCTAAAACTAAATAAACTGCATAAAATATGAGTGCTTGTAACATAGCAGTGTCCCTCGTGCTATACTAGCCACAGTTTTAGTAGAAAACCTTTCATTCCATCATCTACTGAAGAAAATGGGCAAATGAAATATGAAATCTATAATACCCTGACTTTGACTGTTAAGACATATGCAGTTCATAACATGAGCCCAGCAGGAATAGCATACCTCAAAATATTGCTGCAAAAATTTGGGGAATAAGAATAAAGAATCTCAACCAAGTTTAGCAAACACATTATGTTCTCACTGAAAGAAACAAGAAGTTAAATTGTGATTGACTCCTTTGAGAATGCGAAACTGGGTTGGAAAGCAGTAAGCAAAAATAACCCTTCTACAGCTCAATTACACATTTCCTTTCTCTTAGGCAAAAAAAAATTCAAAACAAACAAAAAAAATGGGCACTAACTCAGTCTTGGCCTGTACATTTAAATCTCAGCAGTCTCTCATGCTTTGGGAGCAGGAAATATAGACTCTTCTTGCGACTCCCAGGGAAAGGATTTAAGTGGCTCATCCAGTGTTGCATGTACATTCATCTTTAGAACAAGGACAAAAGTGATCTGATGAAGGTACATCATATACATATCATCACAATCATTATTCCATGACTGCACAGTGTGACTGCCTCACAGCTCTGCTATTGACTAGCCACAATTGGTTAAATTTTGCTGTCTAGGCTAGGTAAAGAAAATTAATGCCTTCATTCTATACAATAGAAAAACATGTTCTTAGACTAAGTGGGACACTTGTGATGGCACAAAATCAGTCAAAAGAAAAAGCAGCGTAAAGCAGAGCAAAGCATTTCTTTGTGCTCTTCTGATAGCTGAAATCTCATAGTTCTTTGTATTACAGCTTGCATGGTAATATTATTCCCCCTTTTACAGATCTTGAATTCAGGGATGCACTTACCTGACTGCACAAGAAAAGACTGGAAGCGTTTTCCTCCTGTATGTCTCCAATTATCTGCTTGCATTTCAAGACTTCTGCAGTAAAGTGTCTGGCTTTTTCTGCCTCTCTTTCTCCAGCAGAATAATAGAGAAGGAAACTTGGAGATCTGAATCCTGTTAAGTGCCCTAACCTTTATGTGGGTTCTTTTAGAACTGGGCTGTTAAGCATCATTTTCAGGAGCAAAAATATGCACTGTTATCCAAATGAATTTGCTCAGTTGTGCTAGTTCTCACTTGGTTGTAGTGCAACCAGATGACAAGGTTTCAAATGTGTTAACTTGTGTCATAAAAAGTGTTGAAGAGATTTTCAGTCCCAACTGAGCTAACAAAACAACTATTTTTGCCAATATTTTGCCCAAAATATGGATCTTAACAATAGAAAAATTCCCAGTATATTAATACTTGTCTAAACAAGGGCTCACTGTTCAAATCTATACATGTAGACTAGCCTGGGAACATTTTCTGCAAGTACTCGAAGTCAAGTCAGTGGAATTGCTCACAGATTTCTCAGTGGGAAAAGACTGGTGAAAATTCTAGCAGTCACTAATATATGCTCACATCAGGTTGTAAAAGCCTATGTTTGCAAGCTACATTCCCACTTTTTGTCTTTTATAAAATAAATAAGCACATCCCAGGGTTATTTCATAAAGTGATGAATGAAATACAACAGGTAATGTAGGGGACAGTTTAAGCTGTTGGAAATATTATCATAAACAGAAGCCATAAATCCTTGTAATGCCTGTGTATGCAAGATCTGAGCATCAATAAACAAACACAGAATCAGTATTAAAATAAGCTCAGAGAAGGTAACAGGTAAAACCTAAACCAGTGTCCTGGTTTCAGCTGGGATAGAGTTAACTCTCTTCTTAGTAGCTGGTACAGGGCTGTGTTTTGGATTTAGTGGGAGAATGATGTTGATAACACTCTGAGGTTTTAGTTGTTGTTAAGTAGCGCTTATCTTAAGCCAAGGACTTTTCAGTTTCCCATGCTCTGCCAGCAAGCAGGTGTGCAAGAAGCTGGGAGGGAGCATGGTCAGGACAGCTGACCCAAACTAGCCAAAGGGGTATTCCATACCATAGAACGTCACGCTCAGGATATAAACAGGGGGGAGTTGGCCAGAAGGCACAGATCGTGGCTCGGGCATCGGTCAGCGGGTGGTGAGCAATTGCATTGTGCATCACTTGTCTTTTTCTTGGGTGTTGTTTCTTTTTTTTTGTTATATTCCTTTTCATTACAAATATTATTATTATATTAGTAGTAGTAGTAGTAGTGTATTTTATTTTACTTTAGTTCTTAAACTGTTCTTATCTCAGCCCATGAGTTTTACTTATTTTTTCCTTTCCTCCTCCCCACCCCACTGGGAGGGGGGAGGGGGAAGCGGCTGCGTGGTGCTTAGTTGCTGACTGGGGTTAAACCACGACAACCAGTTATACTGAAAGGTGAAACAATGACAAATAAATTACTAACGCGATTTCCTTTGTTTCAGACAAAACAGCTTTGACTCTTCTCAAGGGTACTGGTACTTATTGTTTATAACAATATATTTAGCAAGCTGATTATTTTATCCTCCATATTTCAGTTAATAGCTCAGAGTTGTTTGCAAAAGAGAAAAAAGTTGTCAAAGTTGCAAATACACATTAGGATTTAGTAAAGAAGCCCTGTGTGAAACCAGTAAATGTGGGCTTTAATCTCAAATACCCTTTTCATGCTATTACTCAAGTCATGAGACTGCCTGAATGCATGATTATAAAAGAAATAGTCCATGGCTTACTATTCATGGTATCCTCATTCATTAGACAATTTAGGGTCCTAATTTTTCACTACTAAATTTTGAACAATCAGTTTGGATAAAGAGCAACAAATAAAAAGTATGTATTTTTTGAGTAAATTGTTAGAAAAGACCAAAAACAAAAGAATGATCACCAGTGGCCAGGCTTGCATTATTTATCTGAGTAGAGGATTTAATGAAACTTGATCTTGTATCTGTTTATTTCCCAGCAAGCATGTATCTGTTGTTACCTCCATCTCAGAACCATGCCGCAGTATTTTCTGGTACCCAATCTTACAACATCTGTCACAGCTGTAGCTTCCTGTCACATCTCTGAGATCATACAAGGAGGGAGGTGGGTAGCAGGAGGCTGTGGAGAGACTGGGCAAGAAGCATCCAGGACTGTGCCAGGTTGCTCTCTTGGCCAGATGTACTGCTCTGTTTGTATCCACCAAATAGACCACTGCAGAAATTTCTGGAGGAGCTAGTGTTACAAATCTCTCCCCTGCTCATTCCACCACATCTTAGGAACCTGTAGTAAATTAATACTGGAGGAATCTAGCTTTCTGCTGTATTTGTCTGAAATCAGCATAGCTTGAAAGTTATTGGGGGCCAGGGAGATTGGTAGAACAGAGTGAAGGTGTGAGATTCCTTTCTTCAGAAAATTCAGTAAAAGAGTTTCAAGAATGATAAGAAACTCTTTAAAGCTAGCAAAGTAATAGCTCTCCCAGGTGAAATACATCTCACTCCCTGAGGTCACGTATGGCTATTAAACTACTTAAACAGTACTGCTACAGTAATTAAGTGATGAACATGTGAGACAACTGCCTCTTGAACACGGTCAATTTCACACCTTAAAGAGAAGACCTGGTATATATAAAGAATAATAAAATAAGCCAGTTCATTATTGAAACACATAACATCCACTAATCTTTTCTTCCTGTCATCACCACAGTTATCTGATACAAATAATATAAAATTATACTTTATTTCATATCAATATTATTAAATGTAGTGGGTTTGCCTTTAATTACTTGGATAAATGAGTCTTTTCCTTTTTTTTATGGTACTGGCCATAGAAAGACAAATATATTCATCTAAAACAAAAATAATTGTCTGAGGTATCTTTCAAAGATAGAAATAGATTGTGGTGCATTACATTTCCATTAGAGACAGAATGGGAACAATGTGATGTAATTTAAGTTCTGAACGTATATAGCTGAGTTAAAGTTGTGAGTTGCAACTAAGGCAAATACAATTCCTGAGATTGTATTTCAAAATAGAATTTTAAAGATAATGAAATAAATCTCAATACCTGTATTTAGTTTTCTGTTATTTTGCCAGTAAGTGTAGGAGACAGTGCAGCACAGCTGGGGTAACTTCTTTCCTTCTGATGCAACATATGAAAATTGAACAAGGAAATTCACTTACATGAGACACAATCTATTGTTTGATCTTAAATGCATTGGGAAACAGCTATCATATACTTTAAATTGACTGTGTACTTTTCGTATATTTTCACATAAACATAAAATAACCTACTTTTTCAGAAATACGTAATAAAATGCTTCACTTTCAAGCAAATAAATGAAAATAAAAAGGGGGTTTAAAAATTGTTTTCCTAATACTGAAGTCCAGTGAAACCAGCTGGTTTCTGTGCATTCAGACAGGATCAACCCCCTCAGTTTTTAGCAGAAAATTCCTAATTAGACTAATCTATCATATAGGGAGTGAATTTTTTTAGTGATTTTATGAAGCAGTACGAAACAACTATAGAATAAGTAAGAATTAGGCCAACCTCTATTTATAGGCAGTTTTCTTCGGGAGTCTGCTTTTTACCCTTTCAGCATCTCCTTCACACCATTCCAATTTCAGTCAAACAGCTAAAAATCTGTGATTTTTTTTCTTCAAGTTTATATATTTTATTCTTGTGACATTTGCAAGAATTAATTGCTGATGACAGCTTTCTCATCTCTTGGCATAATAAAACTATCAAGAAAGAATGTTTCAACTTACAGGTACTATAATTTTAGCAAGAACAGGAGAAAACAGACTTGTTTTCATCACCAGTTACTGAAATATACTTTTGTCTATGGCTATATCTTTCGAAAACAGAAAGTAGTTTTTCATTTGACAGCTGGATAGCAATAAAGGCTAACAATTACATTCCAAACATGAATTCTCCTACCTCTGCATACTAATCTCTGTGAAATTTACCTTTGCTATGTTGACTAAACAACAGATTACATTTTGTAAAGATATTCACAAATCAGACATATTTCTGTTCCATGGAAATGAATATTGTTTTATTTCACTGCCTTTGAAAGAAAGAAAAGAAAGAAAGAAAGAAAGAAAAAGAAAGAAAAAACCCAAAACGTTCATAGAAGTTGAGAAAAATCTGACGACAAATTTGATAAGTGTATAATACAAAAAAAAGGGGGAGGGGAATGAAGAGGAAAAAAGCTGTTCTAGAAAGTCTGTGATCACTGTTTAGGTATAACATTCAGAAAGTTTTCTCTAGAGTTTACATCTGTTGTAGAAGCAATTTCAGCCATAAGTGATCTTCCCAGAACTACAGATCAATGCAGAATGCAACCTGCAAATTTTAATGAGGGTCCTATAAAGCAGTTCTAAATCCAGACTTCTTCAAGGGAGCATAGCACCTTATGCCAAAGCTTCTTCCTCAAGTTGTTCATTCTCAGAGGTAAAGTTCTATAGTTTATTTATAAAAAAATGTAGATGGAAATATTCACATGCTACAAAGGTGGTCCTGTGTTCTGCCAGTGCTGAGTCATTGATTTGACAGACAGAAGGTCAAAACTATAGATATTACATATAAAGGATAACTAAAACCTGCAAAAAATTGCCCAAAGGCAATCAGGATATGCATTAACATGAATGCTATGTCTACATTTGAAATGTTCTCTTTAAGGTCAAAGGAAAGCTATATATGTAAATGTAAAAAGTGAAATATTATAACTATTCTATGAAAACTCTCCAACAGAAATCTCTGTTTGTCATTTTTACTGCCTTGGCTGTTACAGGTCTTTAGACCCTAAGGTAGGAAAACATTTGTCTGGATTATAACAAGGCAAAAAACAGAAAGCCAATTTTCTCAAGTAAACACAGCAACTGTTAGAAGTGATGGTTAATTTTACCAGTCAAGAAAAGAAAAAGGAAAGGAAAGGAAAGGAAAGGAAAGGAAAGGAAAGGAAAGGAAAGGAAAGGAAAGGAAAGGAAAGGAAAGGAAAGGAAAGGAAAGGAAAGGAAAGGAAAGGAAAGGAAAGGAAAGGAAAGGAAAGGAAAGGAAGGGAAGGGAAGGGAAGGGAAGGGAAGGGAAGGGAAGGAAGGGAAGGGAAGGGAAGGGAAGGGAAGGGAAGGGAAGGGAAGGGAAGGGAAGGGAAGGGAAGGGAAGGGAAGGGAAGGGAAGGGAAGGGAAGGGAAGGGAAGGGAAGGGAAGGGAAGGGAAAGGGAAGGGAAAGGGAAGGGAAAGGAAAGGAAAGGAAAGGAAAGGAAAGGAAAGGAAAGGAAAGGAAAGGAAAGGAAAGGAAAGGAAAGGAAAGGAAAGGAAAGGAAAGGAAAGGAAAGGAAAGGAAAGGAAAGGAAAGGAAAGGAAAGGAAAGGAAAGGAAAGGAAAGGAAAGGAAAGGAAAGGAAAGGAAAGGAAAGGAAAGGAAAGGAAAGGAAAGGAAAGGAAAGGAAAGGAAAGGAAAGGAAAGGAAAGGAAAGGAAAGGAAAGGAAAGGGAAAAGGAGAAAAAGGAAATGACAAGAATTCAGTGGAGAAAGAACATTGGCAAATTAGGCAAAGTAGTCAGCTTCCTATTCCGATAATTATTTGACACTCTTGATTAACAATTGCATGCTGATGTATGTAATTTTGGAACTTAATGTGAAGCTCATATACTCTTGGAAGACATTCCACAGCTAAGTTTACAGGACTTCAGCTATGTGCAATTTCACCATTACTTTAAACATTGAAAACATATAAAAAAGTTGATGAAATGGGTTTATTCCTAGGTTTTAGAGCAACTTATCAAATAAGGAGAAGCTTTTACACGTCACTGATAAAAAGATACGTACTGTAAAAAGTGCTTAAATCAACAGGATATGTGATACCAGTAACTGCTATGTAAGATCTTGAAGAACATAGCTACTCATTTCCAGGCTTTTGTGAAGGCTCTTACACCATTATTTCTACATAAAATTCAAAACTTATCTTAAGATACTTTAACACTTCAAAACTTTGCATGCCAATGAACAGACTTCTAGAAATTAAAAAATAATTCAGTGTCCAAAAATTTACCCAAATTTGTCAGTGCAATCTCCCTGTTCCTCAAGAAAACAAAACACTAATTTCTTCAAGATTTTATTGAAGATAGATTTCTAGAGACATTTTTGGGATGCTCTACTAAGTAAGTTTTGTGCCTGGACATACAAGATGTGGAGAAGGTGGATGAGAGGAAACATTTTCCAGACACCTTGAAAAAAACCCTCAGACTATATTTTGATTTCATGCAATTTCTTTTGGACAAGCCTGATGGATTCTCTCATACCAAGTCAGGCATGCCAGTATTTGCCTTGGCATATAGAGTTTACTGCTGCAGATCAGATTATAGCTTTTAAAGGATCAAACACTGTCAGATGGCATAGATGAAGATTTCATCAAAAGCAGTTGTTCCGGAAATCCTGATAGAGGCAGAGTGATTTAAAATTTAAAAGATGCACACTGCTCCACCTCCTATGCTCTAGTGGTGCAGAATGCAACATAACTATAACATCAGAAAACATTTCTTCTTCAGGTTTTCAGTACTTTGATTCACCTGGAATATCAATGGATAAACTTATCATTGCTGCATCCTTTCACCCTGCACAGCAGGTCTGCCACTGTCGGCAGTGAACTTCTATAATCTATTGCCGTAAGAAGTTGTGTACGCAGATAGTATCAGCAGGTTTAAAAAGATGGGAAATTCACGGACAAGAGGTCTGTAAATAGATGTTAAATAGAATAGTCAGACATATCCCTCTAACTACTCTAACAAAATCCTGTGGTGGTTGTGGCAGTACAGGGTGTATGGACGGCAGATATAGATCAGATGTTGTCTGAGGAGCGTCTCCTTTTGCCACAGTCAGACATAGAGCTTGGTCAGATACAGAGGTGGGTCAGACATAGTAGAACCTTTATTGAGTTTATATTATAAGCCAAAATCTGTCCCAAAATGTAAAATCAAATATTTTATTGTGATGATATCTCTTCCGCTACTAAAAGACTCAGAGCAGATGGCAAGTAACATCAGAGTCCACTTTTGTACAAGGAAAGAATAAGTATGGGAGGGAGGGCCTGAGGGAGGGAAGAATATGTAAGAAAGCATTTGCAGAAGTGGAGACATACCCATTTCTTTTTTCTTCTGGGCTGAGGCTGACTAATCCAGCTGATTAGCTCCGTCAACCACGTCGCCACCTTGCATATGTTTGTGATTGTGTGTTTTCTTTTTCAGTTGTCCTGGCCTCCCTACCTTCAAATGTAATTAAGGGATCTAACAAACTGGATTTGACCAGTTACGTATAAGGCATTGGTAAGTTTTCCTTTTGGACTAAATGAGTCCTGTGAATGTCTTACTCTGCTTACAGTTTCAGCCAGGTAAAGTTATTTCCATTATACTAAAGTTTAGCACTGGACTATGAGATTATAAATGGCATTGTTGCAGCTTATGGCTAGAGTTCAATGCAGATGAAAGAATAAAAAGATCAGCTCCCAGAGAGATATGAACTCCTCTGAACTATTGGCTTATGTAGAAGGGGAGAGCACAAGGTTTGCAAAGATAACCCTTTTTTGCCTTTACCCCTTTCCCGCACCAATTCACAGAGGAAAAGAAGTAGTCAGGGATGAAGGACTAAGCCAAAAACTTTGGCTGTGAATTGCAAGCCTTTATAACTGTCACTGGAGCAAGTTCAAAAGCCTGTTGTAAATGAATGCTGATGCTCTCTAGTATTTCCATAAGTGAAATTGCTGCCTCCCTTTGAAAATCAACTCTGGGCTAGATAGCAACATATATAACAAACACCCACATATGTCCAGATCTTACTGTGGGATGTGAGCTCTAGGCACTGATATTTAACAGAGCGATATTCTCAGTGTTGCAGATCATTTCCATATGCTATTTTTGTCTGCTGACCTTCCATCTTTTCACATTTAAGGCTAATGCAACTACTTTAACATAAAATGCACAAAATAGTTTTATGTATGCCATAAGAATAGCATTTGAATAAAATACATTTCCTGAAAAATCCAGTTTTATTCTAAACTATATTGCTTAGCTGTTGCCAAATTCAAATATCAGAAAATAAAAGGGAACAGAGATTGATTTTTATTTGATGAAATTTTCTAATATAGGAAGAATCCTTCTTCCTTGAACAAAGTTTTTATGCTCAGACATAACTAGCAAACATTCACAAAGTCAAAAAAATCTTTAAAATCTTTAATTTTTTGAAGATCTAATAAAACAATGCTGATTCAATCTACTGAGGTCATATGGACACAATTGAATCCACTGGTTCAAATCAATGCCACATTTTTGTCAAAGTTAATGAATGACACCATTTGCGACATTTTACAGGAATTAAATACCATGGCTTAGTTACTGTAAACTGCAGCTAAAAAGTAGGACACTGAGAAAAAATAGCTTTAAAGAGGGAGTAGAGAGATGAAGTTTCTTAAAGAGTGTTTCATTTAACATGTACTTCTCTTTCCTTACAATAGTTGAAGGGTAAATCTGATGTAATCCCAACCGTATTTTAGACTTCACAAATCGACAAAATTTAGTTTCAGCTACTCACAAGACATACATATGCAACAAGCTTGGCTTTTTATATTTTCATTGTGCTGTCCTTTCGTGACATTGTGCATTAAAATGACTGCAGCTGTCACAGGAAAACCAAGCTCCCTTAAATCTTAAAAATCATGTTCAGCAATAGATGAAAACCACACTGACAATTTCAGGAAAATTCAGATAGAAAAACAATGAAGTTTTTTTTCTCTTAAAATGATTAACGGACTAAATCTTTTAATCAAGAAAAATGGTGTTTGAATGTCTTGGCCTGTATTTTCATAAGGTGACCATTTTATTCCATGGTCAGAATAAAACCAGGGAGATTTATTAGATGCTTACATCCTCTTTCTAACAGACTTGTTCTCTATGCTCTATTTCCAAGCATTTTATCAAGTGTAGCATCAAATGAATTAAATGAAGGTATTCCCACATCTTCAATGAGGACTTTTTCCTACCTCTCATAGATTTTGCCGACAGAAAAATATTGCAAATATTGAGCTTAAATTTTTCATTTGCAGTGTTGAATGATGTTACTGGTAATTAAAATTTAAGTAGTTGCAAAACTCTCCTCACTACTCTCCTCACTCTTTATTCACCATGCCTTGAAAAATGACATCGCCTTTCATTCAGAAGTCTTCCAGCTAGATCACATTAATTTTCAGTCTTACCAGAAAGTAGTTTTTCCCTTTTCCCCCACATTTTGTCATTATATTAAGTTTCTGTTCCATTTTGACATAATTCTATGTTGCTTCAGATAAAAAAAATAAAAAAACCCCCACCCTCTGACAAAATTTGCAGGACCCTCTTGTAGAGCCCTCTTTGCCTGTAAGTTTCTCTCACAGTGAGAAAGAGTTCTTTATGCAGTTTTTGGCACTTCTTTCTTCATTTTATCTTCCTCCCAACTTAGTCTAGTAACATGGTTTTAAAAGTGTAGTAGTGTAACCTGTGTTGAACCATCCACACAGGTTTCTATACATAGACCTGCCTAAGACAATTTGTCGCTTTGTAGTTTCTGAGGTATTTTGAAATATATTTTGTTAGTGATTAGGTCAACACTTGAAAAAAAAAATCCAGAAATATACAGAAGGCGTCTTTACTCATTCTTACATCACTTTTTTTCTGGCAATTGTTTCATTTCACTATTACATGATATAAATAATTCCTTTTGTAAAGTATTTAATGTCAACTTGTCTTAGTCTTTGACAAAATGACTGATGCAAACATAAAAACAGATAAACAGAGAAATTAAAAAAATGAAATCTGTGGAGATAACTGTAATTTTTTTCTTGGCAGAGGAAAAAGAAAAACAAACCTAAATCTGCAAATGTGAAATACTGAAAAACAAGTAACAAGAGTTCTACAAAATCTACACCGAAAATTCAGAACATCCATTCTCATAAAGACTTCATTTATTTCAGTATTGTCTGTACCGGAACTGCTAATAAGCAAGTCCAGAAGGCAACAGAAAGATGTTACCAAAGTAGGTGATATGCTGCTTTAACAAAAAATTCCAGAGGAGTTTCTTATGCAGTAAATTAGGAGGTTCAGCAAACAGGACACTCATAAATAACAACTACAAATACTCGAAGATTTTTGACTGTATAGATGTGCAGGTTGGATAATAAAGACACTTTCGTAAGTCACAAGGGAGAACTGTAGGGATTAATGGATTAATCTCCCATCTATAGCAAACTAGATGAAAGACATTAGCCTGATAAAAAAACCAAACACAAGCATTCTCCTTCCCCCACATCACAGTAAATCAAATTAATAGCACCTTAGATTAAACTCTCCTTTCAAGTAATTATTAAAACACATAAAATAACTTGCATAGGCAAGCATCCAACAGTTGGTTATGTAAAACAGTCAAAGTGACCATTTTATGGTTACTTTTTCCTTTTACTTAACTATAGTTAGTTTTGTTATATCTGGTTTTAATCTGGATAATGGGACCATGACTATATTTTTGTAGTTTTCTTCTATCCCTTCTTCACCCCCAACCCAAATCTAACAACAAAGAAACTTTAATGTCTGACTGAAAATACAAGAATGCCAAGTGGTAAAATAAGATGTTAATAATGAACTAATGTTAGTAAGACACTTCAGAAGACACAATCTCTAGAAGGATGTTAAATCTCTCCTCTTCCTCATGTTGCAGTTAGGAATAGACTTCCTACTTTTCCAGATGCTACTTAGGATTTGGAGGATTTCCTATCCTCATGGTTAAGCATACCATATTTTCTTAAATATTTCCCATTGCATCTCCTATCCTCATGATATGCTTAACCATGAGGATAGGAGATGCAATGGGAAACATTTAAGAAAACAGCAATCTTCCTCATCTAAGAAAAAGTATAAAAACCAAAACAGTACATTATCTGATTCTTTCTGTAATATTTACCCACATAACAGTCCTCTCTAGTCTTGTATTCTTTCATTCTTTATATCATTTTCATTGTAAACATGCAAGCATTAGCAAACTGCAACATTTTAAAAATTATGAAACCTGAGCTCACAAACATGACAAGAGATAAATAGAAAATACATATATATAATAAGCAGAGATGAATTCTCTTGAGAGGACCTTGTTAAAAGTATCACAAAACTAGATCTCCAGCATAAAAATAGGATGATGGTGACCGAAACTCTCATTACAACACAACTCTTTGAGTCTTGCAAGCCAATAACGCTTATGACCCTTTGCCATCTATCACATTCTTTGCAATTCAATAACTACGTCAAGCTTTTTTTTTTCATTTTAAATATTTTATCACTTAAAAGATATTGTATCACAAGTGGGAGATATGATTGAATGTACACTAAGATTTATATCAGATTTTGCCTTATGAAATGTACAATCTAATATTTTGAATATCACAGGGGCTGATGGTGAAAGACCTGTTACTTAGTAGAGAAGTTTATTTGCCACATACATTTTGGCGAGCCCTAATGACAGAACAGACAGTACGTTCACTGAATTTCTTTGTATCATTGTTGAGAAATGATGAAAGAACACAGCTACATTTGTAAATTCATTTAAATTGCATGCAAGTTCGAAATATCCCTTAGTCTAGGATAAACATTTTTTTTTTTTTTAGACCACAAAACTGTATGGGGCTTTAAGGCTGTACAGACTCAATTGTTCAGCAGGAAATCAGAGCAAATTAGGAATGAATCTTCAGAGAATGTCTCCCTCATGAATAATGTAAGAATTGAAATGAAAATTTGGTATGTGGCGGGAAAATAAAGAAATAGATGGACATACATACAACATGATGTATCAGTTTTAGAAGTTGCCTAGGGAAGTGAGATGGGCAACATTCGAACAGAGGAAACAGGAAGCCACAAATAGAGAAAAACTGGATGAAAAGCTGCAGAAAGAGTGAGTAAGCCTGCAAAGCAACTACTTTTCATGATACTTAGGTTCCTTATAATAAATATTCTCATGGATGACTGCATGGCCCATCAGTGAAGATGACTAGACTGGCACTGCAGAATTTCATCTGGTCCTTCAGTTGCCTGTGTTCAGCACACTGTGTTCCCTCATTACCGACCTACTGCCATAGAAAGAAGTATCCTGTTGGAAAACTCTGCTATGAAGTCAATTTTCCCTTTGCCAATAAGAATTATGAATAGTACTCTGCTGTTCAGGGGATTTGGTGGCCACAGAATAAGAAGGTACACTGGGGGAAAGGGATTGAAACTGAGAATGATTAACAAGAGGTAACTAGTATGAGTGAAAAAAAGCACACCTTGAAGAAACAGAAATGTGCAAATTAAGTAATTAAGAGATTTAAAAAAAAAAAAATCCTTGACATTTCTCTTGAATGAACTTCCAAATAAGCTGCCATAATATCTCCGAGTCTAAGGCAGACCTTCTCTCCTTTCTGGGGAGGAAAGAATATTTTCAGTTGTTCTTCTGGGGAAATTCTTCTGTGAATCATATTAGTGACACCCTGTACATAACAGTGTCAGAGCTATTAAGATAGCCTGTGTCACTGACTCCTCTAGACTTAATTCAATAGATTTTTTTGTTTTATTTTTGTTTCTAACATCCATTGCCCTACAAATGAATGGCTTCTGGATGCAACATGTCTGACTGCATAGTCATCCATCTGTATGAGCTAATTACATGATCTAAATTACTGACAGCGTTCTTTGATTTGCTGTACAGACATACAGAACCCAAATGGTTAATGTTCATTATCACATATTTAATGCTACAGAAGTAGTCCAGAGACTTCCCTTAAGCAAGCTCTGAATACTACTAGAGAAGACACTTAAAAAATAATAATGGCCTTGTGTGTACTGCAAGGTAAAGATGACCATGGAAGAGAATGAATAATGTTTCCTGGCACCAAAATTCCACCTCCTGAGAATTTACTCATACTGGCTGTGAAAGTAACTATCTGATTTACAGTCAGACTGTCACAACATTTGCAAATTTCATTTTTATCTCCATTTGTTTCCAACACACCATAGTGTCCTGGTTTCGGCTGAGACAGAGTTAACTGTCTTCTTAGTAGCTGGTACAGTGCTGTGTTTTGGATTTAGTGGGAGAATACAGTTGATAACACTCTGATGTTTTGGTTGTTGCTAAGTAGCGCTTATCTTAAGCCAAGGACTTTTCAGTTTCCCATGCTCTGCCAGCAAGCAGGTGTGCAAGAAGCTGGGAGGGAGCATAACCAGGGCAGCTGACCTGAACTAGCCAAAGGGGTATTCCATACCATGGAACGTCATGCCCAGTATATAAACTGGGGGGAGCTGGCCGGGAGGCACGGATCGCAGCTCAGGAACTAACTAGGCATTGGTCAGTGGGTGGTGAGCAATTGCATTGTGCATCACTGTTTTTTTTTTCCTTTTTCCCCCCTTCCTTTTTTTTTTTTATATGCCTTTTCATTACTATTATTATTATTATATTTCATTATTACTATTGTTAGTATTATATTTTACTTTCGTTATTAAACTGTTCTTATCTCAAC
The DNA here is from genome assembly GCF_018139145.2 of Gymnogyps californianus. NCBI lineage: Eukaryota > Metazoa > Chordata > Aves > Accipitriformes > Cathartidae > Gymnogyps > Gymnogyps californianus. The sequence continues at coordinate 51,680,657 of NC_059500.1, read as the reverse complement.
CCACGAGTTTTACTTTTGTTTTTTTCTTTCTTCCTCCTCACCTCACTGGGAAGGGGGAGCGGGAAGTGGCTGCGTGGTGCTTAGTTGCTGACTGGGGTTAAACCACAACATATAGATACCCTTGGACATATCAGAACACTTAATTGTTCTGTTACATAACCATTTTGTGATAGTTTTATGCAGCTGCATGTTTACATGACTGCATTTTTATATACCATGACAGTAAATGTATTGAAAGAAAATGTGTAACACACAAACATAAGGTCAAATGACAAGTGCCTCAAACAAGCAATTGAGTAAGTTCATATTATGCTAATCGTCTTCAGTATTTCATGATACTATCATAGCTGTGAAGATCTTTTTGTTATTAATTGCTGAATTTATATTCCTGATGTGATAAATCTTTAATACCCTTGTAATCCACTACAGTGGCAAGCATTTGTTTGAACTGAAGTAGTACATCAAATGCCAATTTAAACCATCAAATTATATGTTTTCATCATTTTCCCAAATCAATTCTCTTTTTAGCCCTAATCAATAAGTAACACGCGTACTACACTGAGGCAAAATACTTAAATTTTCTTCAGTATACCAAAGCCATCCTAGTGATACAGATGGAATATATCCTCTGTTGGCAAAATAACTCTCTCTAGCAAAAGCAATTTTTGTACTGTGAATTAATAGGTAGAGATTCCCTTTAATTTTTTCCCCCTTCTCGCTGATTGAAATACCCCATCAATACTCTCTTTTAATGTATCTTTGAACATATTCTCTCTGAAGACGAGAAGAAGATGTGTGTGCTTATGTATGGAAAATCTCAGGTTTAAACCTGCTTTCTCTAGGGGAATCCATGTACCCTTAGTCAAATGGTTTGGGGAAAAAAAAATCCATACCCAATGGATTTGTTTTTCAGGTGAAATTACAAGAGTTCTACATTTTTATATGTAAGGAGGAACTATTCAAACAGGCTGGTGATAAAAGGACATCCTAGTTTCTTATAAAATTTAGCATACAACATATAATCAGCCGTATCATTCATTACAAATCATTTCACTGGTGAATAATAATTTTTAGGAAAAGGTTGAAAGAGATTAGGCTTAAAAACATCATTCTAGGACCCACTGTGTCTGACGTTTGTGTAATAGTTTAATTATAGAAAAACTCCACTTACAATTTCAGTGGAACATATATAGCATTGCATTTACCATATTAGAAAGGATGTTTGCTGTATCAAGGAATCAGCTATTTTGGGGAATGCAGAAAAGGAGCATTAAGTTTCTTGAATATTAATGACTGAGAAAAAAAATCAGAGAAGTAAGCTACAGTGAAGTAGTGCGTGGTACAATCACTATGTCCTAAAACTTGAAGTATTAAAGAGTGTTACGGTTGCATTCAAACATTCACAAATTAGGATGTCACTCTTGCCAATCAGATAGGATATACATCCAATATTTGTCACACTCCCATGTCTTCAACTCCATGTCCTGGTCTTCTGAACCCTGTCCTCCCCTTGTCTTCCATTCCTGCAGATTCATTCCTTCCCCAAATCCGCAGCTCTTCTAATGATAAAGCTATGTTTGCCTTTTCCTTCATTAGCTGGGTGAAAGAAAAGGGAATAAGGGAGGAAGATGGCTCCAAGTTTGTCATTATAATTTTTACAGAAGGTTTTGCCTTGGTACTAGGCTTGGTGGCTAGGGTCCACTTTACTCTCCGAGGGTACAGCCATCAGTAGAACAAAGGTTTCAGATACGTAGTAATTTCACTGACTTTCAGTTCATTCTCAAAGGCACAGAAAAAAAATGCATGCTGCCATTATTACGTTGCCTTTTAAGTATGAAAGCAGTATCAGTACTCAATGGAATAGCTATTTGAACCTGTCAGCATCAGAAAAAGTCCAAATTATTGTGGAGGGAAGGTTGGGAACGTTGATTTAAATTCAGTAACAATTTTGGAAGGCAGTGGGGGGAAACACTGAATTTCCACCTTCACTGATGCTACAAAACATACTGCATAATACAAACACAGACGGGAAAACTTGCCAGACTTCCAAGCTTGCTAAGGCAGAAATATAGCCTGGAAACAATTTTCTTGAAAGGGTTACAGAGTTTGGCAAAACTGTGAATAGAGTAAGGAAAGGGAGACTTGCAAGTTTGGTACAATGGACCTGCAGAGATAATTTGTTTTAAAGTAGAAACAGCTTTGAATGGGCAATTGCCTTGGTGTGTCCAGCTAACTGGCAACGAGAAAGCTGCTGAATATCAGTATCAATAAAAAGAAAGTGCTTCAAATCACACACTTTCCTCCCTAGTTGATTCACCTCTCCAACTCCGACGCTGTCATTAGAGGGCAGGTAACCTCTGGCATATTTACTCTCTCATGTGTTGTGAAACAGGAATAGCAACATTTCTTCACTGGGGGACTCAAGTCATTAGTAGCTGCAAACTATGGTGATATCTGCTAATGGAATGTAGTATTGCAATACAAAGTGTTGTCATAATGGGAAATGCATTACGGTCTTCACACTTAAGAGCACTTTTGTATGTGTACTTTAGACAGACAATTTTGAAAACGGGTCCATTGTGTCTACTGGTGAACTGCTGTTTATGACTCAACAAAACTGGCAGAGCAAAATCTACCTAAGTTTAATAAGTCACAAAATGCCGTTACGAAACCAGAGTCAAATATTTGATACAATTTTGTCACAGCTTACGCATACTTTATTCAATTTCCTATTCCATTCCAGTTTTCTAATAGAGCTTTAGGTGTCATAGACACAATCACCAATTTTTACAGTCATATAGAAACACCGGTTCTGTGGCAGTAAATATTTGCTATGCATTTTTATGAGTCAACATTGCAGGGAAGAAGGGAGTCAATTCCACAGCCAAATTTGAAGTGCTTTATCTTGCCAACAACAACTAAATTTGTTTGCTCAGTAAAGGGGAAAAAGAACAACAAAAAAAGCTTGGTTAAAAAAAGAATAAAATTGGTAAAAGTTATACATGCAATCCATAGTATAAATATATCGGGAAAAGGACTAACACAAAAGTAAAAAAAAATGCTTTTTCAAAGGAAGTTACCCCCAAAATGGTTTTGCCTAAATTAAGAAAATTATCATCATTGTGCAATTTGGGTGCAAGGACACCTTGATCATTAACTTAAAAATGAAGATGTAATTAAAAGTTCAGGTGTTTTTCTCATATCGGGAAACAGTGCTTTCTATTCAAAGGGTAGCAGGAAATAGTTATTGAAATTTTCTTGTCATAGCGATATAACCACCTGAAACCCCTGTACAGGTGAGCACAGTAATAATAAACAATTTTCAGCTGAGTTTATGATTGGTTTGAAGCCAACATTATCATTGGAATAATTTATGCCCACACATTACCTGAGCTAATATATAGTTAATAGCTGTAGACACTTACTGTATTTTACACTTATCACCGACTTAGACTGTTTATAGCTGAAGATGGAATAGTCATTTTGCTCAGCAAATATTATTTCCTAGATAGTTCAGCCTAACCTGGTGAAACAACTCTTCTCAAAACATTACACAGTTACGTTTCTGGGATGCAGTGCACTGCATATTGCTGGTTCCATTACATGCACGTTTCTTCTGAAGATTCAGATTCTTTCTGAGGCAGTATTAAATTCACCACCCTAATCATTCCTGAGCGCATTAAAGTAAGTAGCAGAAGAGGTGTGATAAAACACTATTAGCATATCCTTATGCTGCAAATAATTGCTTCTGTGGACAAAAGGTACCTATGTTCATTCATGATTACTTACGTTTGTAGAAGGATTACTCAACAATTTCCTAATTAATTTACCTGACACAATAAAAAGGACATATAGGAAACCTTTGTATCCCTAACTATACATTCTTGTTCAACAGGAAACAAAAGATGAGGACGTCCAGATAGGACTGATTACAAATTTACATCAAAAATCTATTTTGAATTTCCAATTTCCATCTCATCTCAAAAAAATAAAAACCAGCCAAGAACTGGAAACAAAAATAGAAAAAACCAGTCCACTAGCATGGACTTAACAGGATAACAAGACAACAGGAAAAGAGGAAAATGTCACACAACTCTTCTCTTGCAGTTTTAATTGTGAAATCTTGGTCTTTTTTTGTCAAAAACTGTTTTCCCCCTCCTTCGGGACACATATTTCTGCATCACTTTATTCTTGAGTTTTGGTTCCAGCTCTTTCATTGCTTCACTCTCACAATTTAGAAATTACTTAATCTTTAAACCATTTACTTTTCTGTCAAGTGGTTATACTGTTCCCTGCATTATGGTATTTATCCAAAACCTTTTAAGATTGTACCCAATTTATAGACAACATTTTCATGAAAATGATAGCAAATATTCCAAATACAGTAATAGAAGACTATAGTTCATGTCTTTGAATATTCTAAGCTACACTTTTCCTTCAGATGTTGGTAAATGTTCTCCAAATCATAAATAAAGAATTTTATGACGTTCCAAGCTGAAGAAACATAGTTTTGGAGAGTTGAATTTTCTATAGGATATTGAACGTGGGCACTACCCCATTTAGTATTTTCATGCTCAGAGCCACTGTAATCATGATGTAGCTTCACAGACTACAGGCTCACTTCAGTCTAAGCATCTTCTACAAAAATGTTATCCAGCTTTGAGGCCCCACCTTGGCCACTTGACTGTTACCATAAATTTTTGCAATCTAACACCATATAAAACAGTCTATCAAAACCATACAATATTCATATTAAATGTGAGTATTTCACAGTGCTCCACATTCTGATATGGCTTATATTGATTTAGTGTGTAAAATTAATCTCTGATTAAAAAAAAAAAGGTGTACAAATGTACTTGTACATAGGGTAAAAAAAAAATTTGGAAATATTTATCCCATTGTGTTTTCTCTAGCAATGGGGTTTTGGCTCCAGTGTTTTGCCTGCTGCATAACAGACTTTTTAGCATATTAGTCAAGATCCATTTACATTCTAGGAACCAGTTTCTGGCACATAATTAAAGTCCAGATCAGCAAAAACATAATGTTCAACATGTTGCTTAGGGACATGGTTTAGTGGTGGACTTGGTAGTGTTAGGTTAACAGCTGGACTCGATCTTAAGGGTCTTCTCCAATCTAAATGATTCTATGATTCTATGATTCTACGATTCTATGTTTCTAACAGTCCGATACCATTCTATTGCATTTCTAGTATATGGATTATTTCTGGAAATATCCTATTGAAGGTTAAGAAGGGCTTGTATTTAAATTTTTTTGACTTTTTGGCAAAGTATGCTCATTTTCTCAAGAAATCCTACTCATTTTCTCCTGGAACACCATGTAAAAGGAAGAAATAATATAAGCTCACTTAATGTAGATGTTTTGCAGAATCTCTCCAAGATTCAAAGACTATATAAATAGTAGTTATATTGCATTAAAGTGGGGTAGCATGTGAACGGGATTATTTTTAATATAGATAATTATGTCTCACTCACTATTGCTTAACTCAACAGCACCTTACTAAAAAAGTCCACCTCAGCTAGCCCAGGAGACTGAAAAATCCTACCCTCTATACATGGCTTAACCTTGCTAATCTATTAATCTCTCTTCCAGCTGTTTCCTCCTCCAAAAACTCCTTCTTTCATTAAGGATCTAACTTCCAAGCATCTAGCTTTGTATACTAACTGAATCTGGAAAAATCATTGTATACTTTTTGCCAATGTCTCAAGTCCATAGAGCCTCCCTGGTTTAGAATCAGAAAAGGAAATCTGGAGCACCAAGAAGAATCATTCACACTGCATAAAACTTTCCATATAAAAAGAGATACAACAGAGTGAAAAGGCCAGACCTCTTAACTAAATGAGCTGGAATGCACAGTTCATTTCCACAGGATAATCAGCAGCTTCCAGTGAAAAATAAAACCCACTAGCGTATATGAAGGCAAAGCAGGGCTATGTAACACCACCAGTATCTATAAAAATTTCATATTTGGAGTAAATTCAGTTCCCACCTCCAGTATTGTGAAAAATAATTGCATTTAAAACCCAGCCTTCAAAGCAACATTGGAACCCGTGTTAAGGTTCCAAGCACAATAGCTAGAAATAACGAGTTTAACTTCCCAATTTCAGGTAACAGTATGTCCTGACACAGTAAAATTCTAAAATCAGAAACTGTTTTGAAAAAAGTCATCAAATTCTCACAAGTAGTATACCATCAGAGTGAAAACTTACATTAAAAAAAGTTGAAAAGTAATGCAAAGCTGAGTGAAGTCCCTGTCATTAAATTAATATACTGCACATAATTCCATCTTTAAAGTAATGTCTCCTTTAAAATAAAATGTGATACCAATGCTTTGAATACCTCCTCACTTGGGCTTATCTTGAAGATACTGACCAGCACCAGGTAACTGTCCACTTAAAATATGTCAACAAAAGCAGGACTGAAATAGAGAATAAAAACCAGTCTGTTCAGCTCATTTGGAAGACAAAAAAAAAAATACATATTCCTTTAAGTACAGTATGCAAACTTGAGAACAGAACAGAAATCTTAGAGGAATTCCATAGATAAATGAAACTATTCTGAACTGCCCTGCTAATAATAGCCATTTCAGTCCAAACATAATTGTCAAAATTGGACATTGTAAATGAAAGGAAATTATTTGGAAAGCAGATATTAGGTTAAAAAAAAAAATCAATATTTATTCCTTAAATTTAATATTTTGCTGATCATCACACAAAAGCTGCCAGATTTCTGAGGAATTACAAACAGGCTCAAAATTCACTTGTCTAGACATTCAGGGTGAACAGATTGGTAAGCATGCTCTAAGAGAATAGTTACAGGGCTTTTTGTGGGGCTGTAAATCTCTCCTCATTAGCTTTCAGAGCACTGTGATACTCTAAAGAATATGCATGTGAGCTATCCATTAATTTCAACTTTTGGTTATTTTTTTCAGAAAGCAACTCTTTCAAGCCACATCTGTTTCTAATACTTCCCTTTGTTGGAGTCTTGGTCTTTTAGAGAAGGGCAAACATGACAATGCATTTTGCAAGAACTAGATACATTTACAGTCTTTTCCAGCCCTTCCACTAAGATAGTGAAATAGCTACTTACAAGATTAAAATAGTCCCCCCCAAAAGACATTTTGGAATAGGGCAGAATGAGTTCAGGTATATTCATATCCTGAAATACTTGCAAGCAAAAATAAACAGCAGCCAGCCACAACTCCACTGAAGAATGCAGAATTGATAAAGATGCCATGCTTTCAGGCAACCTTTTCTGCACTTTGCACACCAAAGCTGACAAAGCCCTGGAATGATTCAGTATGAGTAGTGCCATAACTTCTGGACATGAACTATATTTTAGAAATTTAAATTCTAAATCCATTTTCTTGGTACAAAAGCTATTGATTAGTTTAATCACACTTGCACTGCTGTGTTCTGAACATCACTGAGGAACAACAGTTACTATTACAGCACTCAAACCACATGCTAGAATTCCATTTCCTTGCTATCCAATTAAATGTGAGTCTATTTGACAGTACTTTTAAAATTAATATCAGAGTCTGTGGATTTTACAGAACTGACAAATATTGCTGTTAGATCATCAATGTTGGTCTCAGGGGAAAAAAAAAAAAAACACCAAACCCAAACCCAACCACACAAAACCTCTTCCAAGCTTCTGAAATCAGGCATAAACACAACACACATTCATAGAGAACTGCCAGTGATGAACTTCACTAAATAGAATGGTCTTGAAAAATTAAGAATATTGATGACAGTGGAGTCTAGACAAATTTCAGTTTTCCAAAGAATTTCACTGCAAAGAGAACTTGCCCACTGAGACAGTTTATCCTTTAGAGAGAGGACTTTAACTAGAGAGGATTCATAACACTACCAGCTATCTCTTTACGAGCAAATAGCCCTTATGAGAAGGTCTTTGAAACCATGTTTCCACCTTAAGAGAGCTGAAAGTAAACAAATGAGCCAGGAACTGCAATGGAAAGAACCCTAAGTGAGCTGAAAGAAACACCCCTCTATGTTTTCTGTTAGCAAATCACATATATAGGCCAGATTAACCCATTTTAAGATTTTTTTTTTTTAAATGAGAATATTGTCTTATAGTGACCGTCTAATATTTTCAGTTTGCAACTTTACATTTCAAAGACTGGTGAGTCACACTACTAGTCACACTGTATCACATTATTGCTTGAGACCAAAAAAACCCAACCCAAAACCTGTTACTTTTTAATAGAAAATCATGTATACTGAAAGTACAGCTGAAATGTATACTATATAATTTTCATTATATGACAGTAATAACTGAAGGATGTTTGCTAGTCATGGTGTCCATTGCTCAGTTATATGCTATGTATTTCATAACTCTTGAATGGAAAGATGCCTTAGCAAAGGCAAAACCCACTGCTTTTCACATCAGAATTTGCTGCTAGGTAATTCCTTTACACCTTAAATTACTGCTCAAAGTACTCATCCCTATTTATGAAGTGATCATTAACACCTACCTGGACACAGAAGATTTTTTCATGACCATAAACATTATTATCAAAATTCCTACAGGAATGAATGTTTTTGGCTGGCTGGTCACTGCAAATGGTAGTACAATTAAGTAAGATGCCATCAGTCCAATTTAATTGCTGAAGTCTCTCCACTCCCATCCACTAGTTTCCTGGAATCAATACACCTTAATGAGTCTCTCATTATTCTTTGATGGCTTTTTTATTTTCTTGTACAACTCTATAGAAAGCCTGTTGCCTTACCCTGATCACACGTATGACTTGTGAAGCTAGATTCTTGCAGCAATTAAGCATTTTAGCATTTAGCATCCTACATTTCTGAAATTATTCTATTTCTAACTTCATGTTGGAGGGGAATGTAACAAATTTCCACCCTGAAGAACACAAATGAAAAACACATATCATTAAAATATGAACCATGAAATAGTAACACAAGACAGCCACAACTTTAATATTTACCTACTAACGGACTCCAGCTTATCTCTGTACCCTTATTTACTACACATACAATCAACAGTACCTCATTTATGCTATCCCATTCAGATTAGAATTGGAAACTTTTTTCTGAATCCATGGTACAAAATTATCATAATTCCTGCACTTTGTGCCCCAAAGACATTTCCACCTTCTGGAATATTCTATACACAGTTGACAGAAATCTAAAGGGAACATGACAAATAGAAGAGACTGTTTCCCTGATAGATTCAATAGATCTATTTCATTGTAATTTAATCCAGAATTCATGAGGGATTAATTAAATTATAGAGCACAGGGGTAGCAGGCTCTTTGTTGCATTACAGATGAAGTTTATTTTTTAAATGCTGCCTTGTGCACTGTTTAGTACATTCAGTTGCAAAAATCCATCCTCAGAATGTTTAAGAAAATACATTTCACTTGGACCAACTCAGTGTCTTAAATTAGTTTCTCAACATAAATGTGGCTCAGCTTTTCAGCTGGAGTGGGGTATATATCCTCTTATGACGGCACTAAAAGGTTGTTCCTTCTCTTTCCCAGCCAGAACTGTATTCATCAGGGGCCTAAAAACAGAGGAATTATCTGAAATGTGATATGTGCAGGTATGCTTTTGTTAGGCCAAAGTCTGCATTTTGTGTGGGCATGGACTGGGTCAGTTTCAGGAGAGACACGAGATTATCCACAGAAAGTCAAAGGTGTTTGTACTATGATTTAACCTGTCCTGCAGTATTTTTAAAGGACTGGGGAAAGTGAGTGGAGAGAAGCCATCCAAGAGTGCTAGTGATACAAATAGAGGGTAAACAAAATTGAAACAATTAAGAAGACTCACAAAATGTTCCGATATTATATTAGTAATGGAGTGAAAAGTGCCAAATGAAATTCTCTGTCAGTACACACCAAAAAAATTATATGGGCGAAGACAATGCAAGTGTACATCCACAATCATGGATTTTATGTGGTATATAATCACACAGGGATGATTTGAGCAACAGTTTTTGAAAGTGTGCTCAGGCTTTAGTGATGGCGGACCAAATGGAAGACAATTTTATAGTATTCTGTACCTTGAATACTCTGCATAGTTCTGGTACTCCCCACTATTGAACACAATACAGCAGAATAAAAAGGTGGCAATTGTAATCAGAGGTACAAAACAACTTCTGAGTAAGCAGAGATTCTTTGTCACAGCCCTCATACAAAATTCCCTTAGAGATTTCTGCTATTATTCATCTTGGAAAATAGAAAATAGAAAGGTGATGTGACAAAATGCAATTAACTTATGAGTAGCAAGGAGAGGTAAAAAAGAAATAATTATTGACTATAGTTTGTTACTCAAGAATTGAAGGTGCTCAATAAAGTTATGAAGCAGTATAGCAACAAACACAATGAAGTACCTTTCCCATACTACATGTAATGCAATTGTGGACTTCTTTGCCTTAGGATACTGAAAAAGTATAAAACAATTCAGGTAAGGATTAGATAGGTGTAGGTGCCACAACAGCCATTAAATATGATGCTCTAGATGAAACTGATGGTTTATGAAGTCCTCACATTGCTAATACCTGGAACAGTGTGGCACTCTATACTTGTCTCATTTCTTGTACCATTTCACCTAAGCAACTTTTATTTGCAACAGTGAAAGATAAGTTCTTAGCATAAATGTACTTGAGACCTGTTGAGGATTCACCATTTTCATGTTTGCTACTGTTTGGCCCTACACAGAACAAAGGAATTTGAAATAGGAAGATGAGAGAATCTGATTTAAGCCTTAGACAAATCTGTCTGCTCATATAACCCAGAAAATGTGAGAGAAGAGTTATTAATCTAAGCAAAATGAGGATTTTAGGACTTTTACACTATGTTAAGTTTGTTGCAAAAAAAAATCGTACTGTCAGGTGTTTCAAACATCCTAACAGAGACAACTCCTGCTGTGCTCCATTCATCTGGAAATGGAACAGAGTAACTACTGTTTCACTGTATTTTTATGAGATTTTACACTCTTCATAAGTTTTCTCAAGAGAATTTAAGAGGGTCTAATTTAAAAAAAAAATATTAAAAGCAAACAATTGAGTAGCAGTAAGAAAATGGCATTGGACCTCTCAGACTACTTAGAGGTGCCCTCCTAAATCTTGGGTTTTTCTGACTTAAATTATCTTCCATTTCTTCCTTGCAGTGAAAAAAAGAAAAATGCTGTCCAAGATGCACCACACTGAGGAGAAAAACCACATAATGGCTCTATGCTTTGTAATTTTTTTTGCTTGCAGCTATTGTTCTATTTCCTGCCGACACTGCATTTTAAATGCTCTAATGATACAATTGTTCTTGAAAACTGCAGAGAAACAGACACCACAAACAGCTAATTGGTGTCTCTGATGAAGCTAGAAACACATCTTGAACTTTTTTGTTGTTGTTAAAAAGTGAGTGAGAGGGATTTGTTGCTATTAGGCCATATCAAATGCTCAGTAGCTGGCAAGATTTCACTCCTGCTCACTTAATTAGTGTCTGTAATATACCTGTCACTTATCAAGTATCCTGTGTAGTTATTGCACTGTAGTTACTGTTATGTATCACTCAATTTTGTATGCCCTGAGGGCAACTCAGTTTAGGGATTCTGCACAATTTTCTGTCAAGTTTACTCTCAGGTTCATTGCCATTCAAAATGTATCACAACAAAATACAGCTCTGTTATCAAAGTCCTTTCCCTCTCTGCCAGTTTTGTATTTTCCTGGCTGCTTGGTTCCTCATGAAAATGGGTATATAATCACCTTCTGCAACTGTGCAGCCTATTTGATTCTTGCCAGCTCTCCAAGTTTTCTTTAATAAATGTAATGAAAATAATTCCATTTGTGTTATCACTGAGGTACTATCAACCCAGTCATCTACAGTGCACTATAGATTTATACATAACAACTAAAAACCTAAGTTTTTTCCTTTCCCTTCTCTTATGAGCTTTACTAAAAATAGATGCATGTAGTCACTTAACACAGAGCTCTTATTTCCAGCTAAGAGTCTGTAGAATCAAACATACTTTTTTTTCCCCATGGTTTTATTATATTATGTATCATTTCTCCAAAGTTTAGCCAATCCTTCCTCTCAACTATCTGTATTCCTTCTCCATTCTCCCCACCCCTCATAAGTTTCCCATGCATAAAAAGAGGGAAGGATTTCCACTCTTATAAGTTTTCTAGTTCTGTATCTGCTCTCTCACTGTTACAGCCGCCTTCAAAATAATGTTCTGATTTTTGAACCAAGAACTAGCATTTTTGACACCTTAGTTAAAGAGTTACTGGTATAACCCAAAAGTTTAAATTTCCATTAGGAGATTACAGAGACATGAAGCTGTGCAAATGTCACATTGCTACCTTGATGTAGCCTTTTATCATGTAAAGCATAAGAGAATATATAACATGTAGATGACCTTAGTAAGTTTGATTCCAGACAGATATATTTTTTATCTAATCCATTTTAAGAAATTTCTTGAAAATCCTATTACACCTTTTCATTAACAATGCATGCTTTTAAATCACAGGTGATTTAGTTAACTGTACATTTGCTTAAGAACGCATGATAACATTGCTTTAAGTAAGTATCTGAAGATATATTAAAAAAAAAGTACGAAAGCAAGAATTTATTTTTCAAAGTATTTAAAAAAAAAATCTAACAGAATATGCTACTATGTATCTTGATGTCAAAATATCCACTTAATACAGAACGGTTCTATTTAGAGTCTTCAAAATTTATCAAATGAGGCCAGAATTCTTTCTGCCCTGGTATTATGACTTTTGTAGAGTGAACAGGAATGCACCCCAGGGAAGAAAGATGTTAGATACAATGTCTGCTTCTTTGATGGTTGCCTTGACCTATCAGGAAAAAAGTAGTCTTCCACATCTTTATTTTATTACTTTTTTTATGGACTTAATAAAGAACAAGTACTCTGTCCTGGGGAGATATTTAATGGCCTATCTCACTTCAAGGAATGTACCTGATACCTCCTTGGGATGAAGAAGATTCAGAGATAAAAGACAAAAAATAACATTAAATGGAACCTGGAGTTATTCTTGGGAATAATGGAAAGGTTTCATGACAACTTTTTGAAGGTAAGTGATAGAAAGGGCTGTACATATGAAAGACGCACCCAGGGGGGGAAATTAGGGTGACATTCCCCCATTATGAAGCTGCCTAAAGAGGTCAGTAACATTGTTTTATCACTCAAGAATGGCTGCTTTACATAGTTTGAAAATTTGTGCTTTCAAATACCTTCTGATCTTTCTATCACAAGCAAAGCATGACACAAGGATCTGTCTTTTATTCAGAGGCTTTATGCAAATCTTTCACATTTTGGCAAGTGGAAGTGCAGGAAAAGTGTGTGTGAGAAAGCTCAACTCTAAATTTGACATGTTAAAAGAAAATTACAGATTTTAGATATTCAACTTCTCTGTCACGGGGTGCATTTTTAAGGAATCATTATTTGCAAGTTTCAAGTAGGAAACATTAGTTCTACTTTCAAAAAGCAAGTGAAATATCCTTCCTACAAAACGTAAATCAAATTTCCTGCACAGAATCACAATTAAAAAGAAAGGAACAAACATTAGTATCAAGGTATTAGGAAAAACAATACAGTCAAAAGCATATCAGAATTCATGTATTTTGGTCCTGTCATTATTTCAGTTTCTTCAGAGGAGTTTTGATTTAGGATTTTTATGATGCAATTAATAGATTTTTTTAATAAGGGAGTTCATCACGTTAGAAACAGTACTTGATGCTAACAACAGATTTTCCCATTTCAGTAATGCCATCTATCGCATCAAAGAGAAATCCTTAGTAAAAGTAGCCGTATCGCAAATAAATATATATATAGCTGTTTACGTACACACATATTTATACATATATATATGGACAGATATGTACATAAATACAAATAATTTACAAGACAAAAACATATATAGCTGGTGAAGAAAGAAAAAATAATCTGTCTCATAAACACCTTGAATTGTTAGCAGTGCTAAAACTCTCACAATGCAAACTTTAAAAAATTGGGTGTTTAACCTGGCTAGATAATCTGATGCTGAGTTTGCTAACAGCACTAACACCGGGTAACCTTCACTCTGAATACCTACCTTTTAATCTACAGAAGGTATACAGAATTCTCATTTTCAATACAGGCAAAAGGTCTAGGGCAGCCCAGTAACATCTTTCCAACTACTGTAATTATCTTTTGTATTAAAATCTCATGGAGTCCACTAGAACAATACAATAGTGTTACACAGAGGCAAATGAAGATATCTTCATCTCACTGAATGCCATACACATTTTCATCCTTCTGTTAAGAATTATATTTCATTTGACTGCTATTAATTTTATACAGTATCTTGCAGAGAAAGTCAAAATTTTATATCACCTGTAGAGATACAGCAGCCAAACCTGTCTTTGTAAGACATTTATTTTGCAAGAAGACTAAAATAGTGAAATATGCAACATCTGTCACTATGAAAATACTTCAGTATTTGACATCTACTTTTATGATGTTTAAATATGAAATTTCAAATATGAATTGTTGACTTCAACATAATGAAGACATGAGCAGTAACCATTTCAACACAAAACACTAATATGAGGAGGGTCATCAGTGCATATTTATTATATATTATTATTGTATTGTATTGTATTGTATTGTATTGCATTGCATTGTATTGTATTGCATTGTATTGTGTGATATGATATGATATGATGATATTATACTTATTATACTGTTGGAGAGATAAATGCTGCCATAATTACCTATCCAGTAACCGTAAAACCAGTTTCTACATTATCTTCTGAAAATCTGTTTGGGAAACAATCAGTGTCATAGGACTACCAGGCACCAGTACTTCATTCTTCACATACAAAAAAAAAGGATAGCACTGAGCAAATTAGCATATTCAACAGTAACTAATGCCTATGTATTAACAGTTTCTCTGATGGGTTTAGTAGAAGATCTTAAGAAAAATAGCTACTAAAAAGTCACTAGCAAATCATCCTAGTTATTTTTTTGAAGCCATAAATACAGAAACAGATTAATTTAGATATTTTATATAAATCTGTAATATATATTTTATAATTTAAAAGCTTTATATTTATATTTTATGGATATTACACATACAGGAAATTACAAGATAATAATGCTTTCTTACAATGATTAAATTGTCTGAAATATTGACGCTTGGACTGAAGAAAGTAATACTTTTTTCATTGTATGTCTGATACTAGACTAAAATATACGGTATATACAAAATGCAGATACAGTAAATTGTGGTCAGATAAATTCATTCATTCATTTTTTGAGATTAAAAACTTTGAGAAAATTTGAAATTTCATGCCTAGGTTTTGTGTTTATAATTTTTCATTCAGTTATCCACCATATATTGAAAAACATATAGGATAAATCAGTCTTTCTCAGGGCTAAAATCCAAGCAGTTCCAGCAGAGATCAGGCTTAAATTTTACTAGATATTTTAACTCATTATGTACAATTTTATTGTAATATAATACATTTTTTTCTTAGTTTTTTGGTGTTTTTTTTCGGGTTTGTTTTGTTTTGTTTTTTGTATAATATGCTGTCTTTTGGCCACTGGTCAACACAAACGCATGGTATATGGATCACACAATATGTTTTTATGGCAGAACATCCCATAAAATTGATCCCTCAAACTCAAATGACTCTCTGAAAAATAAGTAAGGCAATAACTCTTACCAAGGCATCAGAGATAGAATAGAATATGTCACTTGGAAGGGACCTACAATGATCATCTAGTCCAACTGCCTGACCAATTCAGGGCTGAACAAAAGTGAAAGCATGTTTTTAAGGGCATTGTTGAAATGCCTCTTAAACACTGACAGGCATGGGGCATTGACCACCTCTCTAGGAAGCCTGTTCCAGTGTTTGACCACTCTCTCAGTAAAGAAATGCTTCCTAACGTCCAGTCTAAACCTCCCCTGGCACAGCTTTGAACCATTCCCACGCATCCTATCACAGGATACCAGGGAGAAGAGATCAGCACCTCCCTCTCCACTTCTCCTCAGGAAGCTGTAGAGAGCAATGACGTTACCCCTCAGCCTCCTTTCCTCCAAACTAGACAAGCCCAAAGTCCTTAGCCGCTCCTTATAGGACATTCCATGTCCTATGGTGAAGGAAAGATGGTGAAGGGCGATGGTGAAGGAAAAACAACAACAAAACAACACTCTTGCAAAAAAAAACTGAAACTTAGACTTGTATGGCTTAAAGTATGTCTGCTTTTTCTTAACCGTACCAGAACATCAAATAAAAGACACTAATTTCTCCCCAAAATCATGTCTTGCTTATATCTGTGAAGACTATCAGGGACTACATTAAAAACATTACTGTTGTAACTAAAACATGGAAATTTCATTCAGTAAATATTCTTGAATTGCATAGGAATTCCGCAGTCACAGTGCATCATAGACTATACAGAACACCTGTGAGCTCAATTCACATGGGAGAAGAGAAAATATCCAGAGCTGCCATCACCCTAACAGACCTGTCCTGTTTTGCTTCTAATAGAAAAAAACAGATGTTGGCAAAGTGGAGAAAGGTTTTGCAGAAAGCAATACCTCTTCTATCTCCCTACAACCACGGAAGAAAATAACACAAAATTATAATTTTGACTGTGTCTTTCATAGTGTTTACCATGTGTCATGGTTTAACGCCAACCAGCAGCCAAGCACCACGCAGCTGCTCCCTCACTCCCCCCTCCCTGCCCCGTTCCCAGTGGGATGGGGAGGAGAATTGGGAAAGAAGGTAGAACCCGTGGGTTGAGATAAGAACAGTTTAATAACGAAAGTAAAATATAATACTAACAATAATAATAATGAAATATAATGATAGTAATGAAAAGGAATATAACAAAAAAAAAAGGAAAAAAAAAAGAAAAAACCCCAGTGATGCACAATGCAATTGCTCACCACCTGCTGACTGATGCCAGCGCCGCGA
The DNA here is from genome assembly GCF_018139145.2 of Gymnogyps californianus. Lineage (NCBI taxonomy): Eukaryota > Metazoa > Chordata > Aves > Accipitriformes > Cathartidae > Gymnogyps > Gymnogyps californianus. The sequence goes on along the minus strand of NC_059500.1, from coordinate 51,663,670 downwards.
TCTGCTCCTCCCGGCCAGCTCCCCCCTGTTTCTATGCTGGGCATGACGTTCCATGGTATGGAATATCCCTTTGGCTAGTTCGGGTCAGCTGCCCCGGCTATGCTCCCTCCCAGCTTCTTGCACACCTGCTTGCTGGCAGAGCATGGGAAACTGAAAAATCCTTGGCTTAAGACAAGCGCTACTTAGCAACAACTAAAACCTCAGAGTGTTATCAACATCATTCTCACACTAAATCCAAAACACAGCACTGTACCAGCTACTAAGAAGAGAGTTAACTGTCCCAGCCGAAACCAGGACACCGTGCCACCATATCTTTTGCATAGCTGTGAAGATCTGAAGGACCTTTTAGGAACACTTGCAAAGCAAGATAAAGCTAATTTTCCCACATACAATTAAAAGTTCATGACAACTTTCAATCTTTTCTTGAAAGCATCCTTATTTGGTCATGGGCAAAAGTATTCCGAATTTGCCAGTGGAATTAATAGAGTTGCATTATTAATATAACCCCTTCTGTATGAAGCATACATGTAACAATGTAAAGATTGGCTAACAGTGGTACAAAAGCAATCTGGCAGCAAAGAACATCTAAGTTGGATTAGTTTATTGCATATCATAGAAAAAGTTCATAGATGTCCCAAATACAAAACAAATAAAACAGTTTTTAAAAGAATGACCTTCTTAAGCCATAAGAAAGAGTTGTGCCTGTCCTCCACTAAAGAGGATGGGAAGAAACACTTAGAATTACAAAAACCTTTTCATAATGATATACTTTGGAGCATCTCAAAGTATGTAAGACAAAAATATTTCTTACTCTTGACCATCAACTGTTAGTCACTAGGAATTTGTTAATTTACTTGAAGAACTGAGTATCTCTTCTTTCTAAATTGCAAAATTATTCTTAACCAGTCTTTGGTAATTTTACAGATCATAACATAATTATTACTGATGAAAAAATTAACATCTGACTGAAAAATCTGGTTGGCATCACATTTGCTTTTTCAAGAATTATGTGTTCAGAAAATGGGTTTCTCAATCATACTTTTTCTAAAAAAAACACACAAAGAAAAAAAAAAAAACACCAGTATGTCTCCTGTAAAATAAAAGGAGTGGTATAGAAAAAAAGAATAATCAGACCCTATGACCAGTCTCAGAACACAAGTTGTTCTAATGGATCAGGCAGTTGACTGATCGAAACAGTTATCATGTGTGGTGGTAGCTGACATCAAGTCTTGACTCCAAGAAAGGGTGGAAAAATTAATACATAGAGCAAATTGTAGAGCACTGAGAGGAAAAATATCTTCAAACCCAAATATGTTCTCTGAGCAACAACTTCCATGCAAAATACAGCTTAAAAAGTAAATTATAAACACTTGGTGTCCATTTTTAGTATAAATAAGTACCACTTCTCTCTCCTCCCTAGCAAATACCTCTCCTGTGTGAGCAGGACTGTGCTGGTGTCTTTCCCTTCATCAGACAGGCCCTCCAAATGGCCTTCCATAGTACATATGCAAGAGCCTACACTAGTAGGTAATAATGAACAGTAGTCAGAATATCAGCAAAACCTTTAAAATCCCTTGAAAATAAAATTTACACTCTCACATATAATAAAATAGTGGTATGAATATAAGGGTGGGTCACTCCGCCTTCTACTCCTTTCTTGTCTTAAATAAGCTATTAAACACTTTCTAAATTGATTTATCTTTTTAACCAAATGCTAATGGGGAAAAAGGATACATGACCCAAATGCTGGAAAACTTTAAAAGTTCTACAGTCATCAAGGCCTTTTTTCGGTAAATAAACCAAGAAGAAACCAACCAACTAAACAAACAAAAATAATAAAAAAACAAAAACTAAATATCAGCTTGAGCATAATATGGGGGGGGTGGTGGAAATCAGAGAGCCCCCACCAAATCTTCACAGCAAGTCGGACATTTTAGACTCAGGTAACTGTCTTAGCCACAGACTTGAGCATACACGTGGAGAAACACCAGCGCTGACATGCAGGAAAAAAGTCAACAGTCCAGAGGAGAGGAAAGAAAGGACTCTCATCTTCCACTGGAGAAATGACAGCGCAATATCTAAGTCCCCGGTGTCAGTCTATCACCACTGGTGTTAATAAAGGATGAAATAAACAACAGCGCTAAATGAATGACACAATAGTTGCTAGAAATAAGTTTCAAATCAAGCTTTACACAGTCTGTAGAAAAATGTATGAAGGAAGTAGATGGCAGAATTTAGAAGCTGAAATAAAAGTGAATAATGTTGTGTAAGCAATGTGGAATTGGTTCAGCCAAGCAAAAATTCTGCTGATATAAATGAGTTAGAGAAAATGAGTACATTATATTTATATCTAGCTTATATTTCTGCTGTAGAACTGCAGAAGATGCCACAGAATTGAACACACAGATTAACTGCACCTTGTTTCCTTAAATTCACTCTTTGTTAAGGACTATTAACTATTGCGCTATGCCTAGCCTTTCTAATGGATGAAATTACTCTTATGCCTAGTTTCTTTCATGCTTTATTGTTTGCAAATTTTAAGATAACAAAACTTAACAAAACTTCTTAGAGCATAGATTTTGTCTGTGAAATGCTGTGCTTGCTCAAGGTACTCCATAAACAAATGTATAATGATCCATGACATATAGTAAATGCTTGTACCTTTAATTTACTACAGAGGACTGGAACCACTTTCATTGCTCTGAGACAATGAAACTATAATAGGTTTATTATAAGACAGTGCCTAATGACTTATATGAATTTAGCAAACATCTTAAGCAGACTTTTTTTCTGTTCCCCCCCTCTATGAAGCAGTCTCACAAAGTTTCATATCTTGGTTTTTACTGTCTTCATGGTGATTACATTTTCCTGCAAAAAGATTCTTCAGAGAAAAAAGGAATAAGCAGTATTTGACCATATTTATATTTATGTTCCTTGGAGTGTTTTGTGTAAAAATCAATTAATCTGAATACATTCACAATAAAACATGCATTTTTGTTTTATGGCCACTTTATTAACAGAATTCTATTGCATAGCACTCGGTCCTTAAAAAAGGAGCTATGATGAAATAGATGTGGTCAGACTGAGCAGGCAGAGAGAAGGAGGGTGAATTCTGTCTATAGCATCCTGGAAATACTTATCTTTTCTAAATCAGAAGATTACATAAAAATCTGCACCCACCTCAGAATAAATATGAATTAGAACTGATCAAAAACATTTATGGAATAGTTTTCTGTCAAATAATGCTGTCAAAATTCATCTCTTTTACAGAAATGTATTGAACATAATTACCTTTTTGCCTTAAGTATGATGATCCTAAATACTTCACTGATGTGTATTTTTTAACTTAACATTATTTTATCAAATATGACAAAAAATATTTTACCTACTATCAAATGAACAGTATATTAAAATATACAAATGCAACAGTTAACAAGTGATGGAAGATTTCATGTATTCTAAGCATATAACAATATTTCTATCCCTTACGTTCTGGATCAGAAACATGCTAGTGCTAAATTCGTATTCAGTCCCCTCTATCAAGTTTTTTTATAGCATTCTCATTATTTGAACTTTCTTGATTCTGTAGCAAAACAATTCTGAACAAAGACCTTGTTCCACAAAAGGCCAGTAACAATTCTGAAATTTCGGAATTGCCTTGGATAGAACAGAGGATGACACAATTCACAAACAACAAAAAGAAAAAATAGGACAGAAAACTGCACCAACTGGAGAACTTAGAGGATCATTTCAAAAAAGTAAGGACAGAAGACCAAAAAATCATCCTTTGAAAAATGCCTGCTAAAAACATAATACCTTAAAACAATCAATAAAAAATAAAAGTATAAAGGAGAACCACATAAATTTGTAATCTTATTTCCATATTAATACGATAATTGTATTTACATGTAAATAAAATCCAGGATTAAAATGTGAATAAACGCATAGTAAGTAAATTTCATATGCACAGATGTCACACAAACTACTATGAAAAGCAACCCATGAAAACCTACAGATAAACACTGTCTAATCTTTCCCCTGTCAGAGGACAACTCAGGTCACTCACTAATGACTGTAAATATAGCCATTTACAAACTTTTCAAATGTTTCACTTAATACACAGCAGAAAGTCAGAATTTGTGGGTAGGACATAGGACCTAATCTATAGGTTTGAAGTCATCAGTGTGCTTTCTAAACTACATCAGTAAAGCAAAAAATCATTATGGGTATGTCAGTCCTTTGAAGAGATGAAATTAAAGCAATTAAAAAAGCCCAAAACAAAACAAATATACTCAGTCCCAGAGACCAAATATTTTTTTTCACCTAGAAATGCTGAGATAGTTGGATTTGGATTTTGTTTTTCAGACAAGTATACAACTATAAGCGTTTTGTCCCAAAAATGATTCCATATAGTTTTGGTACAATAAAAGACAATGGCAGATACACTATTCTCAAGGACCACTGGTGCACAAGCTTTGGGACTTTTCCTTCTAAAATCAGTACTAGCTTTTTATCAGCTTTGGTGTATTAGAATTACACTGTTGGAGGTTTTTCTAGCCTTATCTCCATCAGGAAAAAGAAATGAATTGCGAAAGTTTTGACACCAGGGTTTACCTCTTTTTTTTCTTTCTTCTTTTTTTAACAATTATTTATTACGGGATTTGCACCTTCCATATGCACTTTCAGAGATTTCAGAGGTTTCAGAAAGAAACTGGTCTTCAGAGATGCTTCAATCAATCCTATGGATTTCGTTATGATCATTTCATTGCAAAGGACAAAGACATCCTTTAATATGCATGGCACTTGCATCTTTGGTGAAGCCTTATTTTTTTCATTCATTTTTCTTCCAAAGGGCTAACAATTCATTGCAAAGAATTAAACTGCTTCTGCTAATAATCAAAAGTTTCTTGCTGAGTCCAGGGAGATGACGCCAAAGTCTATCCTGATTTGACTGGTGAAGCTAAATCAATGTTCATTATAAATAATTTCTGACAGATAATTTCATCATTTTTATGTGAACATTTCATGGACACTGAATTTGGAATTTTTACACTTGCATATGAATGCCGTGCACCATTTAATCAGGGAATATAGCATCATGCAATTTGCATGACTAATCAAAACACTATGAATATTCATGACTTGTTCATGTACTTTTTCATACTTTGAATTTTATGCACTTGACGTTTGATCTTTTCATATATAATCCAACAGGCAAGGAAGCTCATCACATATGTGATCCAAAGGTAAGTGAAAAGCACATTTTGAATTAATAATTTTAAAGTAAGTCCACAAAGCCTATGGGAACCTTGACACCATGTCGTGGACCTCAAAGAGCTTGCACTATATTAAATATATTATGAAGTAAATTTATATGAAGCGATTGTTATGTCTTGCCCTATTCATTCCAGACTATTTCACTTTTGCTATGAGCATCTGGATACAACGAAGGCAAGACACTACATGAGTTAACAGCCCGTATACATAGTTCTTTGCTGACAGACATGCAAAATGAATATTATAGCAGGTTTTATGTCCTCTAGTTATGCATGCCTCTCCCTTTCCAAAACAAACAAACAAAAAACCCAACCGCAGTTGGTCTAGCTCATGCAGGGTGCTAAAACTGGGAAAAGCTCCATCTGCCTGCTCAAAAGACTGCTTTCCTTTTTACCTGGTCACAGATGTCACTGTGGGGCTAACCAGCAAAACTAGAAATCCTTTATTTTTCAGAAGTTTATCTTCTCATTTTGATGGTTTACTAAACTCCACTCCACTGCCTTTGCTGCCATTAAGTTCACCTTTCCTATCTTGGTATATTGTGAAGTATTGACTACAAACTAAATAATAAGGACTTCAACCTGCACACCACACATGTATGGACTACCAGCATTTGAGTTTCTATAGATTGGTTCTAATTTTTTGACGTATATTTCTACAATACCACCCAAGTTCAAATTTAACTACAGTCTCAAGATAAAAATATTTATAATTAATATAATTATTTGCTATTAATGAATAGTATTAAAAAAGCAGAAGGAATAGCAACAGTAGTTGGGTATTGGCAATTTGAATATCAGCTTAACTATGAATTTTACTAGAATTTAAATGCAAAAGAATTAAATAAAAGTAAATTACAATTTTCAGAAACTACTAAGATATGTGCCTGAGAGCATGAAACAGGGACAAAGTTTACAATCATATAAAGTGGCCATTCAAATACCTTAAATTTACACGTTCACACAGAAGGTGTTCAACCAGATAAACTTTTATATAAATTGCACATAACCATACAAAATAGTCAGTAATTTTTATCTCTTATAACCTGAGAAGACCTTGCAACTGAAAAATTGTCTGTTTGTCTGTTTTATTAACCAAATTATTTTTAAAATCTTAGTGCCAAAAGAAAATATTATCTTTCATCCTAACTGGTGTTAAAGAAATCTCCAAAACCCCTTTTATAATTTAAAATAACTGGGTATATTTTATTGAAGTCAGTTTTGTAAAGTAATTAAATGTCTAACATAAATTAACTGTATAACTTATTTGCATAAATGGTGCTGTTAAGCAATTTCAGTGTACACAAGGGACACACTATTACTTCATCAAAAACTTAGTCTGCTTTATACACAGGGATAAGGTTTATAACATTAATACTGTTATCAGTGTTATATCCAGTGTCACAGCTCCAGACTGTGACATAGCTGAGACTAATTCAGCTGAGGCTAGCTCCACAAACTGTACCAAGTCATAAGTGTAATATAACTGTGATGTGCTAATAGCAGTTCAGAGAATGAGTATCAAAATGGAAGCCCTGATTCCTTTCTCCAAATTCTCTCTTTATCTTTAAAATGTGTGAGAAATAGTTCACCTTCTTTCCTAGAATTAAGTTTTTAATTTTGCCTCAGAATGGACTTTCCATTCATTTTACCCCACCTACATGCTCAAAAGAATCAGCACTAAGTCTCTGCTATTGTTCTGTCATCTTCAAGGCTAAATGGTAGAGTAAGTGCTGTTTAAAAAATAAACCACACTCTCAATTCTCTGACTCAAAAAGCACATAATTCTTGGCTAAAAAATATGAATTTTTGAATTGCTACTTGGAACAACTGAGTATATTTTCAGATACTAGAAGCTTTCAGCTTACCAATGGCATCAGTGCAAATATAGATAATTAACATTATTTGATTCCAATTCAATTGATTCTTGTTCAGTAGTGAAATATTTATTTGTTTACAGACTTTTTCATGGTCATGCAGGAGTTTGTTCCTTTGCTCTTGGAACAAATAAGAATTTCTCATAAACTTGCACACTGTAAATTTTTTTCCTTTCAACGTTTTCAAAATAAGCTTTTCAATCTAAAAAAGAACTGGTTAGGTCACTATATCTGCTTATTCTGACTCATTATCCCTTGACACGTTTTACCCATCAAGATTCTTACCTGTCTTTGTATACCTACACAAATTTCTCTTTCAAGATGGCTTTAGTTTACACTTCCTAACTCTAATTCACATTATTATAAGATTAGTTTTAGATATCTCAGAGAATATTAGATGTTGGCTGGAAATTTTCTTTACACTTACGTTTGAGTTTGTGGGATTGGAAAGTCCATTAAAAACTTTGTGAATAAACAGACTGTCAGTCATAATTATGGACTATTAATATATGTCAAAACCGAATGACTGGCTCATGAAAAAATAAGGATCTGTTTTGGGAAAAGAAGATTTGCAGTACAGTTCTTGTAGGTCTAGAATCAGCACTGAAATAACAATGTCATTTCTGTTCATCCTAATGTTGCTAAAATTTTGAATTAGGCTTATTAGATTAAAAAAAGCCAACCTTTTGAAATTATTACTGCAACAGGGATAGTAACAACAAAAACATAGTTCACTAGTGTAAGAACAGATAGAAGATTATTACAGCATAGCAGGCTTGCACAAATGTGCTTGAGAAATTTGCTAATAGAGTATGTAAAAACTTTTTTTTAATCATTGTGACAAAAACTGCAAGATGAATGTAGCAGAAAAATTTATATATATTGTTTTTATCTAATTAGTGTGTAATGACTTAGAACCAGAAAACAATTTTTCTGAGGAATAAATGATATCTTTACATTACAACCACCCAGAGTATCCAGTGCATCCCTGCTGACTGGGACCATCCTGGTGGTCCTCTACCAACAGGGAGTCCAGCTGTAAAGTTCCTCTTTCTCTCCCACTGCTCGTTAATATTTTCTTCTGCATTAGCCAATGGACAAATATGATGTCTACAGTATTGAGAATGTGCAGTAGAGAGAAAGAATTTTCCAAATTAATCAAATAATAATCCTGTTCGGTGAACACTTCATAATATCACCCATTAAAAGTTAAAATTCTGTCCCTGCATTTTGCAGCTTTTCTGTTTCTCAGTTAACATTGTACACGGCCATGGTCTTCTGTTGTGCCTGTTCCAAGAACCCAAAATACCTGTTGTTTCAGGAGCTGATAGAGTATCAAAGTTTTTCTTGGGATTCTGGGTGGCTTACATGAATGATCTAGCAGTATGTTTCATCTTCCTAGCATTTTATCCTTACCACACACACATACAAAAATAAAAAATAAAATAAAAAATTCCAATTGTACAACATAATGTTCCTTTATATTGTCCAAACAGTTAACATCAGGTATACAAGATAAGAAAACTTCAGCAAAGGAAAAATACCTAGACACATGCTGAATGCATATATAACAGAACAAAACAAAACCCCAAAACAGTTAAAGAGAAAGTGATATTTTCCACTGTTCATTCTATTTGTTCTTTCTAAGTTTTGTTTAAGCCTGTAACTCTTACAATTACATAATCACACAGGTCTACTGAATCCACTGTAACTCAGTCTAGAGGTACCATATAACATGAGAAAGTATAGAGGAAAAAATTGCAGATTATCAGTCCAGAGTTGAATACAAAGAAAAGGTGTAGTGTTAATGTATGAATGCCAGATAAGTCTGAATGATTTATTCAACCTGTGTCCAGGTACAGAAAAAATGCTTATTGAACTCAAGATATGAAAACCTTGGATATCTCACTTCATTTCATTCAAGAAGTTTCAAAGAACTATTCAATTCTAACTTTTTTTCTCTATGTTTATTTAATATTAGGCCACATACTTGCATGATTTGAAGACAACAAAATTCTTAAGCGTGCTTTACCTTTAGTCTGTTTCACTTATACTCCTCTGTGTCTGCTTTTCTACGAAATTCAATTGCTTCCTATGTTAGCCTATAGTTAAATATTCTAGTATCTTCTTTAACCTGCCTCAAAGAGCCTTTTCTTCAGTCCAGTTTAGAAAAGATGTGGTTATCTACAAGTTACTACTGTAGTGTAACTAACTAATGATTAATAAAAATAAGTCTCAACTGTAGATTGATATGAAAGGTTTACAAAGATGAATTAAGCAGTGGGTAGGACTGTAAGATGTTGTTTAACTGAAATATGATTAGAAGTCTGTACAAATCTTGCTTTAGATATTCAAAGAAAGTTTGAACAATTTTCTTTTCATTCTCCTTTCTGCTAGCATACTTTTTTCCTTTTTGTATTACAGAAATGCTTCAAAAGATTTACTTCAACTTTGGAGTTAATTCTGGAGAGTCTACTGCAAGCTATACAAGTGGAAACTTTACCCATTTAAGTGATTACCCTGTTAGTCTGAAGTTGTGACTTGCTACTACTCTATGTCTGTTCAGAGACATATCTGGATGATGCCAGTTCCCCCTTGCTTTATACTAAATTTTTTAGCAATTGATTTTTTCAGGATTGAATATAAACTCAATCCAAAACAATATGAAAGAACATTTTTCCTTAGCAGTTGGAAATCAGCAGTGGTAGTAACCCATTATCTATGGAGTCATATGTAATTACAATGTTCCTTTCACCAGTGAAGGGACAGTTTGGTTATTTGATGCAATGATAAGAAAAATCTGATGTATGAAAGCTAAATTAGATGCCTTGTAAATAATTTCTGTTTTGAAGATGAAAAGTCCATATTAAGTTTGATGTAATATGTTTGTTCAGTGGTCGTGCGGAGGCTAGCCAAAACTGTCCTATACGATATTGTTCACGCATGCAGTCATTTGTTACACAAAAACTTGTATGAAGGAAAAATTCTGTTCCAAAATTTAGTTATTCTTTAAGCCTTTCTGGTTTGTCATGTAAGAATATGATATATTTGCTCTGATCTCTGTTTACCCTTTTCATCTTCTGCAAATCTATGTATCAATAGTGGCCCCCTTCCACTGTTAGAAAAAAAACATACGGATGTAAATGCTGAACATTTGAGAGTTCTCACAGAGGAAGCAAAATAGAAGGCCAGCAGTTCCTACAATGCATCACCTTCACTTCCTAAGATAACATACAAAGATGGTCATTATGATAACATAGACTATACTACTATCTGAGAAATACTGACACAAAATGCAGTGATACATAGAAAGCCTTTTTTTTTTTCATTAATATATCAAATTAATCAACCCTTCAGGAAAAACGAAGAATGTACCTCTATAAAGCATAAATTAGTTTTAAGGAAGCCTTTTTAAGGATGTTGAAATAGCATAAACGTAAAAGACAGATTATGGGCTATTAAAAAAAAGTAAATGTAAATTATATAGTTATTAATGGGCAGATAGCACTGTTACTGAGTTCTACTTAAACACAGTCTTCCTAAGAATGATTTTGTGATCACTAGGTATTAATATATCTCTACCAGAAGATTTAAGAAGCTGTGATTATTTCAGATGTGTCTAACCTTTACACACAGACATCACAATTTTAATAAGAACACTGTAAACCTAGGCCAGAGACATTTTAGACCTAGTTTGAAATTCTAATAATATGGCAAGATGGCAAATTGTGCTACATAAATGTATAGATTATAGACCTTTCATCACCCCTAAGATCCCTAATTAAATTAATTTCTTCTGCTTAAAAGGATTAAATGGCCAGGGGATATAACCACATAACAAAGCTCAATGGTGTTGGTTATCTTAACCTTAATGTAAACTTAATGTGATGATGTATATCTGTCACAGGAAAATAGGTATTTCTATACCTCTTTGAGAAACATGAAACTGAGTATTCTAGAATGCTTAACAGCTGTTTCACATCAGCTGTGTAGTTGACAAGTATACAGACACTATCTTTTTCAAAATTCAGTAGCATGCTAGAATAGCTACTCCACTGGCAGCTTGTTAGGATTAGTAGGATAATATCTTAAACATGCAATGTCATGCAAATAAATATGTTAACAATGGTTGGGATATTACAGCCACTGATAAAATCAAATTCCTTGGAAAAAAACCCAATCAAACAAATCAGGACAACACTCTTCTGTAAAGTCCACAAACTTCAAATTCACCTTCTCAAGGATATCCAGTAAGCTATGAAGCAATCATCTAAAGCATTCCACCCTACAGATTTCACAGTTCTCTTCATTCTCCACTTTTTGAAGATTAAAAACCTTTATGTCTTGTGCAGCACAGGGAACATTGACTATGCATAAAATAGATTGAATTAAAAAATAGCCGGTTTTGCTGTCCATGTAAATCTGACACTTCGTCTCATTCACTGTTTTTCTCATAACTTAATTGTCAGAAATACTTAATGTCTTTTAATGGTATGTGCTACTTTTGCCCTTACCATTTCTCCAGTATGAAGGTCATATTGAATTCTGGCTCTCCCTTTACCAGCAAAGACTTCAAAATTGCCCTGGTACCTCCATTCCCTCAATGCACTCTACCCTTAGGGGTTAACATCAACATATAGAATACTCTGCAACAGGGCTCTCAGAGAAACAGGGTGCAATAATTAATCAGTCAAGTATCACAAACAAATTTTTCTTTGACTACCTCCCCTGGTTTAGCAGATATCTTTAACATTTATAAATGCCTTCATACCAGAGAAACTAGCTGTAGCTCTAACTGTAGCTATGTATAGCTGTAGCTATGGACTGTTCAGTGGATAAGAAATTGGCTGGATGGTTGCATCTAGAGAGTAGCGGTCAATGGCTCAGTGTCCAGATGGAGATCAGCGATGAGTGGTGTCCCTCAGTGCTCCGTATGGGGACCAATACTGTTTAGTATCTTCATCAATGACACAGACAGAAGGATTGAGTGCAGCCTCAGCAAATTTGCAGATGACACCAAGCTGAGTTGTGCTGTTGTCATGCCTGAGGGATGGGATGCCATTCAGAGGGACCTGGACAAGCTTGAGAAGCGGGCCCATGTGAACCTCATGAGGTTCAACAAGGCCAAGTACAAGGTCCTGCACCTGGGTCGGGGCAATCTCTGGTATCAACACAGGCTGGGGATGAAGGGATTGAGAGCAGCCATGCAGAGAAGGACTTGGGGGTACTAGTGGATGAAAAACTTGACATGAACTAGTAATGTGTGCTTGCAGCCCACAAAGCCAACCTTATCTTGGGCTTCATGAAAAGAAGCATGGGCAGCAGGTCAAGGAAGGTGATTCTGCCCCTCTACTCTGCGCTGGTGAGACACCACCTGGAGAACTGCGTCCAGCTCTGGAGTTCTCAGCACAGGAAAGACATGGACCTGTTGCAGCAGGTCCAGAGGAGGGCCACAAAAATGATCAGAGGGATGGAACACCTCTCCTGTGAGGAAAGGCTGAGAGAGTTGGGCCTGTTCAGCCTGGAGAAGAGAAGGCTCCAGGGAGACCTTATCGTGGTCTTTCAGTACTTAAAGGGGGCTTATAAGAAAGGTGGGGACAGACTTTTTAGTTGGGCCTGTAGTGATACGACAAGGGGTAATGGTTTTAAACTAAAAGAGGGTAGATTCAGATTAGATATAAGGAAGAAATTTTTTACAATGAGGGTGGTAAAATACTGGAATAGGCTGCCCAGAGAGGTGGTAGATGCCCCATCCCTGGAAACATTCAAGGTCAGATTGGTCGGGGCTCTGAGCAACCTGATCTAGTTGAAGATGTTCCTGCTCATTGCAGGGGGTTTGGACTAGATGACCTTTAAAGGTCCCTTCCAACCCAAACTATTCTATGATTCTATGATAATGCAACATCCTCTTGAAGCTCTGCAGTGGCATCTCAACTTGTACACATTTTTATGGAGCCTGTATTGAGCTGAGCTCTACTCCTCTGAAGAGAGTAGGAATTTATAAACTTTCCAGGACTTGTAGCAAGAAAGGGAGTAACTCAAAGACTGCATACATATTGCTCTCCCTTTTTCGACAAATATTCTGCTTGACTAATCAATCTCTCCTCCTTCTCCATGGTATGGAAGGAACTCTTCACACGTGGCCAAGCCAGAAGAGCAAATAATAGGATAGTACAAAACTCAACATCAACCAGTCCAAAGAGGATTGAAGAATGACAAAGTTAGCTCTTTTTATTTCTTTTTAAAGAGAACCTAGGATTTTTAGGCCTGAAAGGCTGATTTGGATATCCAGATACTAAAACCAATTATTAATAAGCAGAATTATTATTAATAGTTCAAGGATAATAATGAGATACACAAGAACTAATAGCATCAGATTTATCACCTTCTTGATAGGCTATCTGGCCTATTGCAAAACTGAAAATAAATAAAATAAGCCCATGATTCAGATGATATAATTTGGCTTCAGTAAGGCTTTATTAATTGTTCCATATGGCAAATATTTTAATAACAGATAAATTAAATCCCTATGAAGGAAAGTGAAAAACAAGCTAAAAAGCAAAATTCTAGGTTCTGTTCACTTCTATTGACAATTTAACTTTGCTTAAAAAATGTAGAAAGCACTGAGCTCAGACGTTTGAGTACAGGCTCCAAATTCAGGGTGACCTTAATATAGCGGGGGAAAGGTTGTAATCCCACCAAAATGAGTGTAAAGACAAGAATACAAAGTACTACATTTAGCAAGAAGAAATCATAAGCAAAATGGAAGATCAACAATTACATAGCAGATCTACCAAAACCTTTTGTTATAGTGGATCACAGTCTGAATGCCTCACTATTCAAAAATGTGAAATGACTTTCTGACAGTGTCCTCCAGCAAGTGTCCTCTACGTGAAAAACAGACAATAGCTATTCAACATCGTTCTGCACTGCAAAAAATACATACGAGATTTTTCTGTACCATTTTTTAAGAGTTTTTAAGTAAAAATGGAGCAGGGCTAAATGATAGGAGGTATGGAATACCTATCCTCTTAGTATAGCCTGAAGGAACCGATTTTGTGTAATCTAGAACAGAAAAGACCAGGAAACGCTAGATACTTCACTGTCCTTCACACACACAAGGCAGTCAATACTTTTCTACTTCTGCAAGACTAAATAAGAAGAAATTGGCTTACATTTTCAACAAAATTATTACTTTGCATTAGAACTAGGAAGTTTATTTCCTAAAGACAACGAAGCATCTGAGTAGACTTTCAAAAGACATTTTCAAAAAACAGGTAAGCAATACATCTCTGAATTGGAATCCTAGCACAATTACATTGCTACCCTGCAGAAGCATGGATTCAAGGAGATTCTCTCTCAAAAGCAATACACTTCTATGGTCATCACATAGAATTTGTGTGTTCTTTTCATTTATCCTCCAATAAGTCAGTATGTTCCAGGAAAAAAAACCACTGTTTTTTTTTTTTTCCCCATAGTTTTCCAGCAGTTAGAAGGCAATGCAGAACTTTGTTGTGAGATAAAGTATAGCCTTACATAACTTACATATGAAGTTCTGAATGAATAAACTTATTTAATGAATTTTTGATTTATAAGGAGAAATACGTTTAGTTCTATCTAGTTATTTGAGAACAGTTTGTGTGCAAGATGTGAAAACTCCAGCAAATCCATCCAGAAAAATTTCTCTGTAGTATTTTCTCTGCACATAATTGCAGTTAGAGCCACTAGAATTCCATTTAACAAGGCACTAAGCCTAATTCAGTCATTGAAATATCGTAGGCTTTGCCCATTATAAGAAAAGGCAAATATCTCTTCTCAAGTGCTGTGGTTCTGAAAATAGAAGTGGATTCTGAATAATGATGAACATTAGCATTCCCAATTATGTTTCAGAAGTAAAGTGAGAACCTCTAGAAATCCATTCTGTCCAAAACAGTTTAGAGACATTGAAAGATACTGCTCCAGCCTGAAAGAATTTATTTGCAACTACATTCTGTGCTAGTTCTGACACAGAACAGGAGAAAAAAGTATGCAGGTGTTATACATGTAAATATATTAATAACCATGAATATCTTCTCCTATTCTGGAAGTCATAAAGAGTAAGTTAGTAGACTATGTCTATAGCATACCCAAATTTTACAGCATAGTATGCAATATTGCAATATGGTATGCTACAACATAATACCCATTTATCTGGTGAAGTGAAAAACTTCTAATTCATTGCTAGATGGAGGAATACAAAATTCCAATTTATGAACTAACATCTTTCCCTTGCAATTGTAGCCTTAACCAGTAATAATGCTACCAGAAAGCTACACAGAAATTAACCATTAACAAAGTTTGCAAAGAAATCATTTCTTCCTTGTCCTTCTGACAATAAAATTTCTACTGTATTGCTTACACTAGAGTAAACGTAAAACTCAAACAAGAACATGGAGGTTTAAATTCTCACTTTCTCATATGGACCATTAAATCACAGAGCTGTTTTAAAAACAATTATTAGAAATGGTATGAATTGTTAGGCCTGCTTCCTGTTGCTGTGCCATAAAGAATATGGGCTTCATATGTCTGAATTTCGGTCAGACTACCCTTATCTTCCACAGGTACTCACTTTCAAGATTTGTAAGCAATGCAAGCAGCATAGCCTCAAAAGTTTGTCCTTGGAAGAGACAATAAAGTCCACAAGAGATAGTCTGACAAATAGCATATACAACTCAGAATTTCACAAAATAGCACTATGCATGTAATACATTAATGAAATTGATGTAGTTACAATACACAGATGATCATTGCTACTCAGCCTAAACCACTGATATTTAAGATCAGTTTAAAAGTTCCACTTAGCAGGCAAACCTCAAATGAAGGAAATCAGTGGCACTTGTTTGACAGAGTTAATGAAAAGTAATAAAGCAAGATTCTTAAATTCCTGTCAACCTACCTCTCAAAAAAAATAAAAAAGAAAATTGCTGCATTTCAATTGCTGCAGATATAGCGTTAACGCAGCTGAGTAAGAAGGGGTTCCTTACTCTGATCTCAGTGAATGCAGAAAATAAAATATTTTCACTGAAGATTTACAAAGAAATACATTAATATGGTAGTTTTCTTCTTTGTCTTTGTCTTTAGCTCCTTACGAGTACAAGAGAAAAGAGCAATTATCTTGGGTGTATCACCTTTGAATCCCAGGAAAAGATATATAGCAGAGCTGAACTAACCGTACTGGGACTGAAAAGAGAGTGAGTCTAACAATTACATTGGTAAAAAACAGAATCAGAAATCCTCCTTCTCAGCTACTCTCACTTGAAACCTCGCGTTGCTGAGAAAAAAATATTCCTTTCCCATTCGAATCCTTTCCACTTCTGGATCAGCTTCAGTGCAGGGATCTCATTTTCCTGCATGGTGTACAAACAAGTTGGTTTTTTTCATGGTACTTAATGAATAGAGTTAGTGAACTTATCTGGATGTTAATTTCCATAATACTTTAAAGGTTTCATTCTTTTAAAACATTTTCACTTCCCTCCCCCCGCAAAGGTATAGTTCACCTGAAAAGAGAGATTCCATCGAAATTAAAAAACTTTTAAAAAAAATCTGAAATGCAGAAAAAGGAATTTTAAGTTAAAATTAAGCTTTTGATGATGCAAGCATTTATTATGAATAAATAAATCATTTTATTATACAAAAATGTATTATACAGAGATGCATTGAAGAAATTTGCTTGGTCAGGTCAAACCCATAGGAATACTTCTACAATTAAGAAAATAATGGTTTAGTAGGGTTTGATAAATATCAAAATGTTGAAAAGCTGCCATTATTTTGGAGTTCATATGTTATTTCCCCTTTCTTTTGTATCTGGCAATTGGTAGGAACACTACCTTAAAGCTAAACAGCATCTCATGGCAACAGTACAGTTTACATGCACCTTCCAATGTGCTTCAGGAAAAAATCAAACGGGTGATCTTCTGCTGTACATATTAAATACGTTACATCTGATAATAGAAAAGAGTAGATCACAAACTAAGCTGAACACTAACTACATAATTTATAAAATAATTTTTCAGTTCTTGAAAGTTTATATTCGTGAACAAGAATCTTGTTGTAAACACTGCTGAAGAGAACAATTTCCTCCAGCTTGGTTTGGATCAAGCTTCTGTCAAATAAGTTCTTTAACATTCTGCTTTTATATACAAACATTTTTCTGAATATCAGAAAACTAAATTGATTTTTTAATTAAGTATATTTTTCAACAGTGCTGTTTGCACTGTAGTCATTGATGCACTGTTTATGATCTTCTGCCTGAGGGGCCACATATTTTGTCTAGCAGATAAAAAATTCCTCTTACTAGCTTCTTCAAAACTAGTGATTATATATGAATTCCTTTCTGAAAAAAGGATAAAAAAAAGAAAAAGGAAAAAAAAGTATATATTAAAAAAAAACCCCACACTTTTTTTTCTCACTGCCAGGAGTAGAAACAGCCTCCTAAAGCTGGGTTACATATTGTTTACTAATTGTTGGTATCATTACATTCAAATGTAGTATTATGTTTTGGTACATAAGATATAAATAATTTTTAAGTATTAAAAGGCTCATTCAACACCACTTTTTAAAGTAATTTATAATCTCACTTGTGCAACTCAGCCTGCTAAAGAGAAAATTTTAGAAATAGAAAAGTTTCTTCCCTTGTCTTTAGCTCTTGTGAGAAGAATAGAAGCTTATTCAGCAAAATGTTGCTTGACCTAAGTCACGATTACCTGAAGTAACTTAAGATCATGATGTAAGATAAAGTTCTTAGAAAGTCAGGCAATGAAGTTAATTAGATTCACAAGGATCACTGTTCTTTATCAATTACCCCAGAATACAGTATATAAGTAGACTTTTCTTATTCACTAATCCCTGATGTCATCTGTGATTCCTCTTATTCTTAAAAATAAAATAAAATAAAATAAAATAGATTCAATTCTGCACTGAATTTAAATTCAGGGAGTTACATTTAAGGTCAAATTTTAGACTCAGCTAAGTGTACACCAGTATATATTTCTAAACCTTTTAAGGACCTTCTTATACAAATGATATAAGACATACATGGAAATGAGAGAACTTCAATAACATTTGCATAATTTTTGTTTGTTCTCTAGTCAACAGAAAAAAAAAAACTTCCTGGAAAACTTTCTATAATCACTACTAAAACAAAAACAACCTACTCTTGAGGTTCTCTGTTATCTTGAGGTTCTCTGTTATCTTAATTACTTTAAGAGTTACTACACTTGCACCATGTTCTCCTTCTACTGCACACATATAGGTTATCACTATTCTTTCATCTCACTATTTTAGGATAATAACAGAATAAAGAAGTTGTGCCACACTTAATACTGTCTTTTTCACCCTTCACAACTCACTGTCAAAGAGCAAATGCCAATGTTGCATGATCTTCATACTGGTAGTTCAGTCTTCGGGGCACTAAAACTGATTTTATTCATCTTGGCATAGTAAAATCCGACATGATCCTTTGTGCCATTCCCTGAAAACCTGAACAACACCAACAATGGACAATATAGAGGTTTTCCATAATAAATTTTCCAATTTATTTATATCTCAGGGCAAAGTTCTGTTTAACCAGTGCAAAGCACAGACATATTTCAAACATTCCTCACAAGAGGTTATACTTGTCAAGATCATGCCTTTACAATGACTTCAAACAGATCCCATTTATAGCAAATCTACTGCTCTACACATACATTTTTTTAGGTATACTGGCATTAAAAAAAAAAAAAAGGTGGACAAAGAAATGCAATTACAGAAATGCAATCCTGCCTTTCTACAGATTACATTCTCTAAAATACACCTGGACATATGTAAAACAAAAGGTTATTCTAATATTTTACAGAAATGATATTTTGATGTCTCATGCTGAGCACACGAGGTTTTATTACTTGTGTTTAAATCATACAACACTGTGACACATTTGCATTTATTTATAATTGTGCATTGTTTGAGCAACTCCAGTTATACTAAGAGAACTAAGAAGTACTGTGTAGCTGTACATGATCACTGAAATTTAGTCTAGGTTCTTAAGGTATTAAAAGACTTTTCAGGAAAATATACAGTGTATGGTTAATGATCGAGTTTGCTCCTCCTATAACTAAAAGTTTCTGTAGGAACTAACTCATGAGTTAACTTTGCCTATTAATGTAGCACATTAAGTGCTATATAAGGGTGATCTCACAAAATTGGCCCTTTTTCCCACATTTAGTCACATATCTGTTATTTCAAACCCCATTCTTCAAAGTCAAATCCAAATACCATGAGCATTTCTGGCAGTCATTCACTCATGAGACACAAGTAAACAATCTGAAAACTAAAAGAGTAGTCGATTTCTTATAAATATCTTGAATACTAATTACTACAACATAATTTCCTATAGAATATAAGCCTGTCAGCTAACTTTCCTTTTTAACAGTGTTCCTGTTAAATTTAACTAGGTGTGTTTAACAGAGGAACCCATCTGAGATCTGTAATGAAAATGGGAAAATAAATTGACCTAAATTGATAGCAATAAAATAAAACAGTAATTCTTCCCATATCCTTTCCTGCAGTACAGTACAGAAATATAAATTAGCATACTTTAGAAATATTTGGTGATACTTACTTTATGAGCACAGCTCTTGCATCATTCCTATTTACTTGCTTATCACTCATGAGTGAAAAATGTACAATTATAGGTCCATGACACAATAATTAAAACATTTCAAAAATTGTAACCAAAATAGCATTTCATGAGTCTCCTTTTTCAGCATTGAGAATAAATATTTTTCCTGGTGCTCTTACAAGCATAAATATAAAAACATCTCAGCAACAATTCTTATGCTTTTTCAACAGGGTTTCTTTTTTACCATATTTGTGACACTTAGCCCCAGTTCTTCACTCTATTTTACTAGCGAGTATACCCTGAAAGTTTTCTGGAGCTAAATTCACTGTATTTAAGTTGTTTAAGCTAAAACTTATAGGGCCTGTTGCATAACAATATTTATCTTCTCCCAAAGACAACTTCTCACACATTTTAAATAAATAAATCAAACCAATTGAAGATATGATTGGTATTTAAAATTTTGTTACTGCATTTTGACTGCTAGATGGATTTGTTAAAAGAAAGGTGAGTTCAACTGTAATGTACTGTCATAGCCCAAGACAGTGCTTCTACATTTCTTCGGATTGTACCTTAGGATTGTTGATTTTTGGCTGGTTTTATTTTTCTCCAGTTTTAGACTCTGCCACATACCAAAAGTCAGGTAGCAATAATGAACAGTGACAAGCAATGATAACATTAGAAAAGTTACACATTAAGCTTTCCCCCTCTTGAGGATGCCAAAAGGAATATCATCTTAGGATAGGATATGAGAGAGGGAATCTGATTATTATTCATTATCAATATAACTGATTATTATTCATTTTTCTCAGAGGGCACAAAGCTTTATCTCCTTTTCCTCTATACTACCCTGAAGGCCTCCTTCTAATCAATTCACACTAAAAACAAAAGCAAAAACATCTTTTCAAAGGAAACTGAAATTAAGACCTAATTTATGGGTTTTATCAAAAGAAGTAGAAACTTATCCTCAGTAAATACAGACTATGGTCCATATTTATAAATGCAAAGAATAATTTCATTTATCATAAAAGGAAGTGATATTGAAAACTTTACTTAAAGGCCTTGATCTGATGCTTTTAATGTACTGTAGATGAGGTCTCACACCCACGCTAACAAGTCTCTGCCTGCAAACAGGACATGCATTGAGATGAATAGCTGCAACACTGTTCCATCTGTCTTTGTATCCTAGAAACCCCTGGAGACAGCACTGCAGTCTGTAAAGAGCAAGAAGTAACTGCAGTGCAAGTCCACTCAAATAAACTTTTGGAGACAAGAATCTAATCTTTCTTTATGACCTAGCCAATGACAGCATCTGTAGCAACTAGAAAAAAGAAGGCAGTATATTCAGCACAGACTGTTTTCTCTTAAATATAAATTCTGAGTCAGTGGGAACCAATATTCAGGTCCATCCTTAACTTAAAGAGTAAAAGATTTATTTTCGCTCCTCCATCTCTTTATTGTTTTTTGAATAAAGTACATTAAAAAAATGATGTGCATATAGTATGTGGTCGCAACATATTTTAAAAATAATTGTTCTTCCTCTGTCTCAGGCACATGATAAACTAGACATCTCTTATTGTTAGAAGGTATGCATATTTCAGCTGGGGAATAGGGGTGAGGAAGGAAGGAGAGATATTTACTTTGAGTTGTAATTTCAAAGAATTCTAAAGCATACCCTTCAAACATAACAAGAAAATAAACTGTTCTTATATTTAAGATGTAGAAGTTCTGAGTTTAACATAAAATTGTATTTCAGTGAGATTTATCAGAGTTCCATTAAACACAGAGAATTTGTAGGTAGATTCAATATCAATGGATGCATACATGGTTTGTCAAAACTGTATTGTCAGGCCACTCCAGCATACAGGGGAATAAAGTTGAAATCTGACAAGTGAAATGCCATTTTATGAAGAGGTTAGTCTGATAAATAGAAGTGGCCGACAGGAGCCATTTCGGTGGCTTCTGGTTTGATGCGTATGTAAGTCTTCCTTTTCTTTAAGGAATTTAGGTTAAAAACCCACATTATTTCCTTACTGAACATATGTTTTTTCCCAAAATGAAAGCATTTATATTAGCCTGCTTCACACAACTGAAAATTTTATTTTACTACGGTATATGGAAGATTTATGACTATTAGCTTTCTCCACATCCGCTAAAAAATACAGCACATGCACAGCAATGCACCGCTTTCCTGTATACTCCTCCAATGGGGCATATATACCCTTCCATATTTAGGGGCAAATATTGACCAGTTAAATTTATTCATCTTCTGTGGTAGAATTTTCATCATTAACTGATTTTCAAAGAAGCATTTATGTATCATCTGAGATGGGATTCCATGACTCCTTGGAGAACATCTAAGAGTAAAATTTTTGTTCGTATCTTACACTTCCCAAAAATCATATGACAACACACATTGAACTGCAAAGTCACTAAGGGAAAAGACTGTTTAAGAAATTATTTTTGGCCTTCAGGGCAGGTAACACACAGTATTTCCTGTATAGTATCTGTCTTGATAATTGAAATAAATTGACACTATATATTATATTTCAGTGTAATTCATTCCATCAAACAAAGTAGATTTGGCTCAAAATGTTCATCTCCAGAGTGCCTAAAGGGGACAGTTACAACTTTTCTGCCAAACCAATTTATGCTGTGCTCAAATATTAACAAATTTCAAGTGACAGCATATGCTTACAAACTCCAAATTAAAACCCTGTACACATTACTTCTAAAGAGATTTATCAAGCAATTGATTTTGACTGACTGAATTTTCTTTTCCTTTTTTTTCTGGTTCCTTAATTATCCTCTTATTAAGTTTACTGCAGATGTGCTTTGTGCCAAAAGGGTGAACAGTAATTACAGTAAAGTTTTCTATAAACATAATTTCATAAGCTGTCAGAGAAATAATTTTGATGTGATAAACAGATTCATACCATTTCAAATAGTTTTGAAGAGCCATTCTCATTTAGGCTTTCTTACATAGCATTGCTAAGAAAAAAGAAAATATCTTTTTGGAAATCAAATTCAAAGTTAGGTGTTATTGTTTATTAACTACCAGAAAAAAAGAATTTGAGTAATACTATATGGAAACCCTCGAGATGTGTCACTTGACTGCCTATTTATAGACTAACAGGAGTCTTACACACACTTTCAACAAAACTGTATATAGTGCTTAGTGTTATGAATTTGCATATGGAGGAAGTGCAAAGTTCATGTCCACTAAGGTTATGGGTGCTCATAAAAATAACCAAGAATGCTTTCCTCACCCTGGCTTCTTCCAGCAATAGTTTTGTAAATCTAACCACTTCCTATCAGCTTTCTGTCCTAACAATACTTAGTTTTGAGTGAAACAGTATATTTTTTCTCAAACAGCAAGAGAGAGGTCCTGCCCTGTTCCCTCATTCACTGTCAATATCTCCTTCAACAGAGGCTTGTGCATGGCAGTAACAAGATATTTTTTCATAAACCATTGTTGAGTACTGGGAAGAGATGTCAAGTCCTGTTCCATGAAAACTTAATGCCATATTGTTATGGCAACAGAAATTCAGGTGATAAACATATTACCTTTTTTAAAAAGATGCAATTTTTAGGCATTCTGGAATTGGATAGTTGATGATATTGCCTTTTGATGCCATTATTGTAAAAAAGAGCACTAGAAGGCCTTTCATTTAATATGCAACAGTTCTGGTGGCAATGTGGCTTGAGCTAACTTCCTTCTTGATCTTTTTTCATAGGAAGCGGGATTTGTTTTCTTTCCTTTAAGCATTTCTGTGCAATTTTGACTCCAGATACGATAAACAGGTATATGATTGCATTTAAAGAATATAAAATACTTCAGGTCACACACCTGTATGTCTTCTGTATGAAGGTATGCTGTTTGTAGAGAAGGATATTGTTAGTTCTATTATATGACCATAAAATGTTAACTTTTTCATACAGTTAAGAGCCTGTGGTACTAAAAGCCTTTGATAACTCACAGTTGGCTTCTGGAAAACAACAACAAGGAAAAAAGCCTGACAGATTTGTATCACTGAACTAGGATATCTTTTTTCACTTGATCTCTTCAGGAAAGAATTATCTGTTTCAGACTCCACAGAACAGAAAGGTGGGACAACATGTTACCAATAAAACTTGTTGTGTAAGAGTATCCAAGACTTTCCCAAATAAATGTCAGCTACCTGTATGCTAATCGCTCCACAGCATTTTATCACGTTCAGATGAGTTTCTGCAACACAAGAGGATTCCTGGTGAAACTAACTCTCTGAGTTTCACTTTTATAAGATTTAGAGGCAAAAAAATGTTCTGCAAGCCCAAGCATTTAAAAATTTGGTTTCCATTTAAAGCTTGGTGCATTATCTCTGGCTCATTAATCTCTCCATCTAGTCCATCAGCTCTTTATCACCAATGTGGTGTAACAAAAGAGGAAACTTTATTGGACGATTCTCTGTTCATAACCGTCTCAGTAAGTTGCTGAGATTGAGTGATGAAACTATGGCATCATACATGGTGACTAATGCAGCTATTAACAGGTGTACCAAAACCAATATAGAAACCATTAAAAAGTGGCAGACTGGGAAACACATGAGTGTGGAATCTCTTATGTAAATGAACTGAAAGTGTTTTTATTTACTACCTACGCAGTGAATTTATGTGAGGGCATTTTGTTTTGGTTTGGTTTTGGTAAAGAACTAGAACCTTTACTTACCCTAGTAAACTGGAAGACTTTTTTGGTGCCTTTTTTCCTCAACACTAATCTTTGACCAGATCCCATTCTTTCTCACATAAATGCTGGAGATTGTAGCACAGGATTATCAGACAAATGGAAATGCACAAAGAGAATGATTTCTTATCTAGCAGGCAGAGACTGAATTCATTTAGCTTAGTATTTTGAGAATATATACCAAATATCTCGGAAAACTTACAGTCTCCCTCTACACCCCACAAAGTTTCTTTTAAAACAGTTTATGAAAAAAAGAAAAAGATAGCTAGAGATATTAAATGTCCTAACTATTGAAAAATGCTCTAATTTTAATAAAGAAATAATTCTAAAGAATGTGGAATATTAGAAAGTGACAGAACAGTTTGTAAGTATAAAAATGTAAAATTGTGCTAATTAATACCCAGAAACTGTACTGTGTTACAACTTGTGAATAGATATGTTGGCATAGCTCACCATGATCTCATGACCAGGCTTTGCATCTCACTCTCAACCTCATCTGGCACCTCACTGTAACCTAGAAGTCCAGTTTTTGCAGTTTGTTGTCTCCCATGATTCATAAGCATCACTAAAATGAGTCATACATTTTTCAAGTGTGCACAGAATTTCCCAGCTTCTTTCCTATTCCCCAAGAAATCCCAGACAGGTGCTATTGCAGCCCATCATAGTTTCTCAATGCTATGTTTTGACTCCTTCACTGTAAGTTACACCCTTCTCCCTAGGGTTGCTCAGCAGCAATCCCTTCAAGAAAACTCCAAATAAACCAGATGTAATTGACATCTGCATACCAAGACATACAATTTCAGTCCCTCTTAAACTACACTTGGGGAATGTTAGGTAGGGAAAATCACTCCCCTGGGCCCAGCACAAGGGGAGTGACAGTCTATCATGTTTTCCATTTTGTCTCTTTCCAGCACAGAACTTGACCCAGAACTTTCCTAACTCTGAGGAGAGGAAGCTGGATGCTCCCCTAGGCCAACCTGATAACTACAGTCACGCAATAGACATCAAGTGCATTCAAGAGTTCAAATTTCGCTCTATGGTCCCTGTTAGGCCTCTCTCTGACAGCATAAATCCCACGCATCTGATGAGGAGATTCTGTTTCAAAACTGCTACTGTGAAACATATTGCATACAATTAACTGCATCTTCTTTAAAAAGGTCAAGTCTGCATTGGCAAAACTTAAGTTTATTTACAAAACCATAGGTGATTGTTCTCCCTAAAACACCTGTTGACATGTGTCCTGGTTTCGGCTGGGATAGAGTTAATTTTCTTACTAGTAGCTGGTATAGTGCAGTGTTTTGGATTTAGCATGAGAATAATGTTGATAACACACTGACGTTTCTAGTTGTTGCTAAGTAGTATTTATATTAAGTTTATATTAAGTCAAGGACTTATCAGCTTCTCATGCCCAGCCAGCAATAAGGCTGGAAGGGCACAAGAAGCTGGGAGGGGACACAGCCAGGACAGCTGACCCAAACTGGCCAAAAGAATATTCCATACCATATGACATCATGCCCAGTATATAAACTGGGGGGAGTTAGCTGGGAGGGGTGGATCACTGCTCGGGAACTACCTAGGCATCAGTTGGCGAGTGGTGAACAATTGCATTGTGCATCACTTGTTTTGTATATTCTAATTCTTTTAGTATTATTCTTCTTCTTCTTCCTTTTTGTCCTATTAAACTGTCTTTATCTCAACCCATGAGTTTTACTTTTTTCTGATTCTCTCCCCCATCCCACTGAGTTGTGGCGAGTGAGCAAGCGGCTGCATGGTGCTTAGTTGCCAGCTGGGGTTAAACCATGACAACGTGTAAAACACATATTCCATTATCTAGGATAATCCCTGCCAATTGTTTGAGACTGTGTGTGTATTTCACATCAGAAAAAAACAAAACAAAACAAAACAGAAAACAAGACAAAAAAAAACAACAAAAAACCCGCCAGCCCCCCCCCTCCCCCCCCAATTCTTCTATCAATTCTTTTAAAAAGTCTATTTGTGAAATACAGTGTGGGTCCTGAATATTGATACTGAAGTTCATCACGTAATGAACAGATCCTTTGAAAAATCATGAACAGAAGAAAAGAAAGCTTGTGCTGAATATTTTTACTGGCATTTCAAATACAGAATAAACCAGCAAGTTAGGGCTGTGAAAGCTTAGTATCTCTTTATGACCTGTTAAGAAGACTCAGTCTTAAACATCTACACTCAACTGGAATTGTAATATGCAATTGTCGTGGTTTAACCCCAGCCAGCAACTAAGCACCACGCAGCCGCTTCCCCCTTCCCCCTCCCAGTGGGGTGAGGAGGAAAGAGGGGAAAAAAAAAGTAAAACTCGTGGGTTGAGATAAGAACAGTTTAAGAACTAAAGTAAAATATA
This sequence comes from Gymnogyps californianus, assembly GCF_018139145.2. NCBI lineage: Eukaryota > Metazoa > Chordata > Aves > Accipitriformes > Cathartidae > Gymnogyps > Gymnogyps californianus. The sequence continues at coordinate 51,636,783 of NC_059500.1, read as the reverse complement.
ATACTGACAATAGTAATAATGAAATATAATAATAATAATAGTAATGAAAAGGAATATAACAAAAAAGGAGGGGGAGGAAGGGAAAAAACCAACCAACCAAACAAAAAAAAAACCACCAGTGATGCACAATGCAATTGCTCACCACCCGCTGACCGATGCCCAGTTAGTTCCCGAGCCGCGATCTGCGCCGCCCAGCCAACTCCCCCCTGTTTATATACTGGGCATGACGTTCCATGGTATGGAATATCCCTTTGGCTAGTTCAGGTCAGCTGCCCCGGCTATGCTCCCTCCCAGCTTCTTGCACACCTGCTTGCTGGCAGAGCATGGGAAACTGAGAAGTCCTTGGCTTAAGATAAGCGCTACTTAGCAACAACTAAAACATCAGTGTGTTATCAACATCATTCTCACACTAAATCCAAAACACAGCACTGTACCAGCTACTAAGAAGAAAATTAACTCTGTCCCAGCCGAAACCAGGACAGCAATGTTTTCCACTGGGTTCAGAAGTTAGCTATTTCTCTGTACAGGTCCAAAATTAATGATATCCTGGTACTGCAGTCAAGCTACCTAAGTTTGCATGTTCTGCTAATGGCATGGATTCTCATTAACTTCAGTGGAACTATGAACTAGTGAAAAAGGCTGAGCATCCAGGGTTGATGCTGACAAAATTACTTTTTGTTTTAAATAACTAAAACCCCTGAACTCAATATCACATTTTTTAAGTAATGCCCTAATTTTTTTTCAAATCCCAAAACCAGCCTTATTTCTAATAACAGTATTTCATGAACATATTTTCAGCTAAACTCCAGTTCCTCGTAATTCCACAACAAACTAAACTGTATTTTCTCATTTTTTTTTCCATAGCTGTGATGACAGCTAAGAAATGGAGCAGTAGCTAATTGTCCTGGTTTCAGCTAGGACAGAGTTAATTTTCTTCCTAGTAGCTTGTATAGTGCTGTGTTTTGGATTTAGTAGGAAAATAATGTTGATAACACACTGATGTTTTTAGTTGTTGCTAAGTAGTGTTTATACTAAGTCAAGGATTTTTCAGTTTCTCATGCCCAGCCAGCAAGAAGGCTGGAGGGACACAAGAAGCTGGGAGGAGACAGAGCCAGCACAGCTGACCCAAACTGGCCAAAGAGCTATTCCATACCATATGACATCATGCCCAGTATATAAACTGGGGGAACTGGCTGGGAAGGGGGATCGCGGCTCGGGACCTAACTGGGCATCGGTCAATGAGTGGTGCGCAATTGCATTGTGCACCACTTGCTTTGTATAGTTTAATTCTTTTAGTATTACTATTGTCATATTATTATCATCATTATCATTGTTTTTCATTCCTTTCTGTCCTATTAAACTGTCTTTATCTCCACTCACGAGGGGTTTTTTTCCTGATTCTCTCCCCCATCCCAGGGGTGGGGGGGCAGTGAGCGAGCGGCTGCGTGGTGCTTAGCTGCCGGCTGGGGTTAAACCACAACACTAATAAAGCGTTCGTTAATGTATTCACTTTATCCAAATACATAAATGAATTTAATGACGAATATGATACGAAAGTTATTATTCTGATATTGAGGCAGAATTAAAAATCATCGAAGATACATTTAAATGGGATTTCCTACCATTCCCTCATGAATATATGAAATAAAACAAAATAAGACTGATTTAGATTGAGAAGGTAATGAGATACCACAGTCTTGCAAAAATCAGCATTCTCGGAGGGTTGAAAAAACATTCAAAAAAAGTTTGACTAATTAATTTCATATTAACTGGATCATTTAAATTATCCTTAACAGTTAGATGCAGATCACTAAAAATGTCTTAAGATCAACATCTTTAGTAGCTTCAGTATTCTCTGTGGCATAAAAGCTATTTTTGAAAAGCTGTGCATGACAAAGTATCATGAGCATTTTGTTTGATTCAAAAGATAATAGTATGTATATTAAATTATGCCAAATATGGCTGACATGCTAAGAGTAGTTGTCATCAAAAAGGCTAAATAAAAAGTGGAATTTTATAAATCAAATATTCCTACTTTTTACAATAATAATCTGACAGTTATAATAACAATAAGACACTATTGTTCTTTATTTTTGTAAATAACAGAATGCCAGAGAGTTGTTTTCTTCCTGAGTAAGTGGGTTTCACAAGCCCTGAGCACTTACTGTGTTGTGAGCTATTACAAATCATAGAGGGTAATGTACAAGATTGAAAAAACACTAACTGACTTAGCTGTGGCCCTCATTGTTAAACATCACTATAATTTTTTGAGAGAGTGCAGAGATTTTGAAAGCACTGATAGAATAACATATATCACCTTTATTTCCAATTCTGTAATTAAATTTAAACTGCACTTAACTTGATTATTCTAGGATCCCCAAAACAATATTCATCAGTCTAGTTAAGACCAGTCATTCCACATCTCTTACCTTTTTTAACATTTTAATTACGAGATATGTGACTAAGATAGGAATCCATTTTTTCTTCCTGAAAATTAGTGGGCTGACTGGCTCATTTTTACTTTGCTTGACATACGTTTTAGTTAACACAGCTAACTAAGTTATGGTGGATTTGAAATCAGGCAAAATAAAAATAACGTACAGCAGAGTCCCTAGCAGATATTCTGTGAGACTGTTGGCATAGTCAAAATCTCATTTTTCATCTGTAACTTGAGCTTTCTAAAACTTACAGATTGGTATCAGGAAATGAAACCCGGACAGTCTGTTTCCTTTAGTCTTTAAATATTAAATTGATAGAATCATAGGATAGTTCAGGATAGAAGACACCTCTGGTGGTCGTCTAGTCTTGACTCCCTCCTTGCAGCAAGGTAAGCTAGACCAGGTGGCTTAGGCTCTGAAAAGTCAAATAATGACTAGATATTCTTATATCTCCAGCAACAATGCAGATTCCATGACCTCTCTGAATACCTGTCCCTATGTTTGTCCACTACATAGCAAAAGTTTTTTCTCTGTATCTAGTCAGAACTTTCTTGGTTGCAATTTGTGACCGTTTCCCTTGGCCTTCTGCTGTATACCTGTAAGAGACTGGCTGCGTCTTCTCTACACTTTCCCATTGTGAAGACCATAATAAGATCTTCCAAAACCTTCTCTTCCCCAGGAACTAAGTTCCCTCAGCCTTTGTTTGTACACGATGTGCTTCAGCCCCTTACCATCTTTGTAACACTTGACTGGACTCACTCAAGTATGTCCACATGTCTCTTGCACTGGGGAGCCCAGAACTGGACACAGCACTCCAGGCAGAGTCTCACACATACTGAATAGAGGACAGTATCATTTCCCTGAGTCTCCTGGCTGCACCCTTGCTAAAGTAGCCCAGGAGGTGGAGGGTTAATCTGCCACAAGGGTGTGGTGCTGGCTCATGTTTAGCTTTTGTCCACCAGGACCCCCAGCATTTTTTCTGCCAAGCTGCCTTCCAGCTGGTGAGCCCCAAGTTTGTACTGGTGAGGGGGCGTTATTAATCTACAGGTGCAGGGCTGGCATTTCCCATTGTTGAATTTAATGAGGAACCTGTTTGCCCATTTCTCTGGCTTTTCCACATTCTAAATTGTTATTCAACCCTTCCTTCCAGCATATTAACCACTTCCCCCAAATTGGTCTTGACACCAAATTTGAGGTTGACCACAAACTTCCTTAGAGCACACTAGTGTCATTCCAGTTGTTAATGAAAACATTGAACAATACTTACAGTCCTCTGTCCACTTTAGATTTCACTGATTTGACTAAAAGAGACCATGCCAAAGGTCTTGTATGTAAATGAGATCCAACTCTCCCTCCTTAAACACCCAAACCAGTCATCTCATCCCAGAAGGCAATGGGTTCAGATAGGTGTAATTTGCCCTTGGTAAATCCCTACCCGCTTCTTCAAATTAATCTTGTTCTTGGTATGTTTGGAAATGTTTTCCAGGAGGATTTGCTCCATAGTTTTCTTGGGACCTGATGTGAGGTTGAATGGTCTGTAGCACCATAGATCTTCCTTCTTGTTTCTGAAGATTGCTATGACATTAGTGTTCTTCCAATTATCAAGAACCACCACCAATCAGTCCATCCACCAAAAAAGTTGAGTATTAAAACTTAACTGTAATTAGAAAATCTACGTTCCAAATAATCTGATCCATATAAACATTTGGTCATAATTCTGTAATCAGAACAAGTTTTGACTGTTCATTCCATCTAGGAAAACCCATCTGAATAGTAATGTTCAAGTTTTCCTCTGCTTCAGAGAGTGCCTTTTCGCACTCTAAGGCAAAATGAAGGGACAAATCTCTTTGATGAAACCACACTCTTGCATACTGTTTTACCTATTAATATGATCTCATTGGACAAATTCTTGGCATCTGCATGTTATACTTCAGCAGCTTTAAAAATGGCGATAGCATGGGGCAACACAGAGGCAGATTTTTGGAAAAAAGTTTGTTTTGTTAAAACAAATAGAATGTATATAATCAAAATGTTTCCAAATAGACATCTATGCATTGCTTTACTTGCATGTCAATTAACCAGTTTAGAAACTTGTTCTTCTCAACTGTTTACTTTGTATTTCCATGAGAAAAACAATCTGAAGGAAAAACAAACTGTGCAGTTGCCTTGGATCCTTCACTGAGAAAACAGAAAGAAATCTAATTCCAGCATAAAGGAAGTAACAGACTGAAGTTCTGCTCCCCAAAAACTATGCTTTCTTGCCATTACTTTCTTCACCACCTAGACTTAAAGCTATAGCGTTTTTTCATTATTGGATCTGAGATCTGTTGCTCATTAGCATAAGGTAACTGAAAAAGACCCTCCAGTTCATCTTCAGTTCTTGTGTTTAGCATCTTTCCACCTCTGTGAACATCTTTCTTTCTTCAGTGAAGGCCCTGTACTATCCCTACTGGAGTTTTCCATATAGTGCTTATTGATGTGTAGATCAGATGAATGGTTGTTTTGTCTCCCTTTGTGGTCTACTTTCTGTTCATTCTTAACCCTTATATTAATACGTCATTTACTACCTTCTTTTCATCTTCCTGAAATTGTTCAACAGATGTCAGATTTCTCAGAAGCACCAGCCAGACATTTCAAAGGGGCTTCACTGTCACACTATAATGCTATCACACCATAATATAGTAATCATTAGCATATCTAGTATGCCCACGTGGTGTCATTTCTTGATGGTTTCAAATATACCAGAAAACTGTAATGCCTGTGGAATAGAAAATATTTTTCTGAAGAAGTTCCTCAACGAGTGAATCAATGTTTCTCTTCATGTTCAGCACGCACTCTCATTTAACAAAAGATAAATATTGCTGAATTCAAACTTCTAGAAAGGTGAATCTAACAACAATATGAGCTAAGTAAACAAGACTTAACAATTGCTAACATGTTATGGTTAGCTAACATATTACATTAAGATTAAATTCATTTCCCATCTCATTCATGAGGTTTCATTACAACTGTAGTTTGCTTCATGCACAATGGAGGATAGAGATTAAATTAATACATTGGTGCAGGAACTGAAAACTTGCTGTCACACTCCTACAAAGTAAGTAATAATTAAAGTACACGAGTTTAATTAAAAATAGTCTGCAAAAGAACTATAAAATAGCTATAACAGAAAAAAAAAGAAACAGCAGAATGTCTTTTTTATCTTTTGTTTCTGGCTAATGAAATTTCTTTCTAAGTTGTGCCTAACTGATACAGTTAAGAGCAAATATACTAGAAAATCATAACCTAAAATTTAGCTTCTGCTTCCTTTCTTTAAATAGCCAAATGTTTCCATCTTCATGTCTCACACAATGACATAATCCCAAATGGACTTTCCCAGTTAGAAGTGAGAGCTGTATCCTACAACTGGATGTATTTGTTCATGAATACTTTCTTGTCACCCTTACTTTGCAATAGCACAGATCTGTTGACTTTCAGGACATGATGCAAAGTTTGTATTTTAGGAAGGATGCTGAGGAAAAAGACATAAGAGGTGGTGGTTCATGGGAAGTGTGATTTTTTTTTTTTGTTATTGTTGCACTTGCCCTACATTGTTTTAAGTTACTCTTTTTTGTTGGGTTGTAATAGGCTATTTTTTTCTTATTTAAACAGGTGCTTAAGCATATGCAAAGAAATGCTCAAAAATAATGAGACTCTAACTATCACATTTGTTTATAACCTTAATACATGTTCCATGAACACAGTGATTCTTCCAGTCATTAGAAAACTTGCAATGAAAAACAGAGAAGTATTTTGGGAATCATGAACATGTGTAAACTTAAGGTAGAAAAGACTCAAGGTATTTGTTCTGTTTTTCAGAGAAAAATCAATATCTTATCATAAGCAAAGTCTCATTAAAATACTCTACATATAGAAAGAACTATTGGTTCAAAATTACCTGTGTTTTCCATAAACAAAAAATAAACAAATCTCATTAAGTTCAACAAGGAGACATACAAAGTCTTTCACCTGGGGAGGAACAACCCCAGGAATCAATACATTCTCCGGTTTACCCAGCTGGAAAGAAATTTCACAGAAAAGGACCTGGGGTGGGCACCAAGTTGAACATGAGCCAGCAATGTGCCCTTGCTGCAAAGGCGGCTAATGGGATCCTAGGATGCATTAGGCAAGTATTGTCAGCAAGTTGAGGGACATGATCCTTCCTCTCTACTCAGCACTGGTGAGGCCACACCTGGAGTACTGTGTCCAGTTCAGGGCTTCCCAGTACAAGAAAGATATGAAGCTACTGAAGCAAGTCCAGTGAAGGGCCAAAAAGATGATGAAGGGACTGGAGCATCTCTCCTATGAGGAAAGACTGAGAAAGCTGGGACTGTTTAGCCTGGAGAAGAGAAGGCTCAGAGAGTGATCTTATCAATGTATATAAATACCTGAAGGGAAGGTGTACAGAAAACAGAGCCAGGCTGTTTTCAGTCGTACCCAGTGACAGTACAAGAGGCAATCAGCATGGACTGAAACACAGGAGGTTCCCTCTGAACATCACGAAACACTTTGTAACAGTGAGGGTGACCGAGCACAGACTGCCCAGAGATGTTGCGGCGTCTCCATCCTTGGAGATATTCAAAAGCTGCCTGGCCATTGTCCTGGGCAATCGGCTCCAGGTGACCCTGCTTGAGCAAGGGGCTTGGACCAGAAGCCCTCACAGGTCCCTTCCAACCTCAGCCATTCTGTGATTCTGTGATTCTATGAAAGAGACAAAAATCCCTTCTGTTTTCCCTGATTTGAATTGCTGTCATATGGATTTTCATATTCTCTGGACAGAGACTTTAAGACAACATCAGTAAGGAGTTCAATCCATTTTTGGAAATTCTGGTCCTGTTTTACAGTGAATTTTAATTTAAATCATTAGAAAGTCATAAGTGAAAGCATAGTGTTGCTATGGGAGAAAGCAAATGTACTTCCCTGATAATGCAAAGGTTCTTGGAGCCCAGTGCTAACACTACAATATGGACAAACCCTCAGTTTCTGAATCACAGTCCGGCTTCTTGCCAGTTGAAATTCTCAAAACCATAGATGCTTATACATGAGAGAGGGTGTGGGGGGAGGGAGGGACAGAGAGACACACAGAGAAAAAGAGAGAGGCAGAGAGAGAGATGGGGGGAGAGAGAGAGACAGACAGTGACAGAGACAGAGACAGAGAGAAAAGGATTAGACATTAGTATTAACACATAACAGTAAATAGAGTATATTAGACTATAAAGAATGACATTTGGGCTACTTCTTGAATGTGGCTGGGGTGTGATGAGTTATGGTCAAGGTTGCCTGAAAGATAATGAATTTACCAGGAGTATTTTTTTATGCATTGATCTCCTCTACTTCCATGAATAAGCTTTTTATTTAACACTCATTATAATTTTCAATGTTTTTCCTTAGAAATTAAAATAATTTTATACTAAAAATAAATAAATTTAGAGACCTAAATTCATTCAACACCTATAAATAAACTAAAATAAACCCCTCATCTCTCAACGATTTATTTTTTAAAAGAAAAAAAAAGAATACGGAAAAAAGATCTAGTACTGCTTGAAGTGGCGATCTGTTTTTGTAAATATTCTTGACAGTTCATTGTATCATGAGCTGCCTCACATTATTAACCCCATTCAGAAACAAAGTATGAATTAAACACTGAACATTTCAAGTGTGTACAATGCCAATCAGTGTTACAGAAAGACAAAGACATTTCAACTTGGCCTTTTTCTGCATTGTAAAAATGATGTTTTTAGCATAGCAACTTGATATGAAAACTATGATTAAGTCTTTCAGGATATGCAATAGATATGTCATTATTGTACAACAGTATTTTTAGAACTAACAGACAGACTTATTTATACAAATATATTAGCAAATGCACCCAAACCCACTACTAAAGTATTAATATCACTGAAATCAGTAAAAAGAAAATTCTATTAGCATTTTCTTTTGGAATACTAGTAATGACTGCTATTTTTTTAATAAACTTAAACAGAAATTTACCCCATTCTATACTGAATGTTGCAGTTTTTCATTTGATTATTAAAAGCCCTGTGAATGCTATATTGTCCTGGCTGAACATAATTTGTATTATTTTAATAACCTATTTTATAGTGTTGACAAAGTATAATCTACTAGTTGTACCTTCTGTGCAGTGCTTTCACTGTTAATGCATTTAAGAAAAAAACCCATACTCTTTTAAAAGACCTATATTAGTTTATATGGCTGCAGCTACTTTTATGCTCAATATCAAAACATAAGCAAAAGCTCAGTAAGAGAAAAGAAAAAGAACAGTGGCTGATAGAATAAAGCATGCATTTTTTAAACTAGATTTTTAAGATATCATTTTTGCATAGTTGCTGTCAATCTTGATGTTAAAAGAATCTATCCTTTGAATTAACAGGCACAGCATCACTCATTCATTAGAAACGTACAATAAGAACACAGCACCATGCTCCTAAAAGAAATATCAAAAAGCTAAGAATAACAGCTATAAATGCAGCTTACATTCATTTAATTCTAATTATAACAGCACTTTCCACTCTTTGTTATTTGAATATTCAGAGCTACTATTAATTTGCCAGGAGCAGTTTTCATTTTCCACATATCTTCAGGACTCAATTAAATTATTCTAGATATACTTTTCAGAGTTTTAAAACATTTACACACTGAATATATAATTTTACTTATTCATAGAGTTTAAGACATTCGTTAATGACATCTTCGAAAGGAGAAAAGGAGAGTTGATTAAGTAATAGGGTTGTTTTTCACTCAAATTATGAGACAAAGTAGAATACAGTGCATTATCTATTTTACACAGTTTTTATTATACAATATGTGAGAAGAGCATAATAATGGTATGCTTGCAAGCTTTCAAGTCTTTTACTAGCCAAAGCATTATAATTAGTAATACAAACTCACATTCAGAAACAGATAGTATATAATTAGCACTTATATCTTCAGAACCCTGTATAATCATTAAATAATTAACACCTACAATATATGTCAGCAAACCTCTGCTGTACTGTAGGTCCAATGTGTTCACTCAATACAAAAACCAATCCAGGTTTAGGAATTTTTAACGTAAGTCTTGTATTTGCCTCCCATACCAACATGCATTTCACCTTTCATGAAAGATAAATCATGCAATCACAGCAAGCTAGCCCACACCTCTGGAGATTGCCCAATCCCACCCCGGTGCACAGGAGGGTCAGATACAGAAGATAGCCCAGATGGGTTTGGATAGCTCCAATGATGGATACTTCTCAACCTCTCTGGCAAGTTATTCCAGCCTTTGATCAGCATTACTGTAAAAAAAAAAAAAGTTTTTTTCTCATATTTAAACAGAATTTCCTGTGTTGCACTTTGTGCCCATTGCCTCTAGCCCTGTTACTGGGCAACACTTAAGTGTCTGGCTCCATCTTCTTTACTGCACTCCATCAGGTATTCAAACACATAGATAAGATCCCCCTGAGCCTTCCATTCTCCAAACTAAACACTCCCAGATCTCTCAGACTCTACCCACATGTCAGATGCTCCAGTCCCTCAATTATCTTTGTAGCCCTTCACTGTCATTGCTTCAGGATGTCCATGTCTCTCATCTACTGGGGAGCCCAGCACTGGACCCAGCACTCCAGATGTGTCTTATCAGTGCTGAGAAGAGGAGAAGGATCACTTGTTGTAACCTGTAGGTGATGCTCTGCCTAATGCAGCCCAGGAAGCTGTTGGCCGCCTTTGCCGCAAGGGCATACATCTGGTTCGTGATTAACTTGGTGTCCACCAGGACCGCCAGGGCCTTTTCTGCAAAGCTGCTTTCCAGCTCATCATCGCCCAGCCTATGCTGGTTCATGCGGTTATTCGTCCCCAGGCAAAGGACTTGGCACTTCCTTTTCTTGAACATCACTAGGTTGTTGTCAGCCTTTTTCTCCAGTTCATCAAGGTCACTGTGAATGGCAATATACACATATGGTGTATCAGCCTCTTCTCTCAGTTTGGTATGTACTGCAAACTTGCTGAGGGTGCACTCTGTCCTACTGTCTCAGTCAATAATGAAGATGCTAACAGTATTGGACCCACTACTGACCTCTGGGGTATAACAGTAATGACTGTCCTCCAACTGGATTTTGTGCTACTGATCACAACCCTCTGGGCCCAGCCATTCAGCCAGTTTTCAGTCCAATTCACTGTCCACTTGTCAAGCCACAAGATGTTCACAAGTCCATGGGGCCTGATGGGATTCATCCCAGAGTACTGAAGGAGCTAGCAGATGTTATGGCAGGACCCCTCTCAATCATCTGCCAGAGGTCTTGGGAGTCTGGGGAGGTCCCTGCTGACTGGAAGCTAGCCAATGTTATTCCAATCTACAAAAAGGGCATGAGGGAAGACCCAGGGAACTACAGACCTGTTAGTCTAACCTCAGTTCCTGGAAAAGTTATAGAGAAGATCATACTGGGTACTATTGAAAGGCATTTAAAGAACAATGCAATCATCAGGCACAGTCAACATGAGTTCACAAAGGGAAAGTCCTGTTTAACTAATTTGATATTCTTCTATGATAAGGTCACCTACCTAGTGGATGAAGGCAAGGTGGCGGATGTAGCTTTTCTGGGTTTTAGTAAGGCTTTTGATACTGTCCCTCACAGGATCCTTCTGGACAAGTTGTCCAGCTGTGGGATGAGCACGTTCACAGTGCACTAGGTGGAGAACTGGCTGAAGGGCAGGGCTCAAAGGGTTGTAGTCAATGGGGATACATCTGGCTGGCAACTGGTCACCAGCAGTGTTCCTCAGGGTTCAATTCTAGGGCCGGTCCTATTCAATATATTTATCAATGATTTGGATGCAGGAATTAAATGCACCATTAGCAAGTTTGCTGATGATACCAAAGTGGGAGGTGTTGTTGACCCTCTTCAGGGACAAGAGGCCTTGCAGAGGGATCTAGATAGATTGGAGCATTGGGCTATCATTAATGGCATGAAATTTAACAAGTCAAAATGCCGGATTCTGCACCTGGAACAGAGTAATGCCAGGCACAAGTCTAAATTGGGAGAGGAGTGGCTGGAGAGCAGCCCTGCAGAAAGGGATCTGGGGGTGCTGGTTGACAGCAGGCTCAGTGTGAGTCAGCAGCATGCCCTGGCAGCCAAGAGGGCAAATCGCATCCTGGGGTGCATCAAACACAGCATAACCAGCCAGTCAAAAGAAGTGATTATCCTGCTGTATTTAGCATTGGTGTGTCCTCACCTGGAGTACTGTGTGCAGTTCTGGGCCCCACAATTTAAGAAGGGTGTAAAGGTCCTTGAACGCATCTGGAGGAGGGCAACAAAGCTGGTGAAAGGGCTGGAAGGCATGTCCTATGAGGAATGGCTAAGGACTTTGGGCTTGTCTAGTTTGCAGAAAAGGAGGCTGAGGGGTGACCTCATTTTTCTCTGCAGCTTCCTGAGAAGGTGAAGTGGAGAGAGAGGTGCTGATCTTGTCTCCCTGGCATCCTGTGATAGGATGCATGGGAATGGTTCAAAGCTGCATCAAAGGAGGATCAGACTTGACATTAGGAAACATTTCTTTACGCAGAGGGTGGTCAAACACTGGAACAGGCTTCCTAGAGAGGTGGTCAATGCCCCATGCCTGTCAGTGTTTAAGAGGCATTTGGACAATGCCCTTAATAACATCCTTTAACTTTTGTTCAGCCCTGAATTGATCAGGCAGTTGGACTAGATGATCATTGTAGGTCCCTTCCAACTGAAATAGTCCTATTCTATTCTATTCTATTCTATTCTATTCAAGCCCATACTTCATCAGCCAATCTATGAGGATGTGACGGGAGATGGTGTCAAAACCGTTGCCAACATCAAGGTAAATATCCGCTGCTCTCCCCTTATCCACTGAGCCAGTCATCTCATCATAGAAGGCTATCAGGTTGATCAGACATGACTTAGTCTTTGTAAATCAGTGGTGACTACTCCTGATCCCTTTCCTGTCCTCAGTGTGTCTGGAAATGATTTCCAGAAGGATTTATTCCACAACCTTCCCAGGGATTGGGGTGAGGCTGACTGGTCCGTAGTTCCCCAGACCCTCCTTCCTTCCCTTCTTGACAATAGCAGAGGCATTTCCTTTCTTCCACTCCTCAGGAACCTCCTGTAATCATCAAGGTCTTTCAAAGATAACTGAGAGTGGCTTTGCAACGTCGTCACCCAGCTCCCTCAGTGCTCATGGGTGCATCCTGTCAGGTCCCAGTGACTTGTGTATGTCCAGTTTATATAAATGTTCCCTAACCTGATCCTCCTCCACCAAGGGTAAATCTTCCTTGTTTAAGATTTTCCCACTGGTCTCAGGCACCTGGGATTGCTGAGAACAGGTCTTACCAGTGAAGACAGAGGTGAAGAAGGCATTCAGTACCTCAGCCTTTTCTAGGACCTTTGCCATCAGGTCCCGTCCCTATTCTTCCTTTTGCTGCTGCTGAACCTGTAGATACACCTGCATATTCCTATTGTATCAATTGGAAAATGAAGACCTACTAAGAGATGTACTCAAGCTCACAGGGAAAATCAGAATTTGTGAGTTCTGGTGATTCTAAGGGCTGTTCCTGGGGCTCATTAGTCAACACTGCTGTTTCTCTGAATAAAATCTTAATTTAATGTGTATAAACAATGGGGGAAAAAGGCCATAAACAAAGAAGTGGGTTTTATGTCCTTAATAACAGCAGAGCGTATTCAAATGAAATGACAGCCATCAAAGAGAACAAAATCATTCCGAATAAATCTTTTCTGCAACTCAAAAAAGAGTTTTTTTCCTATCTTTTCACCTTTTAAAGCCGATTTAACCAGATTCATAGACTGAAATGAAAACAGATACTCTTTTCAAAGTGGTTTCCTTTTTCCATGCACTTTTGTCCTTTTAGTCTTTCTTAGACTGGAAATCAAAATGTTGAATGTTGTAAGAAAGATTCTTAGTAAGTACACTTTGCGTGCTACATTTATTTGCCAAAATAGAAACCAGCCACTGTGGGTGGTGATCTTTTAAAGTAGAAAGGCAAAAGGTCACGTAAGGCTTTATTCTCTAAGGTGTTATGTGGCTGAGCACATGTTTTAAAGCTTTGTTGTATAAGTGACACTTTGCTCAGCACCTTGCAGAGTTGATCCTTACCAAGGTAATAATAAAGATTTACTGATGCCATCATTTTGAAGCATTTAAGCACAAGACTATATTTTTGAGGATTAAAACTTCTTGTAGCTGGGATTCATTCAAGTACAGGAATTCATTGCAAAGCCCTTTGAATACCTAATTTTCATGTTCAGAATATGCTTGAGAATCTTGGCAGCTCACTGAAGAACAGGGTCCATGAGCCCCAGTTATGATTATAACATCTCCACCTACATACAACTATCTGGGTCATTTGTGCCAAAGGGCTGTACTTGCCATAGGTCTGAATTTTGCTTTCCCAAAAACATCATGTTTTGTTCATTTAAAGTCTTGGAGACTATATTCCACTTAAGGAGTTGTGCTGTGCATTTTTTCCTGAAATACTGCTATTTATTTATTTATTTATTTATGTAGACCTATATCACTTCTGGCCAAAGGATGCCCATATCACAAACTAAAATACAACTTAATAGCAGCATGTTCACAGCTAAACAGCTAGATTTCAAATATAACATTTCATATAGCATATGACAATATTTCATACTTTCCCATTTGTATCTTTTTTTATGGACAGAAAATACAAAGTAGCTCTACAACTAATTAAATATCATAATAGTTTATTATCTCTAATTAATAGTAACGAGGAATGAATGGTATCTCTAGAGTCTTGGATGTTTTTCTGTGATTGTTACAATTGATCTTTAATTGCTCCATCTAAAAATTAATTTCCTGTCCTCATGATTATCTTCTCTGAAATACTCGTGAATAGGATCCAGCTAACAGCTATTTTGACTAATTTCCCTGAAGATGGTCTGAAATTTTTCATATCACTACAATTGTCTCTGAAGAACTTTTTATTGTTTTTAATAAAAAATGTCATTCTTACATTTGCTTTCTGACACATTTAATATCCATTTATCATGTTTTCAAGTAATACAGAAAGTATATAGGTAGTTTCTTCTAATCTATGTAGGCTACAAAGATTGTTAATGCACTCTTACAAAATGACTCTTTGTGACATCCACATTCTGTTTAAAGGGCTGAACAGGATGCAGCCAAGCCAGTTATGATGTAGCTGTCTCAGCCACATTACAGCAGTTTGAAAGATGCTCTAATTTATGTCAACTGGTGTAGCCTCTGAGTAGTCATGTGTCTTCTGCAATACAAACACTCTGACCACTGTTTATTGCCCTTTGCTTCAGCATCTTGTTTCACTGGGCTTCTTAGGAAGGAGGTAAAGGAGACAATTCTTTATACTTCCTGTTGCCAGGTATCTTGTTCTTCCCCTTAATAACCACTCATCCCTAGGTAGGACATCAGCAAAACAGCAGCAAGAAAAAGCAGCTATTTGTGTATAGGTCATACATTGCAGGGGCAGGGCTGGGGAGTAGACAATCTGCCTTTAATTCTATTTTTAAAAAAAGCCAAACAAACAAATAAATGAGCAACCAAAAACTAGGTTAATTGCAGAGAGTTTAAAGTAGATTGCACCAGATCCTCAACAGCAGAGGAGAGAGAAATCGAGAAAAAACATTTCTGCATACCCTTTTTAACCAAGTGTTACCTGCAATGCTATCCAAATTTAGGACACATTTCAGCTTCATCAAGTTTGCAGCTCAGTGTGAAATGCTAACAGTTACATTATTTTTATAACATTTGTACCAACAAATCAGCCCATACATCTCATACATAACTTATGCATTTGGGGCATATTCTGACCTGATACAGTTCATAGATATAATGAAATACGTTTTCTTGAATGTAAAAAACAGATTCTCTTTGTTTCAGCATTTTCTTTCATTGGCCTTCAAAGGAAGCAACTGAAGGAGACAATTCCTCTTACTAACTGATGCTGCTGGAATTTTAATTGGTTTACTCACATGCCAGTGAGGATAAATGCCACTTGATAAACCTGTTCTTATATTTGTAATTTGTAACCATGTTTAATACTTTTTGCTTTCTACAATTTGAAGTAAACATTTATTGAAAACTAGAAAATGTTTATCAAAAATTAAAATATTTTATTTATTGTTGTTAGAATAAGTAAGGTTTATTAAACCAAAATTGGAGATATTTTTCTCAGGTTATTTCCACAGGAATTCCATAAGAATCAGAGTAAGACAAAGAAGTTGGTTATGGGTTTTGGTTTGGTTTGGTTTTTTTCAAATAAATGAAAAGATTTCTGTAAGTGTGTATTACAGAGTATGAAAATGTGTTTATACTCAGACATTCATTTAACATGATAAGAAGAAAAACAAAAACTGAATTAATTACAGTGTTTTAAATTTTAAAGATATTTAAAATGCACTGCCCAATTAATAGCATGTAGTGGCTATTTAAGTCCATTCTTTTATTTTCATTTACTTCTGATTTTTATCTGTTTTGTGGTTCCAATATACAGCAAGGATGAATGTATAAAAGATTAATTTTTGCTCCAGAAATATAATAGATTATAAAGACACAATTAAGAAAGCTAGCCAAATTGGTAGTGTCACAAGCTTTGGCTACAACACTGTGCCTGTTTCAAGAGTGTTACAATATCTTGAGCAAAATTCTGCCACTTATTGCAAAAACAAGAGAAACAGAGCTTTATCTGAAGAGAGTGGACTAGAAATAGAGCAACAGTTAAGCAACTGAGAAAACATAATGTAAAAATATTCTAAAAGGTTAACTCTACTTTAGAAATTGGCTGTGCTGGTTACTTTGGTTTTGTCACTATTTCAGAGGTGCAGTAAAGGGCAAACGGTACTTAATTTTTAATTCAGAACATCAATTGGCTAGTGAACTTACTCTGAGCTTCAAACTTTCACATACTACAAGATACATCTGATATTCATAATTGCACAAGTCTAAGGAAAAATACAAATATGTTGTGTTTTCCTTTATTACCAGAGAAATCTCTGTGAGTAGTTTTCTGTGGGAATAAAAAGTAAGACTGTGGGCTTCGGGGGCTTTGCACATGCACATACAGATTTGTTTGTGACCATTTTTGCAAAAGAGACACAATTTGCGCGTAAACCAGTTGCCCTTTTGTCTGGTGCAGGGGCTGGAAGTATTACAGTGTCAATCCCATAAACTACTGGACTCTTCCCTGCAAGTTGTATGTCTACACAGTCTTTTTCAGATATACATGAATTTATTCTGCTTGAATTCAGTGACTGCAGGGCAGAAGTTATTTCCCATCCAGAAGCATTATGACTATTAGGATGATAGTACACTCAGACTAAAACACCTTGCTGAGAGACTGGGCTTATTAACATTAACAGAGTACAATGCTAAAATGGTCAACTCTTGCATCCATGAAATCTCTACATTTCTCAGGTACTGAACTGTTTAGTCACCAGAGTACTCACCCCCACTTATCTAAATTACTTTAATACAGATGGTTTCAGACTACTTCCCAATCTTGAATAAATTCATTTTGATACACTCCTATGAGATAAACCAATGCTATGTGATATGACCAAAGTTATGTACTGTGGTGCAGCTATACTCAAGCTCACTGTGTCCAAGCCAGCTTTTGAACTAGAAGCACTGAGCTGCCTCAGTGCAGCTCTAAGCTTGATTGAATTAGTCATGGCTATTACTTCTCAAATGCAGCTATACTGCGTTTGGGACCCAGGTGTGTATTGCTATATGGTTTTGTACGGAGTCACGTAGACATTAAAACCCTATCAGACCTTGACAGAACTCCTTTATTTGTGCTCTATCAGCACTATGGAGCTGCCCCAAGACACACATCTAAGAAAGGAAGTTAAGCACAGAAACATTCCGTGTTGTCACAACTAATCTCCAGGCACTCTTGAGAGGATAAAAATGAAACAAAAGCCATATACCTACATTAAGCATTTGTAAGTGGCATTGATAGTGGCACCCCTCAGAATGAACATGAAAAAAATATCAGATTCCTAAATAAAATTAGTAACAAAATGGAAGTACCTAACTTAAGTACCCCTTAGGTACATAAGCATTTGGGAGGAGTTATGAAGCTAATGGAGAAGAAAAAAGGTATTGAACATTGAACTCCTGAACTCAGATTTCTTCCCCAAATGAGTTAAAGTTAGGACTTTTTTACTCTTCATTTTAGACTCTGTCTTCACTGAGTTAGACCAAAAGACGCCAGTGAAGAAGCCTGAATATCAGTACTGTAACCAAATGAATTACCTTCTTTTTTGTTCTCCCAGTTTCTGAAAGCTGACTCCAAAACTGAAGATGCAAGCTGAGATGAGTATTTTATTCTTCATTCTGCCTCCAGACGGATACATGGTATTTGCACTTTGGCTGTTTTCTGCTTGTAGAAATACTCTTATTGTTGCTTTATTGCTTATTAGTCAGCTCAATCAATATCAGTGGTAATATGAGGAAAAAAAAAGCATAACAAAGAGAAGCAAGTGCAGTGCTTTGATTTTGCCTCTTGATGGGGTCCATATGCCTCAGTTTGGAACTCCAGTCCTGGAATTTCATCCAAATCGTATACCTTCTGTGGTGGTAAGAATTAATGCCTGTTGTTCAGCTTATGCATTGCAGTAGTTATATCAATATACCAATGAATATACTACTTCATCCACTTTTGGGGCTAGTGTAAGAGATAACTCTGTGGACTAACATTAAGTATTGCTACTATATACAAAAAGGTTAACTTTCTTTTATGTCTTGAACATTTCAGAGTTACAGGTGACACGTTTTTCACTTATTCACAGGTCATAATTACTGATAGCCAAATGTTACTGAAAGACCTAATTACTGATAGCATTATTTCATACAGACATTGCTATATTATTCCAGCTTCCAATCATGTAGAAATCCAGAGAAATTTCAAAGCTAACAAATTCAGGTAAGCCTTTCCTAATATCGTTAAATGCATGTCCTTAGAATAATGCAAACAAATAACTACATAATATTGTTTTCATGTCATATTAACCATGAAAGCACAGACTCTTACTTGTTAAGGATAGAGAGGTAAATGTGCATGAATACACCAGCACCATGGAAGCAGGTTCTTTTCCCTAAACCCCTTCCCAAAATGCATCACAGATACCTGATAAATTGGACAACTCGAGCAAATAGGACTCAGTGTTTGCTAAGTGTAAAAAAATTCCAAACTATGGAAGATCTCTGTGTCTGGTGAGGAGAATCAGTTCTATGCTATATCTCACATTTTTATTGTCTTCTCAGGTACTTTATAAAGCACCCTAAATAAATTTAAGTATTCTGCCTCACACTGAAATCCTGAGATTCAGGCAACTGAAGTTATAAGAAAACCGTAGTATTCTAAGACTGCAAGAAATACATAAGAATAAATCCCACTATATCGACCACATTTACATTCATATACTATTCTTTTTTTTAATCTTCACATTTACTTTTTCATACTTTTGAAATGAGAGCCAAAGAATCCAAAATCTCTTAATTTTCTAATCATAAGATGCCTTTTTAATGAACATTTTTCATGACAAATTTTTTTTTAATTTATTTTTTAAAGGAGAGATTATTCTTCTTATGTTTACTTCACATTCTTCAATATGTATCCATATAAAGTGAGGAATGCAGCATGGTCTGTTATGCAAGAAAACATCACTACAGGCAAAATTTACTTTACTGTACAATACATGTAACTTGATTAATGATATTTTTAAGAGGAAATTTACTAAAACTGCATAATCATCTGAAAAAGACCCCATATTTTTGTTCTTTATTATAACAAAACCATAACGGATGGACATGACAAAACATACATGAGACTATACACACTGAATTGTGATTAACAGTAGACAGAAAGTGATTTTCCTGTCCAGGGGACTTTTACATTTTGAAACTTCTCTTCTCCTTTAGAAGAAAAGGAAAACAAAACTTTGATAACTTTTGTTATCCAAATTTCTTAAAATTAATAAATTATGTGGATTCATCTTTCTCAATTTATTTTGACTTTTTTTTAATTGAATATTTATTTTTTATTTTTTTAAAGGAAAGAATTCACATAACTAATTCAATAAAAAGTGTTGAGAGGGATGTATGCATTTTAAAGAAAATAATGAACTGAAATAGAAAAAAGCTTCAAGAGAAAGCACACCTAAATCCATAGGCTGCATTATGATATTTCAGCCCTTTAACTATTAGCAACATAGTTTAGTGAAATGCCACTGAAATTGATTTTGAAATCACATCAAGTAATTTGACATCAAAATCACACAAGCTCACTTACTACTTCAGCAGCGATATCATATGGACCAGAGAATTTGTCAGCATCAGATTTATTTAATTATAATAAATCTTACAGACCAAAACCTGTCTGTTTCAGGAGACCGAGACAGTGCCAAAAGACAAACAGATGTGCCGTACAGCTATTAAAGTGTGTTTTAAGCACTGATAAACACCAGTTTTCAGAAATGACTCACAACAGGCTAATCCAGCAAAACTTCAAGTAATTTAAAACATACATTACTCTAACTAATAATAAACCAGGGTCAAATCTTGATGACAGGTTTGCCATTTCTCTTTTATGTGACTTTTATATACTGCAGCAAAACATTTTTAAAAGCTTCATGATATTTCAAAGATACCAAAAATAGATGCAACAGCTAAACTGTGAGCATTACCGTAACATTTTATGCAAGATTACTATTCATGTGTGAATATACTACATAACTCAAAAAAACCTTTAGTGTTAGAGTTTGAACATGGTATGAATTTGCTCATGTATCATATAAAAAATAACTATTTAATGTAGTTGAATGTTGTCACTAAGAAGATTACTGAATTTAAAACATTTTATAACTGGAATATTCTGCTAATATATTCTCATTCCTACTCAAAGTGTAGCTGAAAAGAGATGCTATCCGAACATGTAATTCCCCGATTGATTAGCGTAGCATTTTTCTTGAAAGTAATTAGGACCAAATGAAGTAGTTTCTATGTCTACAAACCTGCATAGCTAATAACTTCATTCGTTATACTACCTCTAATGATGCTGCAGTCACAATTTAAAAATTTCCTATTTCTATGAGTTTTCTATGTGGTAAAAAACAACAGACTTACTAAATAAAGCACATTCAAAAAGTAAGTTTAGAAATATCAGTGGACTATTTGCACATCTTGTCAAAATTGAACTTAGATCATGCTTAGATCATTATTTGTCATTGGAATGGAATTCATCAAAATCAATTTATAACTTTTACTTTCTGTATGTACAATAGAGGATGCATTTTCTTCCTTTGAACAATTCTGCTGTATAGTTTTCTATATGTCTAAGTGTACGTTTAATATATTTCCTTGTAAGTCCTGTATTTCTCTCTTGAAAAAGCAACAACTAGCATCTAAACACATCTTCTCATCCAATCATTCACATTAAATAGTAACAGATTACTGATGGTGGTATATTAACTTTTTCTGTCAATATTGCTTGGACGTTTTCCATATTGCATATATAAACTCCCCATTTTCTCCTATTTAATTACTGTTGGCAGCAAGATACATTAGGTGACAATTTACAGCTCATACACTTCGTTAGAAAAGTGGAATCATAAACTTCAGAGCAGTGTAGTTTGCAACAGGCTTGAAAATAAGACTAACAAATTAAGTTATTCTTTGGTTGGACAGCCTTAATAAAAGCAGGAAGTGTTACAAGCTAGCTCTCAAGAGAAACTTCTTTGTTTCTATGTTTTTTTGGTTTTAGTTTTGCTCCCTTTTGTAGTGTTTTGTTTTTTTTTTCCTTCAGCCTTCTCTGTGTTTATATATAAAATGGGATAAAATACAATAAATACAATCCAGTAAAGACTTCACATATGTTCAATAAGGCCTGTAATTCTGGGATGTTTTGTTTGTTCATGTTAATCAAATTTTGAAATATTTGGCTTATCTGTGTATGAATAAATTCATATTTGTTCAAAAGTTCAAAATTGAAAGGTGCAGAAGACACACCAGAAAGACACAACAGGAGCAGGAGATACACAGCACCTTCCAAGCTTACACTTTTAACGTAATTGTTGTTGATTACAGCATATAAAAACAAATCTGTTGTTGGCTTTCCCAAAGCAATTAATCATCAGCATTCTCAATAAATCATTCATGGCAACACTAGCAAGAAAATACAGTGCAGAACCAGAGGGACACATCAATTCACAGAATTCCTCTCCATCAGTAAGTGGAGCTAATTGCTAGGAAATTACAGGTTTAACTTCTTGTGTAAATTAAAGGTCTCCCAGCGTAACTGTGTGGCCTGGAGAGGCTCCTGTGCCCTAGCGCAGGTCTCTGCCCTCCCTGCAGAGGCAGGTAACTCCCTCTCCGATTTGCCTGTTTATCCATCCCCCTGCACCTTCCCTGCATCAGTCAATACAGATGAAGGTCCACACTGATGCTGTCAAAACTAACCCTTCTCATTTTTTATTAAGGTGGATCACCAGATCTTCTGCACTATTGGACATTAATAATTCATTTATTTCACCGCTGTGTTTCTGACACCGTCCAGGAAGAAACACTTTGGGAGAAGATGAATATAGTAGCTGACAATGATAGCTCTTAGTTGCTATCTCATGTCTTAAGGCCTCAGATCACTTTTTACTTAACTCCTTCCCCTCCTCCAAAAAGCAGCAGTCTACAGCAATTGTGGATGTTGTCATAGTCCATGAAAATACCTAACCACTGCTCAGTCTGTGCTAACCTGTCAGTCTTTCAGCAATCAGTCCCACGGATTAATTATATCCTCTTTTAAGAACAGTATTTCACTTCACCATTTTGCATGTCCTCTTTCAAGTCTGCTAGCACGAAAAATCCTGAACACTAAGTTCCAATCTACCTTCTTTTTATTATTCATTGATTTCTATACTCATACCTTTTATTTCTCTCTGAGACAGCTCAGTCTTTTAAACTTTTCTATACTTCTGTTAATTTCTTGTTAACTTGAACATCCAATTATTGCTATTTTTGATCTCTGATTACCAGAAAAGAACACAAGTATTTCAGCCCATTCACCCATTGATATCTCAACAGGAAAAGTAATCTGATTCTCATTTTTGCCTTCCACCTTTTCTCAATAGCAAAATTCTTTACTAAAGCACTGAAATTTCAATTTTAATTTAAAGCTCATGCTTAGAAAATCCATTATTAAGCTCAGTTTTGTTAATTACATTTGCTTATTCTGTTGCTTTAATTCAAATTCACAAGGAATATATAACTGAAAAATAAATTTTATGCTTCACCCCAAAAATATGCCAATGTATACTTCAGTCACACTTTAGAAAATATCTTTTGAATGACCCATCTCTTCCTCTATGCTTTCCTCTATGATTAACGATGCTGTCACTGAAGCAGGTTTAAAAGAACAACACGTCTCTGTCTGTTTCAAGACAAAAGTTACGCAACCTCTGTACCAGCACAATTACTGCAGTAACTTTACCTGTTTACAGCCAAATTCTGTAGCTCTCATTTCTTTATTAGCAAGCATTTCTGTTGATTCAGCAGTAGGTTTTGGTGAGGAAAAACCTACAGGATTCAAACCCTAAATCAGAATTTGAATGTGACAAGGAAATGAGAAGTATATTTAACAGATGTCTGCTTTAAAATATTAAATAATAATAATATTAAAATATACAGGAATCTTCTTAGTAAGAGCTTAAGGCCATAATGAATCAACTATGACAGTTTTAATTATCAGTTGTTATTTTTATTTATATCCTTATCAAACAAATATTCACAAAACAGCAAATGGTGCTCCAGAGGACTGAGAGTGAAAAGAATTCTCAAAGGAGATCAAACCATTTCTCCTTAAGAAGGTGGTTATGATAAAATTTAATTTAATTTGGTAACATTAAACTATAAATAAAATCACACAGGAGAAAATTTGGGAAATTTTGAGATGTAACAAGAATTTATGACATATATTTGAAGGAAATTTTCTATTATTGTAGGAGAAATTTTTCCATTCAGCTTTTTCATTATGAACTGTTTGTGACCCCATTTAAGGAAGATTTTGCAAGAGATACTACCCTTGTCAGGATGAATTTGATTCAAGTGACAGTTGGTGTACACTGCAGTGACTTCAGCTTCTCTGTTGAAAGAAGCTAGCTTTGGAGATTTACAGCCAAAGATTGAATCTAGCAGTTCACCATAGACTCAATTTATCATCAGACATTACCTTATCAGATAGTTCCACACGGTAGAAAAAATACATGGAAGGTTTCATTAATTCTTTGGTGTATGTGGCTCGACTCTAACGATATATGGCTTCAACACGAACAACTCACCGTGGACTGACTTTATTACCTACAGTTCACATGAACATACGCCTATAACTCTTACAAAAGACAGAAACAGCATCCTAAAGCAGTTTTGCCTGTGCAGTTTCTTGTCTAATACAGCAACTTTATTTCCTTGTCTCATTAATTCAAAGGCAAGTTTGCATTATAATAAAAAATGACAAAGTATTACATATGATTCAAAAATTTTCACAGAAGTTTATTGAATTAGCTAGACTACTAATCAAACACAGCACCAGAAATCTCTGCATATTTGAATAGTCTGGACAGGAGACATCTATGGCCCAAGGATGGCCTGTCTCATTAACAAACCCCTTGTGTTTAGGTAAACCCATGAGTAAAACTCCAGACCAGGCTTTGAAGTTCTCTCAATATTCTAAGTCTCTGTGGTTTGTTTCAATTTCACACCTTGGTTCTAACAAACTAGCCAAGCTGCTTCCCTTGTACACAACAAATAAAGAACTTACAGAAACAGCTAAGATCTGTGGATCTGGGATCCCATCTGATAGTACTGTAAGGTACTTTCACCTGTCAAGCCCCAACAAGTCCACACTTAGATTTCAGAACACACAACAGGTCTTGAAAGATAACTCATTTAGGTATTCATTTATTCTATTAAAATTGAGTAAAATGTTTTCTCTAGAATATTTACGGTCTGATTTGTTAAAATAAATATGAAATTAGCTTTTCTTAGTGTTATAAATTTACCTGTTAAATATAGAGGGGTTTTTTGTGTGTCCATAGCTAGTAAATGTTGGAGATTCTTGGAAGTTTACTATGATACTGTATATATTTAGTTTTTTACTGTCTCCAATTCCCAAAGAAAACTTGGTGGCAGGAATTAAGCATTCAAGAATCTTTCATGAACACCAGTAACACCTCCTGAGTGTTCTGACACAAGAATCAATGCTAGGTGGTTTTTTGTTTGTTTGGTTTTGTCTTGTTTTAATCTTCTCTAATAGAGCTATAGCATCTGTAAGACAGAAACAAAAAGGGTATTGTCCCCAAAATCTAAGAAAAGGGATTTCTTAGTTTATGTATATTGAAAGATTAAAGAACAAGCACACCCACAAACCTGTCCAAAGCTTATTATACAAATTGATACAAACTAAAAGTCAAATAAATATTCAGGCAAAAATAATGCTGTAATGATTTAAAACAAACAAACAAACAAACAAACAAACAAACAAGAGATTACTTTTTTATTTTGATTTCAGTGTCTTAAACTCCAGTACTGAACTAAAAAAAAAATCACAATTCAGAATTGCATTATTCATGCATAGCATTCTCATTTAATTTAAACAATTTCAAACTTCAAAAAAGTTTCAGGTTTTGTTCTGTAGAGATGCATCAAAACCAAAATATGACAGTAATTTCATTAATAAGTAACTTCGTGAGAAAATATGTTCCATCAGAAAAATTCTGATCAGTATCACCTACCTAAAGAAATTTAAGTCAAGTAGGAGTAGGATATAATAAAATCTGCAATTCAGAAATGATGTACAAAGCAAGAGTGAGATTATGCTACTTTCTGGAAAACAAACAAACAAACAAACAAAAAACCTACTATAAAACCAGAAGGGCTGGTAAATTGCTGATATGGAAAATGGCTCAAATTTTTAAAGAAATCTCAAGTAATTAGGCATTAAAATGTCACTGATCTGATCAATGGAATTTGGGTGCTTCTGTAAAAATCCCACCCCAAACTCTCTGGCCATTAAGCATCTATTTCAACACATCTTCAATATAAAATATGTTTGATTACCTTCATATTTTCCATAAATCTCCTCTGCCTAAGTGTTCAAAAACATTGCAAATCTCATCTGTTTGTCTGCTAGGAAAGAGTATGACTGAAGACCATTGCTTTAGTTACAAACTTTGACTGAACTAGGTGATAGCACAATTTTTCCAAATTTTAAAAGGATCTCAACAGTAAAGCCCACCATGCAAGTCTATTCACCCAAGTCAAAAGAACATACATGCTGGGTTTTTTTCTCCAGATACTATATAAAATTTTCCCTAACGATCAAAATGGCAATATTGCAGCAAAGCACTCTGTTTCCAAAATATATATGTATCCTCTGCTAAACTGAGATCATATGGTTTTTCATAGGTCATAATTATCAGCGGACAACGGAAGTCACAGATACTACAGATCAACAAAAGCTATTATGTGAACTCGTCATTTCACTCAGCAGTAAAAATACATTTGACATATAGTTTTCACATTAAGTGCGCCTACTATGTCTGTGTTAGTATACTCAGAATTAGGGCCCTGTAACCATGTAAAGTGTTTCACAAAACAGATAAATGAGGTGCCTGTGCCAAAGGGTTTTTAAAAGGAAGAAGAGTGAAATAAATATGATGACAATTAAAATAAAAGCTGATACTTATAAGCAAATACTTTTTGCAAAATATGTTGTGTCTGAATCACGCTAGGATGTTTAGCAATTTTCTCTCTTCTAAGAATGAAAGTGTGAAAATGAAAGGGCATTTTTCAGAAGACTTTAATCTTGAGCAACATTTGAATCAAGGTTATTTTCTCTTTCCCCTCACTCCTGCAAGCTTCTTACCATCAGAAAACAACTGTCTACCACTGTACTGCTTTTTGACTGTTCAGATAAGTGCAGTATGCAGAAGCTATCTGTAGATGTATATTACAGCATGCTTATTTCAAGAAATCCCATTGTATCAGTTGCTAAAACACTAATCATTATAGTAGTCTATTATTTGTGTTATGAGATCAGTTAGTTAAAAGCAGAAGCACAATGACTAGTAAGAACAAGAATCTGATTTATATATCTGTCAATTATTTGCTATCCTCTCTCTATTGCTTACGACTCCCTAAATAATACCTTTTCAGACCTTCATATAATCTTCCTGCTCTAGAACAACTAATACAAATATTCAAATGTATAATTATACAGCACTGAGACTGCAAAACTACATGTAAGAGCATAAGTAAGAAATTGAGAGTAGTTATAGGAACCAGAGCACAGGAAAGGAGCTCTCCATTTCACATCCTTGATGTTGCTTTTAGGACACAAGTCATAGCAAAGCAGGGCAAATACTAGTTTTCCCAAATTGGCAATTAAATTATATTGATGGATGGTCTTGCAGCTGAAGAATTACGCTGGGATTCATGGATCATGAGTTCAATTCCTGTTTATATCACATTTTACCTTGATAGGAAAATTAAACCTATCTGTAAAAAAATTCCTCCTATGGATACTATTTGGAATACTTAGGTTGTTATTTCTTCAGGCACTGACAGTTACTGAATTAGAACCCCTCATCTTCCCTCTCACATAAAATAATAATGAAAACAGTAATTTTGTTGTAGTTTGTAGGCTTATAAGCTCAAAATAAGAATGGTTGGTTAAAACACCCTAATATTCACCACTACTTTCTATCATATACTGCAGTACGCACTGGCCAGGACAGCAATATTAAAGTACAATGAAAATCTAAGTATATCAACAAACCCCCTCATTAAATATCAGCCTTACAATAAATAAACCAAGCATTCTCAGACTCCTTATATACAGGTTATAAAAAAGCACAGGCATTCTTCCCACAACATTGCCAATATAAATCAGTCATGTGAGAATTACAGATAGTTACTGTTCAGAATAAGCTTAGTCTCTTTGCACAATACACTTCTTTTCTGTTGCCTCCATGAAACCCCTGAGCTCCAGTTATTGTTATCTTCAATACTGCCAGAGAATACTGACAGACTTCCAAGATCTTTCAAAGAAATTTCCCTTCCTTCCTTACATGAACAAGTGTTGTCCGATTTTCTACTTTTTTTTCTTTCAGCCCTCTAGAGGCTGCAAATTGCTCACTTCTAGGTTACATTCAAATCCCTCCATCAAGTGAAAAAAGAGAAGCATGAAGCTTTTTCCGACGCCTTGTCTCTTGAGTCAAGGAAAGGCACTGTCACAGTCTCTTCCTTACCCCCTTCCTCCATATGGGTGAAAGAAACCAGGGGCAAAGTCAGACTTTAGTCATGGCTTTTAAAGGGCAGCAGGGGAGACCACAGTGGGAAAGCAGCTTATCTGTCCCTGCTTCTCTTCGAGCACCAAAACGAGAATATCCCTCATGGTTCCTTTCACTCTCAGCAATGAGGCAAAGTGAAAGGGAGGAGCTTTACATGTTTGTCAGGTACCTTCTCACCTTATATTTTGTGAATTGGAAATGTTGTATAAGCTTCTCTAGTTATGCGTGACTACCAGAACGATTTACAAAGTGCAACTGATATTAGAACGATTAATTTCTCTTTGCACAGGTACAGGTTCTTCCGGGGTCCTATTTGGTTTTGTACTCCTTAAGTTTTACCTCACTGTTTTTTATGAAATTTGTGATGTGGGCACATTTACTAGGCTTTAGTTAATCTAAATCTCAAAAAGGTTTAACTTTGTGTCAGTGATGTAGAGTAGTACAACATCACAGTACTTTCAGATTTCAGAATCTAGTTAATCCACTGATAATGTCACTTCCTCTGGTGGGAACATTATCTTTTTACGAGTAGTCAGCTGTTTTAAAATCGTATCATCAGTGAAGAAGTGTTCCCAGGAAAATTTGATTGGTTTAATAGTATTTAGTTGCAGAAGACGAAGACAACTTCTGAAGCCACAAAGCCCTACATAGATCACTGATGATTTCAGAGGGCAAGCACGCAGGGATGCCATCAGCAATAGAGGAAACACTTTTCTTAGACTAGTATATCTAATTTCAAGCACTGACAAGACTATTTTCTTCCCAAGCCAGATGACTGCATGAGAAGTAAAGGGCAGAATATATACAAGACTGTAAAACTATCTGTCTAAGGTCTGCAGCTACTGTATTTTTCTTTCACAAGAAGCCCATAAATTTCCAAAGCTGTCTACAGTAATAGCTGTCTTATACTTTAAAGATGCAATGGATGTCTCAAACTTTGGATGACAGACCATTTACAAAAATTGCTCTTAGTGATATTATACAACTACTCTGGAAACTTAGAGGCATTTGTCTGGAAAAGCCAATCCATTTCTGATGATTTTTGACACTCTAATATGTACAAGTTTAAAAAAAAAAAGGAAAAGAAATAAAGAAATCAGGTGAAAAGTAAAGGTTTCAAGGTTCCATTTAAGCAAGGAAAACAGGGTCATATACTCCCAGATAAAGCTTTTCAACTTCACAGGAGGGCTGGAATGTTAAAATTGCTTGTTTAGCCAACAAAAGAATATCATTCAGTTTGAACAGTTACACTTGCTCAGAACAATATTCTAATGAAAATACCAGCTTCTTGGGAACTCACAAAACTTGGAAAAATCTTTAAGTTCTCAGCTTACTTCTTAATTTGAAGCTTGCACAGTACGAGGCAGGAAAGTGTACATTTGCCAAAAGCATTCTTCATGCTATTGAATTAAACCAACACTTCTGCAACCAGTTTATGAATTAAATACACTCACATGTAAAGAAGGTTCAAGTAGGTTTCAATTCTTTATATGGTCTTCATTGACATAATGGGACCTTTGAAAAAGGGTCAACTGTTTTTTTTCATCTGCAATGAATGGAACTTAGTGTTGCCGTTCCCAAGGTAAGTAACCAAATATTTTGGCCTTTTAAAATATACAGATATTTCATAATTCTGTCCCTTTTAAGCTTGTTTCTCATAAAAAACAGGTAAGCACATATTTGGATTGCTGAAAAGGAAAAAAAAAATTGTAAAAGCATGACTTCTCAGGAGTGAGAGCATTATCTCTGTGGAAACTAAATAGGCACTTCAAACTAATGGTGGAAACTCTCCCAGTTCTATGAACCATAGCGACAACATAATAATTCAGTCAAATAGCCACTGTTGTAGTTGCAATGGGATGTACAATATTCACAATCTGAAATATCTTGTAACAAATCTTAGCCTGTCAATCTGATTTTCCTTCTTACAATGAAAAATGAGAGTTAACTAACATTTCTTCCCCAAATGAAGATATTTGTGTTTCCAGAAGAAAGCTGGTTTTTTAAAAATGAAAATTGTGAAGAAGGAAAATTTCACGAGAGGTATTATACGACTGTTACTTTGTCAACAATTTATAGGAAGACATTTATATTTATGACTGTACTGGTTTTGGCTGGGATAGAGTTAAATTTCTTCATAGTAGCTTGTATGGGGCTATGTTTTCGATTTGTGCTGAAAACAGTGTTGATAACACACTGATGTTTTAGTTACTGCTGAGCAGTGCTTACACAGCATTAAGGCCTTTTCTGCTCTTCACACTGCCCTGCAAATGAGTAGGTTGGAGGTGCACAAAAAGCTGGGAGGAGACACAGCTGGGACAGCTGACCCCAACTGACCAAAGCGATATCCCATACCATATGACGCCATGCTTGCAATAAAACTGAGGAGGAGGTTGGCAGGGGGTCCACTGTTCGGGGGCTGGCTGGGCATGGGTCAGTTGGTGGTGAGCAACTGTTTTCATTTGCATCACTTGTCTTTCTTGGGTTTTATTTTCCTCTCTGTTGTCTTTTTCTTTTTTTTCTTTTCCTTGCAATTTTTTTAAATTATTATGATTTCTTTTTAATTATTAAACTGTTGTTCTCTCAGCCCATGAGCTTGTTTCTCACTTTTACCCTTCCAATTCTTCCCCCATCCCACTGGCAGGCAGGGAGTGAGTGAGCGGCTGTGTGGTGCTTAGTTGCTGGATGGGGTTAAACGACGACAATGACCAAGTTTAAAAGTGAGAAGCAGGAACTTTTCATACCTACAGAAATGAAGGAATGTCAATGTTTTCTAGGATATGAAGAAGTAATACATGAAACCTAACAAACATATTTTCCAGTCTGCAGAGTAGAAAGCTCTCCAGGTTCCAGGCAACAATAAATATGAGCCCCCAACACATTCTGAAAGTTTATCAATGGAAGTAATTAAAAAAGCAAATCAGTAACAACATTCCTATGTTTGTTCCAAGGGTATCTTCAAAAACAAATGTGACAACTAGGGATAAAACTGTTGCAGTTTTGCCAGACCATTCAGAAAGAGATTTATAACCTATTGACAGTCTCACACACTTGAAAGTAGAACATGCAGGCCAGCCTGCCACATCTACTGAAAAACTCCTGCAGAGGTTTTAAATGGATACTTTTGATTCTTTTAATATATTTAATACCTCTTATTAATTGTATCTTCAAGATAAGATTGAGAAAGAAGCATTTGATTTAGCTTCTAGAGAGCCTTAGCATTTTTGTTTTGAAGAAACAGCTTGTAACCAGGATGGCGTGAAGAGTATTTTTTGTTGTTCAAAAAAATCTTTATATGTTCTATAATGAAATAGTGGAATAAGTGGGAGGTGACAGATAACGATTTCAATTGATAATGTCATACGGATGCCCAAGAGAATAGAAATTTCAATAAATTATTGTGGGACATTTAATAGTAATTTACTTCTTAAATAGTAAAAGTAAGTTCAGCTCCAATACAACCTATTAACATGAATGAGCTCCTTCTATGACTAAAAATGTTCATATGAAAGATTCTCAATTTAATAGCTGCTTAATTTCCATTAAGACTGTAACAAAAACCTACACTAAATGTTTAATTAACTACAGAAGCAGTCAATTAAAAATATGAAATTAAAGAAAGTTACCCTCTCCCATAACTGTGATCCTGTTTTTATAAGCTACATTATGTAGTTAATGATTTTAATCTGCTCTTGCTCTAGCCATGACATTTATAAAGTATACTTGAGATCACATGCAATGCATATTAATTAGTAGCATTCACAGTTATTTTTTGATATCTTAGTTATCCAATTTCATTTTAAAATATATATTTTTTTAATTTTTATGGACTTATTTTCCATGGGTTATCATTTATTGTACAGAAACAAGTTTTGCTAAGCAGGAGCATAATTTATTTGTAATTCTGTTTGCTGCACTTTATTCTCTGATCTCAGAAGCAGTGTTTCAAAAAAACCCCAACAACCAACAACCTTGAATTTCTTGCCAGGATACGCTGTTATAGCAAAAAAAACCCCAACTTTCTGAAAAATGTCTTTTTAGAAAAGAAGTTTTTTGTTCAAATAACTGAACTCTTAAAAAAATAATTCATGTATGGGTCTGTCTCTTAGCCAGAAGCAAAAGAATGAAAGAAATAGTTTAGTCATAAACAGTTACTGTTTTTCAGATACAAAGATGGCAAAAAAATCTAGAAAAATAGAGATCTTTTGAAATTAAATCATAGCATTGGAACGATACGTCTAATCTAAATCTGTGAGGACTGTTGTTCGGAGGCTTATTATTGGGAAAGGACTGGGAGTACACATCACTAATGCTCAGCAATGTGCTCTAACTCCTCTCTTAAACACTGGACTTAAATTTTTTAAGTCCTTAAATGTTTTAATTCTCTTCCAGTACTTTCAGTCTTTAAGGATCAAGTACTACTCTTGATCTTTAATTCATTAATCCTTAATGGACTAGCTCTGTCACATCTCTCAAACAGTTTCTTTCATATGCCCAACTTCAGTAAGGGTGGCAAAAATCCCAGGACTCAACCTTTCACTGACCAAGAATTAACAACAGGGCAATTTCCTAGCACCAGAGAGCCTCAGAAGCTCACTTCACTTCCCCATAAAGCGTAACTTAGGACTAGTCCATGAAGCTCCTTTATTTAAAAAAGGATTCTTCCATATTTACCCAAAAGCCAAGCATTTGCTAAAATGAGGGGTTTTTTTGATGGATCACTTCTGATATTAGTCAGATGTCAATGGAAACATAACAAATACAAACGTAAATAATGTAAATACAAACAGGTCTAAGCTGCTGGATTGAAGAAGACACTAAATGCAAAAAATAGATCATAGGCATTTGCAGTAGAAAGTTCTGAACAGTGACTCATTAATGGTCTTCAACTACAGTTTTGTGGGAATATGACAATATAATCTGTTCTCTGTGCTCACACAGAATGACAAAAAATGACCCAAATATATGATTTTATTTTACTTATTTATATTTTTAATACACAACCCCTAAATAATGGAACACAGGGAGTTCTATCTTGCTGACAAAGCCTTCAACAGCATGGTGGAATGACAGATTTTTTTTAATTGAAAATCAAGTTGTTTTGGATTTATATGAAATAAAAGATTGTGAGCACATGTACTACATGTGCTTTAATATATTTTTGAATAATTAAGTCAGTCTTCCATTAGTTGAATTACACTTTTACACCTTCCTGATTAGAAAGCCCGTTTAATGACTTTTTCCACACTTTGAGCAGTGAAGTGTGTTCATATTAAGATTCTGTAATGAGAAATAAAACATAAATCTGAAGAACGTCTTTCAGGCAAAATAAAGGAAGAGCTGCCAGGTTTAATGTGTAAAAACAAAACAAAACAAAAAGCCACACAGCAAACAATTGTAGCTTTGCATAAATCATACTTAGCATAAGAGTAATGTAATCATTATTAAACTGTGCAATTCCACCGTGAAAGAAAAAATCAAAGAAATATTGTATAAATCAGTCTACAAGCAGTTATATTTAAAATAATAAATTAAGTATGTTCTCTCTTGTGTATAGGTTAATAACACTGTTAGTATAAAACGATGCAGCCCATTGAAGTGATTTCCTGATGTGTGCAAAGAAGATGAATTTTTAATTGTTATCAGAAATCTAATTTACCACTGGGTATAAAATGAACACCTTTAGAAAGCAGTTACTGTAATGAAACAGCATGTCAGATATCCCTCTAGAAAACAACATTTTGATGACATAAATGACAGCTACAAACGTATTCTCAACAGACTGAAAAAAAGACACAGGTCCAGTTTCACTAAAAGTGGCAGTTTTGAACACCCTATTGAAGTTATACCCGATAAAATGAGGAAAAGACAAGATAGCTTTGGTAAAGGAAATACATGCCTCACAAATTTAATAGACTTCTCCGAAAGGCTCAATAAACATGTAGATAAGAGAGAGATCCAGTCAATATAGCCTGCTTGGGTGCCCGAGAATTATTCAACAAGGTCTTTAACTAACAAGTCTTGGAGAAAGTAAGATGTCACATAAAAAGATGGAAGGTCCTTACATAAATAACCAACCAGTTAAGGAACAGGAGACAGAATACAAGAATAAATGATCATTTTTAACTGTTGCCATTGATAACTGTGTTGGTGCTGTTCTGTTTAATAGTTTCACAAATGACTCACAAAAAGGGGTGAATTGCCCAGTGATGACATTTAATGATTGTATTCAAGTATACACAGTACTAAATTTGAGACATGAGTTGCACAAGAGCCTTAAGCGACTCTGATAAAAAAAGCCAAGAAATGAAATTCAACATACATAAACGTAAAATGACACACATGGGGAAAAAAAACCATATTTGTACAAACAATGAACTAACTACTACTACCCAGGAATTTTCTGTGAAAATATCAGCTCACTGCTCAGTAGTCATCAAGAATGCAGACTGAACGGTAAGAATTACTAGGGAGGGAAGACTGAACAAAATACACAACATACAGAAGTTATGATATACACCCTTCTGAACTAATGTTCAATTTCCATCACATCCATCTTAAAGACAGTGCAATTGGCCTCGGAAAGGTACAGAGAATGGTGACAAAGATACACAATGAAGTGAAATGGCTTCTGTACAAGAAACAAATAAGTAGAACAGGACTTGAGAAGTCCTAGAAGGGAGGGATATTCTGCAGATTAAAAGTTACATGTAACACTGAAAATTAAGAGGGAAAACGTTCTCTGTCTAGAAAAAGAAGGCTTCATATAAAGTGACCCATTAGGTGAGGAAACTGAGCTGCAGATAGTGAAGAGGTCAGGGGATATTCTTAAGAAGTGCCAGTAAAAGCCTGGATTTTCCTTATGGTCTTTCCCAGATAACAATACCGGATACTGTCTTCACTGATTTTACTGGAAGTCAGGTGCCAGCCTGATCATATCAAAACCTCACAGCCCTCAGTGGAAAAGGAGTAGGACACTAAGGGAAAACAAAACAGGCTAAATGAAATTATTATGGGAACTACTAATGAAATGAAGGAAGTGTAAGAGAGTAAAGAAACAAAAGGCTGGGTCTGAGGGCTTTTATTTGCTTGATTAGATATGAAATGTGAATGATGTTCTTTTTCTATGTCCAGGAAACAAGTATCTTCCAGGATATTTTTAATTTCCAAGAACACAATTACTAGCACAAAACAACAACAAAATCACCTTTCTTTAAGTTTTGTTAGTGAAGCAATTCCGTCTTATCTGCAACGTTCTGCGGAACTTGAGTTTATGTCTGTTTCATGTAGTTGTTATAACTGAGGGATGAATGGCTACTTCAGGGACAGAACTACCCAATCAAGCAGTATGCACTATCTTCCAAGATGAACAGCAGGACCATAGTTGAAAAAACAGTAATGATTCAAAAAACAATAGGAAAGGTGGAAATTTGAAACTCTTAAAGCTGTTTGTAAAAGACTAGAACTCCCAGTAAGGTTACAAAAAAGTTTTCTTTTTCAAAAGAGGAAAAAGAAAAAAATCTCATTATGTAACTGCTCTTATTTTTCAGAAAACACTCCAAAAACAATGTTCCTGTTACCCATTACAACAGTCTTTCCCAACTGAGGAAAAGCAATTACTTAATTTGGTCATTGACACTTTTCTTCATTTCTTTTACGACACTTCTACTTTTCTTCTTCCTTTTTGTTTAGTGTTTTTAATATTTAGAAGAATGAACAAATGTGCTACATATTAGTATTATCTGAGTGAATGCATATAGGACACTTCTCAGATAACTAGTTGGGTAGCTCCACTTCTGCTATATGGCACTGCTGTAGCTCTGTGTCAGTGCTCTTATCTTTCTCAGTGAAACCTTTCACCAGCTCTGTTACACTCTGGCAAATGCCTTTGGATTCAACAACTCTGTATTTTATGATGAAAAAAAGCTACCTCACTAAAAAAGATTTCCAGGTTCTACTTGCAAAGAACACAAGCACAACCACAATGACCATCTACTGTGCAGTCAAAGAAAAAACTAATAATTCTGTCTTCAGAATAGGGTTTAACAAGCATGCAGAAAATACAGCAGGGGGTGCATTCTTTGAATAACAAATGAAAAACATACCAAACAACTGCTCATTAAGCAAGTATTGCCAATTCCATGAAACAAATGAGGCAGGATCTTACAGAAAAAAACACAGCATATAATTAGACAATTAAATGACATAGTGCACACAAACAAGAAGACCAAATTAAAATATTGCAGGGAGTCTCTTGTTTTGTTTGGGTTTTTTTTTAATTTTCTGAATTGCCTGCTTAATCTTTCAATCCTAACAGTATTGTCTAAAGATAGACTTGCTTGTTTTTAGCGCACTATAATCTTTGCACCATTTTCTATTAACCAGCATTTACAAATTACCTCAATTACACTAGAGAAAAATACAGAGAAAAACACATTTACCATAAGTAGCTTCAATAACTAAGAATGTCTTGTATTAATGGAAGCTCTAACCATCAACCAACTGAATCTGTGGGTGGGACTGGACACAGTTATGTACTGCCATACTGCATGCTACAGATCATCAGAGACCTATACTGGTCTCAGACCTATGACATAGACCTGTGGGAGAC
Organism: Gymnogyps californianus; assembly: GCF_018139145.2. Taxonomy (NCBI): domain Eukaryota; kingdom Metazoa; phylum Chordata; class Aves; order Accipitriformes; family Cathartidae; genus Gymnogyps; species Gymnogyps californianus. The sequence continues at coordinate 51,600,325 of NC_059500.1, read as the reverse complement.
CCATGTCTTTCTGGTGTGGCAGCACATTCTTAGGTCCTCTAGAACAACCTGTTTACTTATGTTTAAACAATAAAATCCAACTCTGCCTGTATAAATCTAAATCCATGTATCCATCTTCCTGCTTAAATTAACAATCAGGAACGCACTGTGTTGGTCAGCATGTACCATAACCACCCGCTATTTAAGTCTGTTGATGTGCTGTCTTTCTTTATGGCAAACTCACAACCATTAGTCCCTCCTTTGTACTTCTTCTGTGTACTTTCTTATGTTGCAGTTTGGCCTCTCAAAGGTGCCATATGTAGCAAGCACTGTTCTGGAAAGGGACAACACTTACTGTTTGCTGAATAGCGTAACATTCTCATAAAACCTGATAAAATCACCACAGGCAAAGAAAAGCAAACCAGCTGTCAAGTGGAAATAAACTGCATTTATTTTTTATTTTGAAAATTTAATTTTCAGCTAAAGATCTTGCCTACAATTCATTTTCTACAAAGCATATACACAGTGACTGGAAATGCCCTCTCCGGTTACTTGCTTCTCTTGGATTAATAGCTAACAGCTCCACATCTGTAAGCAGAACCAAGCATTTAAGAAAAGGACTGGCAGCATATCCATCTGGTTTTACATTTGGATCTACCACTAACTTAAAATTCCTAAGCAAAATTAAATAATCTATAAACTGCTGTCTCTAGGGAGAAAAAACAAAACCAAAACGAAACCACGAGAACAATAATACTTCTAAAATTTACTCTGAGACCTATGAATCAAAGTTGTCATTAATATCAGTGCAAAATGTTATTACTATTCAAGACAATCTATTTCTATACTTTTCTAACTAATGGCTATTTTGGTATTCGCTAGAGACATTAGCATTATAGATACATGGTCCACTCCAAACTCAACATAAACTGAGTCTATAAAGGTGGAACAAGTTTTCCATGAAAACCACAATTCTGGGTTCATATTCTTTCAGGAAACTTGACTCACATCTGTGTCATGAAAGCATTCTGAAACTTTTGTAACGTAATCTCCTGGAGAAGACGGTCTCTTCAGAAAACATCCAGATGATCTTCACTATGTAGCCTTAAGAAATTTCCCAAACTGTCATTTAAGTTTTTTAGTGTTTTGTGCCACAGCCACTCGGATGAGGTCTCTCACATTACTAGTTCAGTGCCTGTATTCTTTGAATCAGCACAGCAGGCAGTCTTCATCCCCGCAACAATATAATCCTCTTCCTCTAGTGCCTGCAGGATGTCATCTGCAATATTTGTGTTTGGTTTTATTGCTATAGTATGCACTGCTCTCCACTCTCTCCTTTACATATCTATTCTCAATCCCTCAGGAATGCTGAATACTTCTAGTTTGAGACTGAACTGACAGTTTTTCCATAATCCTCTGCAAACCAGCCGTGCTTCCAAACAGACAGAGGATGTGCATGAATGCAGACAGCAGAGAGGCTTTGAATCTAAGGCAGTACTCAGGACAGAAACTTGACCCCTTCCCTATAACTGAGTTACTACAGTTTCCCAGGTGGAGCCAAACAGACTGCCAACTATTTCTTTGAAAGATTGCTAGCTCAGTGTCACTAAATATTTCCAGATTATGTAGCTTTCTGGTGGTTTCTACGCAGGGATGTGTTCAAATATTGGATTACAACCTTGGTGATCAGAAAGCTGTAATATGACAATGAACTTTTTTGGTTACGCAAATGCAAGTTGATTTGATCTTCTGATTCTATTCTACCGTGTTTTTCCAACTATATATTATCTGATGTCATACACAGTTTAGAGTCATTTGAAGACAAAATTATGGAGTATTTCTCTTCCTTGATTGTTAATCAGCATGAAGTCTTGAATTTATACAATGACTCCCCCTGCCTGAAAACGTACAGTATGAATGATCTGCCAGGCTTTTGGTCAGGCCGTTTCCTTATGTTGATTTCTGTCATATGGATGATATAGTTAGTCTGAAGTAGCAAAATGATCATTTTGGTCCTCAGGCAGAGAAATTCCAATAATCTCTTCCTCCCTAGTTACTAATTCATACAGTTCCTCTGACAGGTAAAAAAAGGGGAGTTCGTTGTATCATGGGAGTCCTCATTGACTCTACAGGCAACCTAAAACAGAACTGGACATTGAATTGCTCTTGAGGGTCTTTCAGTTTTAAAACTGTAAGTGCCCAAGATTTAACTAAACTATTTTTTTTAATGCACAGTATCCCTCCTTAAAGTTTGACAGGGCAATTACTTAGACAGCTCTGTTTGAATTACCCCATTTTCAAATACTACCACATTGCTTATAAAATGTGTTACAGCGTAACATAGTCTTCTATAACCACATAGCATCCAACAGAAGTGACTGGCGCCACCGTTTATCCTTTTAACACAAAAACAGTGAAAAACGTGTACTTTGTTAGGATTAAAGGTCATATAAATTATATGCTATCAAGTTGATGAATTTCTGAATTTTTATGTCCAGCCTACACGTGAATACATTATATAACGGGGAAACAAAACTTGCTCCAGGTGCACACGACTAGCTCATTTAGCCTTTCCCAACTGTCTTTACCCACCTTCCCTTTCAGCTTACATCACTTTTCTAGATGCAGACATTTTAGATCACAGACACTTCACAGTCACATGATTTTAAGTTTCCCTATGATGACTGTAGGTTTTAGACACTAAGCCCACTTAGGCATACTCTATTTTAGTCTGAACATTTCTTAGCTCGGCATAAATTTGTATACCAGATGCCGCCTTATAATTAACACATTGGGATTTGGGAGCTGTAGATTTTTCTGGTTACAAACTTTCCATCAAACCGACATCTGTGATTTATGCTTCCAACTTGCTTTCAATACATTTACATAATCTGTTCGATATAAGGAGAGATCATAAACTCTCCTTACATATTTAGAAATAGATTCCACAAAGAGAGTTAAAACCAAATCAAGGAATGGTTTAAGCTTCTCTTTTACAGTGACAGTTATTTTAAAACACCTACAATCAAACTTTCACAGAACAAAAATAAATTTTATAATCATAGCATCATAGAATCATTTAGGTTGGAAAAGACCCTTAAGATCGAGTCCAACCGGAAACCTAACACTGCCAAGTCCACCACTAAACCATGTCCCTAAGCGCCACATCTACGTCTTTTATAGGCCTCCAGGGATGGTGACTCAACCACTTCCCTGGGCAGCCTGTTCCAATGCTTGATAACCCTTTTGGTGAAGAAATTTTTCCTCGTATCCAATCTAAACTTCCCCTGGCACAACTTGAGGCCGTTTCCTCTCATCCTATTGCTTGTCACTTGGGAAAAGGGACAGACACCCACCTCGCTACCACCTCCTTTCAGGTAGTTGTAGAGAGCGATAAGGTCTCCCCTCAGCGTCCTTTTCTCCAGGCTAAACAACCCCAGTTCCCTCAGCCACTCCTCATAAGACTTGCTCTCTAGACCCTTCACCAGCTTTGTTGCTCTTTTCTGGACGTGCTCCAGCACCTCAAGGTCTTTCTTGTAGTGAGGGACTCAAACCTGAACACAGTATTGAAGGTGCGGCCTCACCAGTGCTGAGAACAAAGGGACGATCAGTTCCCTAGTCCTTCTGGCCACATTCTTTCTGATACAAGCCAGGATGCTATTGGCCTTCTTGGCCACCTGGGCACACTGCCGGCTCATGTTCAGCAGCTGTTGACCAACACCCCCAGGTCCTTTTCTGCTGGGCAGCTTTCCAGCCACTCTCCCCCACGCCTGTAGCATTGCATGGGGTTGTTTTGACCCAAGTGCAGGACCTGGCACTTAGCCTTGTTGAACCTCATACAATTGGCTTCGGCCCACCCATCCAGCCTGTCCAGTTCCCTCTGCAGAGCCTTCCTACCCTCAAGCAGATCAACACTCCTGCCCAACTTGGTGTCGTCTGCAAACTTACTGAGGGTGCACTCGATCCCCTCATCCAGATCATTGATAAAGAGATTAAACAGAACTGGCCCCAATACTGAGCCCTGGGGAAAATTTTGTTTCCTCCCAAGGGAAAAGGAGAAAAAAACCTTACTATTTGCTTGGGAAATACAGCACATGAAAAAGGAGGTTCAGAAACTGAAATTTATATCCTTTCTCTGACAACTGAATGTTGCCTGTTATTTTGGATTTCCTCATTTTGGTTAGGAGCATTTCAGGAAGTAGGCTCCATTTCAAGAAGACTGGTAAAGCAGAGCACACCTGTGTGTGGATGTGCAAGAATGAACTTCATACTGACCTCAGTGCTCCAGTTCTTTCCTCTAGCCTGCACAACTGCTGTTGGCATATGGGCAGTTTCAGTGTCTTCTCTCTGGAGGACACATGTAGCTCTCCCCCAAAACACCTGCCAGGGCCATCCAGTAAATCAAATTGATCATATCGAGAGGAAAGGTTGTTTGGTGCTCTGAAGGATCTCAGGAAGTAGAGAAGAGCAGGAATTGCTCAGGAGAGTAAGACAGTCTGAGGCTTGCTCTCTTCTCTCCTTCCCCTTCTTTCTCTCCTGGTAAATGCCGGAACAGAAGCAGACTTGCTGTCCCTATGATCCATGTGAGACTCCCTCTCAAAAAAACCTGATTTCTTCCTATGCTCCCTGAATCACTGCTAATTAATCAGCACTCCACTTTCTGCCCTAGACTCAACTGATTAAATCTAAACAGCCACAACACGTTTGTCTGAGTACTTTAAAGTATGTATTATGATATTAGAGTTCATTCTATCTGGTGAACATTTCCATTAAGGGGTGAACCCCCACTGACTACTACGGAGGTACCTTCACATCTTAACTCTGTACTACCTGCAATATCTTAGAAATTTTCTCTAGATGTCTTAGGAAAGAATAAAATATTAGCAGAACATTACTGTATTAAAGGGGATTGCAGACCATTAAAAATTAAAATTGTTGAAGGCAATAAGAGAAAATTTGAAATATTATGATGAAAAGTGTGCATACTTGGCTATCAAATATTATTGGAAATTAATACTTTCACAACCATAAGCAGGTTGCCTTTAATTAAAATAATTAATTTTTAAAACTGCATAGAAAAAAAGGCAAAAAAGGAATATTGAAGATGCTTTTATGTTCTGCTCCAAGCCAAATAATTCAATAAAAAAGAAGAAATAAACTGAATCAGTTATATGAGATAAGATAAGCAATATGAAGGAACAACATTGGATTTCATTCTGAACACCACTGTAAAATCACCCTCCAATATTTCTTTTCAAAATATATTTTGATTAAAGTTTCCCAGCTGCCTGACAAATACTCTGAGCATTATTTATTCACCTAAAAAAACCCATAACTACAAGCTATTTTTAATTTTTCTGGAGAAGCTGCGCAGAGAATTATTAAAAAAAAGAAAACCCAAGGTAAATCTTTTTTTAATGTCTTTGTTTACTAATTTTGTATCTAACAGTTTCATCAGGAAAATAAATCACAGAGTATATATATACACGAGTGTACATTAAAAAAATGTATATGTATTTGCCCCACTCAAACAGATACCTAGTTTCTGAGTAGACATGCAAAGTAGAAAGATATGTTTCTTTTTTTGTAACACCAGAGGTCAATATTTATTTACATTTGTAATAGCAGATTACTATCCTAATGTAATGATACATGAACTACAAACCAGATATATTTCTGGATAATCTTAATTCACAGGGAGTATTCTGACTAATGCCATAAAGGAAAAGAACATTAATGTGAAGACAAGTAATTTCTAATAGGAAAATTAGAGACCACTTGCTACAGCTAAAATCCAATACCTTTAAGAAAGACTGATTACCTAGATATTAACATACATTTTTACTCAGTAAAAGTCAAAGGCAATATTACGATACAATCTCCTTAGAAAAATCTTGTGGCAGATCAGGACCTTACTGCTCATAGTCACCACCATGAATAGAGACACTAGGAAAATCAGTTACAGAGTCACAGCATGGTGGTCATTTGGAGAACTGAAATTCAGAAGACGTACAAAGGAAGAGAGAGGCAGGGCTCTTTGGGAGGTGTGTTGCCAGGGGAAGGCTACTGACACCCCCCAGAACCTTCTCTCCATGAGAAGGTCAGAGCAAGGCAGGGGTTGCTGTGTCAGAGCTTGAGACACAAACCCATGGACAAAGGAAAGAGGATGCTGATACAAAATGCTCTGTAATCCAGACCCTGCTGTGCTTGTTATCTTTAAGCTCCAACACCTTCCATCTGTGACAATTACGACTACCTAGCACTTGCGCAGATTTTTTTCCCTCTGACTGATGCAAAATAGAAGTCTGTGAAGTTAGCCGAAGTTTGACCTTTCTGATTTTGTCCTCAGATGCTCACAATTCATATTGTCTGATGGCTCATGCATAGTTCTTCTTGACTTAACACTATCTATCTAGTGAAGTCTCTGGGCAAAGTAACAGCTAGTTTAAGAACACCAGAATTCACTGTCGCTTTTTTTTGACTTTTAGACTTTTTTTGGACTTCGTAGTGTTAGTTTTACAGTTGGACTTGATGATCTTAAGAGTCTTTTCCAACCTAAATGATTCTATGATTCTATTCTATGATTTTACATTACAATCAATATAGATTAAATAGACAGAGAGATACTAAGAATCAGCAAGCAATACAGGCCAGCTACTTTCCAAGCTCCATTAGTTAATAACTAGGCTTTTTTAATAATAGCTGCACATTAAAAGATTATTTGAAAGCGTGTCCATGACCTCAGTTATTGGAACTGTGGCAAGTGTGTTGCCTTGCTACATACATACTTCATAATTCAGGCTACCCAGCTGAGCTTCACTGCATTGCTGCAATTAATGTATAACTGCTTTGTGAGCTTAATTTGATCTTCTTTGGTACTGTTAAAGATAACATTGTGCAACGTCTGATTTTTCCAGTATGGAAAAGTTTACCATTACAAATACAGAAAAAGTAAGATAAAGTGCATAAAACATGGAAATATGTGTTTCACTTCTTTTTTGATGCAGAAAAAATAGCTAAGCAATAGTCCAATATATGATCTATTCTATTAAAATAGAAGAAAAAAAAAGTTATACCAGTATTAAAAATGTTTTCTTAGAGTGAAATAAATGACAAAAATAAAAGCAGTGAGTGATGTGAAAGGAAAGGAGAAATGACTGCTTGGTTGTTTAAAGCTCTTTCAACAAATGTTTTCCATAATTACTTCTTTTTCCTATTAAAGCAAATAGTACAGCATAAAGCCAGATGAAATATCCAGAATATCTAAGTAAGTTTCAAAACAAGCATAGGGGGATTTAGGAAAATAAAGTAGCCTGGATTCCATGAAACTAACCATGAAGCAGAATTTTAACTTACTCTTATCAGACATCAGAAATGCCAAACTGTTAATGAAATATTACTGAATTGATGCTAAACATAAGATTAAGGAGGAAAAAAAAACCCAACCAATAACCAAACAACCAAACAACAAAAAAACCCAAAGGGGAAAAGTCATCTTTATATTTTTGGTACATTTGAATAAGCCTTGGGTAGCACAGTACACTTTTTTCTGGGGTGGTATACAGACTTGTGTAGACAATTCTACTGCCTAGAATTCTACAAGATTGAAATTATGAAGAGAAGATTCAGGTTACAAAAAGTCAATGTTCCTGATTCAGAGATTTGCTTGGGTAGCAAGGTGGTGAGGCTTGGCTGACATTACACATTTCAGATATCTGATCTTTAGCTGCAACACTTTATTTGTATTTTATCTGTTTCTAGGAACTCTGCGGGATTCCTGCCCATGTTCTTGGTGTTTATTGCTTTGTTTTCAGTTGTATGGGATTAAAAGCTGTGTGGTCAAAAAGCTTCTGGAAAACTCAATACAGTTAAAGTGAACCAGCTAGCTCTGATTTTGAAAGTGCTAAATGTGTTTGGGGAAGCATCTTCATAAATATGTGTCAAAGCTGTTTGCCCACTTTCAGATGTCGCCAGTTTCCACATTTCTACGCCGTACCGCCTGCAGACCTGGAAAATCCTCCCACGCTGAAATCCATGCATGCAAAGCTAAAGCTGTAGACATGAAAATTTTGCCTTGCCCTGGTTTTCAGAACCTAATGTTGCTCAGAGACCACTGGAGATCATAATGAAAGCAGCATGGCTTGCTGTTACAACCACCAGCAAAAAACGATGTACTTCAGATTATTCATCTCCAATTTACTGTTAAAAAAAATGCAGGAAGGATTAGCTCTAAGTTCTGAAAAAGCACAGTTACATGACTAGTGAAGTAAGAAGGCTTATTATTTTTTCATGGGAGGGCACTGTAATCCAGGGGAAAAAAAGAAGGATAAAAGCATTTCTGTCATGTTTTCTCTCATCTGGGTTTGATATCATTCACCTTTTTATTTTAATTGATTTTGACAAAGTGATTACTCGTTTGCAAGTAAATATGTCTGTGATTAAAACCTCAAATAGCTAATAAACCCTAAGGATCCAGTTCTGACACAAGCACTACAGTGCACACACACAAACAAACACACAAACAGGTGCTCACAAACACAGATCCTACACAGCTCAGTGTCCCTCACCACAGCTGTCAATTCACGCCTTAAAGAACTGAGAGTTGAGTAAATAAGGGCTGAATTACTCTCAGACTTCAAGAAAAAATGATTGCTCTGAAGTAAAGCTTCTGATGTTACAGAAAAAATGGTTGCCTGGTTGGGTGCCATCATATATACTTTTGGAGAGGCTACACAAGTAGTATTAACTACTATCTGGTGTTTGTAGAGGCCATCAAGAATATTTTTGTATCTTTATTTGATTTTTGTAGTATAATAAAGAATGATTTATTTAGCTACAAATATATGAATATATAAAGGGGCTTATAAGAAAGACGGAGGGAGACTTTTTACCAGGGCCTGTAGTGACAGGACAAGGGGCAAGGGTTTTATACTGACAGAGGGTGTGTTTAGATTGGACATAAGGAAGAAATTATATACGATGAGGGTGGTGAGACACTAGAACAGGTTGCCCAGAGAAGCTGTGGATGCCCCATCACTGGAAGTGTTCCAGGTCAGGTTGGACAGGGATTTAGGCAACCTGATCTGGTGAAAGATGTCCCTGCCCGCTGCAGGAGGGGGTGGACTAGATGATCTTTAAAGGTCCCTTCCAACTCAAACCATTCTATGACTCTATGATTCTATGATAATATATCCATATGCAGCTATAGAATATTTAGAATTACACAAAATCATTTTGAACTTGTGAAGGTATGTAAGGTTGATTGACTACTTAAGAACACAGGAATAATCCATGTAATAAATCTGCAGAATATGTTTTTCTCAGATAATGGCCTGAGTGCATGAGGATCCAAACTGATACAGAGCTGCCTTAGATGTGGAGCAAAAGAAAATACGCACGAAATGTACCTTCTGAGAGTAGCACTTAAGAATGTTTGGATGCAGTGGATTGCAATTGTGTTTTCAACTTTCACAGAATTTACTAGTTAGGCAATGACCAAAGATAAAGTTATTTTACTCTGTAAAACTAAATGTCAATACAGAACAAAAATTTCTGGGGGAAAAATGTGGAAACCAGGAAGATGAAAATTAGCTCAGCCAGCACAGTGTTACTCAGACATTCTGTCAATTGAGATACATCCTATTGGGCCACTCAGTTCCTACAGTGACGTAACCATTTCAAGTGGTAAAACATAGTAAGAGATAATGAAAAAGTATGTCTTACATACAGTTGTGATCACATCTGTGAGTGTCTGGCAGGGAATGAAATGAGTGAAATATAGCTAGTGCTTATATCTGAACTATTTACAAGAGGGAAGAAATGAATCGCTTGTAAAAATCTGGTTTTGCTTTCAAGTTCTCTGAAAAAGCAAGTCAGTAGCTTAGTGATCATGTGTCACATGGTGAAATCAACTTAAATGACCGCTTCCTTGCATGTTCCTCAGGTCTGTGGACTGACACCAAATCAAGGTACGATTAGGAAACCAGTGTGTGTCCCTCTGTTAATTGATTGTGAATAGACACATACGTTCTATTAAACCACACAGGACTAGCACAGATTTTTTCTAGTACTCTGGAGATAAAGCAGAACATTTCTCCTGTAATTAAGTAAGTGATTTTCCCAGCACTTTGCAGAACAACTATAGTCAACTAATAGTTTCTTATATGAATGCCTGACAAGAGTTGAAAAGTCACATTTTCCAGATGCAGGACCTCTTAATTCTTAAAATTACCCTTTTACACTAGGACATGCTTTTCTGGGGTATGCACAAAAGGTTTAAGACTTCCATGCTCAAAATGCAGTATTTTAATTAAATTGTTAGATACAAAACACAAGAAACATAAATCTATATGACCCTGCTCAGAATTTTGGATCTTTATCAAATGTATTTGGAATTTTGTGGCTGCTTAGATTCCAATACCACGGCCAGCTCTTTATTCCTTGTTCTCTCTGTGTACCAGGCCTTACTCACTGTGTACAGAAAAAGCAATACCTGCAATCATGGGATGCTTCTCTAACTAGTTCTGTTAAAACAAAAAAAAAATCTGTAGCAGATTATTCTAGACTAGACACCAGTAGGGGTTTTGTTTGTTTGTTTGTTTTCACTGGGGGAGAGAAGAAACAGAAACTGTGAAACAATGTCCTTTCGGACACCTGATACAAGCATGACACTCCAGATTGTGCTGTAAAGTGGAACATATATCCTGCCCTTCCGTTAGCAATGTGCAATTAATTGATATGAAATTCCAAAGTATGTATTACTTGCTAAACCTTTTGAATTGTCTGCACCGGTTTTGTTTCTTTTACCTTTGAAAGTGTTGAACTTAGTATTTTATGTATATTCTAAAACATTTTCCCTCCTTACTAGCTCAACCATTCATTCATTGACAAATCTTATTGATTATCAGCACAAAACTGGATGGTATTTTCTTCCACACAAATGCAGCATGTAAGAACCAAAATAAATTAAAAAATTCAAACTTCCTTCCACTCCAACTGAAAGGCGAAGTTTTTGTTTGAAGGTCCAAAATGCAACGTGCAGTCCCAAGCAACAACGCAGCCTGGATAGTGACTCGTTAGCAACAGCTCTGCAGACACCAGGGGACACGAGGTCGGTGTGTTGGGTTTGCGTAGCAGGGGAGGGGCTACAGGGGTGGCTCCTGTGAGAAGCTGCTAGAAGCTTCCTCAGCTCCAACTCGGACCCGCCTCTGGCCGAGGCCAAGCCCATCAGCAATGGTGGCAGCACCTCTGTGAAAGCATATTTAAGAAGGGGGAAAGACTACTGAGAAAGAGGGTGGAGGGAGAAGAAGATGGAGGAGGAAGAAGAAGAGCTACAGCAAAGACAGGAGTGGGATGTGAGAGAAACAACTGTGCAGACCCTGAGGTCAGTGAAGGAGGAGAGGTAGGAGGTGCGCCAGAGCAGAGATTCCCCTGCAGCCCATGGTGACATGGCAGGCTGTGCACCTGCAGCCCATGAAGGGTTAACGGCAGAGCAGAGATTCCCCTGTAGCCCATGGAGGACCCCATGCTGGAGCAGGTGGCTGGGCCCGGAGAAGGCCGTGACTTTGTGGGAAAGCCCACACTGGAGCAGTTCATGGAGGACTGCAGCCCATGGAAAGGACTCGCCTTGGAGAAGCTCGTGGAGGGCTGACCCCCGTGGGAGGGACCCCATGCTAGAGCAAGGGAAGAGTGTGAGGAGTCCCCTCCCCGAGGAGGAAGGAGTGGCAAAGACAACATGGAACAAACTGATGGCAACCCCCATTCCTGCCCCCCTGTGCTGCTGGTGGGGGAGGAGGTAGAGGAATTGGGAGCAAAGCTGAGCCCAGGAAGAAGGGAGGGGTGGGGAGAAGGTGTGTTTTTAAGATATGGTTCTATTTCTCCTCATCCTACTCTGATTTGATTGCTAACAAATTAAATTGATTTATTTTTCCCCAAATCGAGTCTGTTTTGCCTGTGACCATAATTGGTGAGTGATCCCTCCCTGTCCTTGTCTGGACCCTTAAGCCTTTTGTTGTATTTTCTCCTCCCCATCCTGTCGGGGGGAGGACTGAGCGAGCGGCTGCGTGGTGCTCTGTTGCTGGCTGGGCTTAAACCACGACAGTTGGCCATGAGGCAGCAGTGTCCCCTAGGCAGCAGTGAAGCCTCCCATGTCTAAGGCTACACGAGCAGAGTGCAACCAGAAGGTCCAGAAAGGGATCCTGCCCCACTGTCTGGGACCCATGAGATGCACTTGAGCGCTGTGCCCAAACTAGGTCTCTCCTGTACAGGACAGACACTGATGTACCAGTGCGGGTCCCATGGAGGCCATCAAGGTGATTGGGAGCTCGAGCACTGGTTGTCCAAGGAGAGGCTGTGGGAGCTGGGTGTGTTCAGCCTGGGAAGGGATCGCTTTGGGGGATCTTATTGATACCCAACACAAAAGAAAATACGGAGGCACACTCTTCTCAGAGGTTCACAGTTACAGGATGACAAGCAAGAATTACAAGTTGAAATAAAACATTTCTGATTAAAGTTATGTGTTTTTTTCACTGTGAGGGTGGTGAAGTACACGGACGAGCTCCCCAAAGAGGTTGTGAGAACTCCATACTTGGAGATACTCAGAACTTTACTAGACAAAGTCATGAGCAACCCAGCCTAGCTGAGCTACTTTGGCCTAGATGACTTCCAGAGGTAGCTGCCAACCTAAATTGTTCTATGATTCTATTGTATGTATTTTCTATGTATATATATTTCAGGATTAAGAGCACAGTTCTTATGTTCCTTATCGTACAAGCTATTTGTCCTGGTTTTGGCTGGGACAGTTAACTCTCTTCTTAGTAGCTGGTACAGTGCTGTGTTTTGGATTTAGTGTGAGAATGATGTTGATAACACACTGATGTTTTAGTTGTTGCTAAGTAGTGCTTATCTTAAGCCAAGGACTTTTCAGTTTCCCATGCTCTGCCAGCAAGCAGGTGTGCAAGAAGCTGGGAGGGAGCATAGCCAGGACAGCTGACCCAAACTAGCCAAAGGGGTATTCCATACCATGGAACGTCATGCCCAGTAAGTATATAAACAGGGGGAGTTGGCTGGGAAGGGCGGATCGCAGCTCTGGCATCGGTCAGCGGGTGGTGAGCAACTGCATTGTGCATCACTGGTTTCCCCCCCCCCCCCCCCCCTTCCTTTTTTTGTTATATTGCTTTTCATTACTATTATTATTATTATTTCATTATTACTATTGTTAGTATTATATTTTACTTTAGTTATTAAACTGTTCTTATCTCAACCCGCGAGTTTTACTTTTTTTTCCTTTCCTCCTCCTCACCGCACTGGGAGAGGGGAGGAGGAAGCGGCTGCGTGGTGCTTAGTTGCTGACTGGGGTTAAACCACGACACTATTATAAGGAAACATATTGAAAACTGCCAAATGAAAAAAACAGGAGAACTCTGGTTCCAGACAGGCCATCACATGGACCTTTGGTACCACCTCAAGACTAGTGAAAGATCCCGTGAACAACTTTCCTCCCTACTAGAAGAAAAGAGAGTTAGTTGTGGCACCTACGTAGACAAATACATGATGGAAGAGATTCAATTTTTATGTTTTTAATTGTGAAAAGGGTAAAGTTTTCAAAGCATGCATATTGTTATTGTTATTATATTCAGTAATATAATAGATTATACTTCTGGAGTCAAAAAGATCAGTGTAACCATAGAAACACCAGTTTACTGTTCAATCAGTTTAAAAATAGGTGCTATGATGGATATGTTAACCTAGCCAAGAGATCAAGATTGTCCCTACATCATCTGTGGTTGTCTAACATTTTTCATGTAAACCATGCTTTGAAGAGTATAGTTAACTGAAAATTGCAGAATAAAATATTATATATTAAATTTCCAACTTTTTATTACAGGTCACGATCAAGTACACCTGTTGATCCTCTGTATACATAATTCTATTGATTATTTGCATTGTATTTTAAGGGCACATACATTTACCCATAAAGAAAATTATTTACATATGGATATAATGCAGAATTTATATGTCGAAGCAAATTAAATAGTTCAATGACAGTCCTGATTATGCATGAACGAATGAAGTAATCTAATTAAATTATTTGTTATCAAGTATTCACAAAGTGGATGATTTAATTTGACTATGGAGCCTTCATTTTTTGCATTTTTAACCACAGTAATGAAAACACAAAAAACTTTATTTAGAATTGATAAAGAAATAGTCTACATTTTAGACTAGTATTAATGGTCTCCATAGCACTGACAGAGATTACTAGCTACAGAAAAGCAACAGGGACTTCTGTCAGTATTCAGAAAAAACATACAGCAATGTCAATTGAGTTCAAGTTAAAGAGGACCACGGGTGATATCATAATCTAATTTTCCATTGTACTGTGCACTTTTACACCTGCTGAATAGACTAAGAATGATTCTCTGCCAAATCAAAATGGTAATGTTTTACATCTGCTTTGCATGAATATGAAAAGACTACAGAGAACAGAAGAGGTACAGAAGAGGCTTTTGGGACAATTTAAAAAGCTGTATGATGTAGGCCAAGATAGCCCAGTTAAATAAAATGAGAGTTAATGGTTATAAAGGAAAAATACATAATAAAAACCAACTTGCTGAAATGCCATACATCCATAGTGTAGGAGTTTATGCAGACAGAAATTGAATCTATACTTTTAAAATATTTTTGATGCTTTAAGTTGTGTCCATAAATTACATCACATCATGAACAACAGGTCTAGGATCTTCTTTTTTTTAGTAAATATCCCCTCCTAGTGAGAAACACCTGCTCTATGGATCATGAACAATTAATGAAATGTAATGTAGTTTATCAAAATCTCACTGTAAGGCAAAAGAGAGAGAAAAAAATTTTTTGTGTTACTTAATTCAATATAGATAGAATTAGTACTGTTAGTATTATATACGATATATAAACTTGTATTCCTCACTGAATGAGGCATTACAACCAAACAACTGTATCACCTCTCATGGATCATGCTGTAATTGCTACAGTTTACCACTGCACATTAACAACTGGGTTTACTTCGTTAACATCTGCCTTTTCTGCTAGGGTTCTCCAGAAAGCGTGCATGTTTCCTGCTTGCTATGATATATTAGGTATAAATGACAAATCAGCTGTCCAAAGCAGCACTTAGCCTCTTAGCTCAGCAACTCTGTGACTGTTCCCACTTCACCCTTTTTTTTCTCAGTCATGCACTGCAGTCATAATGAAGTCATCCATCCTCCTGACAACAAAGATGACCTTAACCCTTTGATACAAGTGTCAACTACAGAATCTTTAAATCCACGAAAGGTAGAATTACTAAGAAAAACATGTAATGCTATTTTTTTCAGGCATATTTTTTTGTCAGGTAGACAGATTTGCATGCATGCACAAGCGTCCCCCATACATACAAACACTTGTATATCTACTATAATTTGTTTGTAGAGAGCATCTGATGACACTACGTAATAAAGCTTTTTTTTTTTTTTTTAAGCGTAAGTCAGGGATGGCTGCACTGTTGAAAAGAGGTAAAACTTTGACTTCAGAAGGTCATCATAGAAGGGCTCCAGCAAGACCTTTCAGTCATGCTTCTAAGTACACACCATGTACTGCCAAGAGAAAAGGATGGTAAATGTTAGCATTTTAAATGGACAAAAACTCTCCGTTTTTCCACCCAGGAGGACAGGTGCATTAGTTCCTCCAAGCACAATAATTCAGGGCTCTGATGATTATGAAAGTACGTATATATATATATATTATTTTTTCCATTACTGCACACATTCTATGAGAAGACAGCAAGACGACCAAAGTCAGGACCCATTTTCCCTCTGAGGTACTATTACAAAAACCTTTCTTTGGGGTTAGTACGTGTACATGGATATAGTGGAAATATCTTTCATAGATTTTTATTATTAACCAGAAAGTAGATGAAAAAGCAGTTGTAAAATGTGTTGAGAAAGTTAGTGATAGAGCTGGACAACAGAAAACAATCCTGGAATATTTTTTTTCGGTCTGAAGCTCAAACAAGATTTTAATGTGTATTTGCATTACACAAGCAATAAGAATGATGTCTCATTTTACTGGATACCATACATGTATGTCATGAGATTGAATCTTTCCCCACCATTGTCACAATCTTACGATGCAAACAGACAATCTAACACCCACGGACTCAAGGGGCGTTTGATTTCAGTGCAAGGCAGAGTGTTTGCATATCTGAGTTTAAGTACCTTACATCATATTACAGAGAAATTTTTGTGAAATTTGCAGTTGAAGCAAGGTCTCCTGATTTCCCATCCAGTGCCTCAGCTACATGACCATAGTCTTCCTTGTCTAGCTAACTGCCAACATCTTCCTAAGTCCACTGCAAAACAAACTGTTTAGGTTTACATTTATGCCATCTTCATTTAATCTAAATAATCAGCATCCATTGTGAGTATCATGACCCCCCTTTTTTATGTACTAGTGTGTTCTCAGAGGATTTTATCACAGCTTTTTATTTCAATTCATTTTACCTCACTCTCCCTAGGGAGAGAGAAGTAGTACTGTTCATCTCAATTTCTTGAAGCCAGCAATTCCCTTATTCCTACAGTCTTTATACCTGGGAAGAGACAAATCCTTTGTTTACGATTTATTTAACAGTGAAAATACTTAAGTATCATTTCTTTGTGGTAGATAGTAAATGTTATTTATTACTAACAAATGCGTATTACCTTTCTAGGCATCTGCTCCAATTTAATTAAACCAAAAAAGATAATCCACTTCACAGTAACCACGAAAAGTGTATTCATTACTTTTATCTACACTTAAAAAAAACGTCAAAATTCTGTGCTTGGAAAAGAGTTACACACTTCAGTCTACAATGTTTTCGTGGCAGATTAAAAGTCCTGGGTATGCTCCCTAAAGATTTTTATTAAGCAAGACCTTTAATGTGCTCAACAAGAGTTCAATTTTTGTAACAGCTCTTCATTAAGGTTGAGTTCAAAGCAGCCAGCCTTTTGCCTTATTACCAGAAAATGCTGGTCAGGGAGCTTTGAGTTTAACACCATGGTATCAAAACCAGTCAGGATTAAGCCATGGGATATCCCCATAATTACTTTACCTACAATAAACCTAGGCTTAATTGGAGAAATAGTCTGTCAGGCTCACAATTTTTATAATGTAGCTACTCAAGTAACAGGAAAAGATGATCCCATTCTCCATTTTCTCCCCATTTTCCTTTAACAATGATAACAGTTTGTAGCTAAAGGCTTCCTACTGAAGCTAAAGATAGATTCTGAACTGATCAATTAAAAACGCTTATTTCCAGGTGTCCGTTACATTCCCATGTGATTCGCTGCTTCCTCAGTGGTGTGAGAACCTGGTCTTATTTAAAACAAATTAAGCATACTTTTTTAATGTGAAAGTGCTGAGTGACTTGAAACATGATCAGCAAAACAAGGAATAATCATTTGAGGAAATTCCTTCAAGATTTTGACGTAAGACAGCAGGAATGTAAGGCATATTGAGCTGATTAAAAAATCAGAGCTTATGGATAAGAAATCGCAACAGCTTTTCAGATTTGGGGTACACCTATATCACTTTTGTTTGTTTTAAATTACAGATGTCATGCCTTATTTGGCTTTCCATTAATTAACATTATGATTTTTCAAAGGAAAAGTCAACTTCAAGAAACAGAAAAAAAGTCAGTATTTTCTTAATAATCAAAGAAACTTCTGAGCCTTATGAAGAAAGGAGAAAACACTGACTGTAACAGTGAATTTTGTGGGAATGAATGGTACACAAACTTCAAAATTTTATAGTTCTGTTCTAAACTGACAACTCTTAACGCCAGGGAGACATAGCAAAAATCTCCTATCCCTCTTAAGTAGTAAACCTTTATTCTCTCACTGTAATAAAATAACATGAATTGTAACAATAGTGCAGATTAAAGAAATGAAGAAGCGTTAATATAATCAAAACCTCTCTAGGGGCTACTGTCATTACCCATTAAAAGGCAACTGACAAGTTCTTCTTAATTTGCTATTAATCTTCCACATTTCCCCCACAATTTAATACGGCAACATTTTATTTAATTAGTATGCTCATTATAATTGTTTGTCATAGTGGTTTGTTTAGTTGACACAAGTTGTCTAACACCGACTGTACAGATGGCAGAGTACCAGTGTCTAGTCTCAGAGGAACTATTTGACCACTGCAGTAAAAGAGCAATAAACAAAATAACAACACTGCAGCCCACTCCAGTTTATGTAGGCAGTCAGCCTTTTATCGCTGCAAAACCTTGAAATGGATGTATGAGCACTGCTGCTATAAACAAAGAGTTGTTTACAGCTTTGGGATGGCAGATACCAGGACTGGCCTAGAAGCTTCAGCAGCCTGAATGTCAGAAACTGACTAATGTAGAGAAACATACTGTGGCTGGTTTTATAGAGGATATGTTTTATAAACCTCAAGGGACAATTTATCACAAATTCATCCACTCTGCTGCAGATTGCTGCTTTAACGTTGAATACTGGATTTCAGTCCAAACATCAGCTCAGGCAAAGAAGGGAGGGGGATCAAAGGGTATACTAGTTTCTCTTCACTTCATCATGGTAATTCTTGAATTTCTTCACAGAAAATCTATTTCAAATGCCTATTTTCCCATTTGTACAAAGAAAATATCCTGTGATTTATGGGTAGTTTATTAGAAAAAGTCAAAACTAGTTGCTGCTACATCGTATTTCAATCCTTCCTATTTATTTGCATGCTGTTGTTCAAACTGCATGTACGCCATTTAACAATAATAAAAAACACATTTTATGCTACTGATAGGCAGGCAAAAAGGCATCTATACTCCCATATTGAAAAAACGTATTTCAAGAGCAGAGAAAGAAAAGGGATTCTGCAGACAGATTTTTTTATTGCCTTGTTAAATATCAGTGTCAGTGGCCAGTAAGTAGTCACCGTTTTCCTCCAGCCCTTGACAACAATGAGATGGACGGCAACTATTACATTTATCATTATATTTCCTTTACCTTTTCTCTTTGCATAATATGTAACACATAATTCAGATTGGCAATTTAAAGTCAGAAGCTCAGCACTGCATGGAAACTTTACATTTAAATTTGGGACTAAAACCTGGTTTCTTTCCACTAATACCAATTTCATACTAACGTAACTCCACAGAATTAGACAAAATTTATACTGACAGAAAACATGAAATGGGAACAGAGATCTAACACTAATGTCACTTAAGTCTTGCTTCCAAAGTAACATTTTCAAAAGCACTTAAGGCAAGATCCAAATCTGCAAAACATTTATTTCATGATGTCTTGGTTTCGGCTGGGATGGAGTTAATTTTCTTTTTAGTAGCTGGTATAGTGCTGTGTTTTGGATTTAGTGTGAGAATTACGTTGATAACACTCTGATGTTTTAGTTGTTGCTAAGTAGTGCTAATCTTAAGTTAAGGATTTTTTTCAGTTTCCCATGCTCTGCCAGCAAGCAGGTGTGCAAGGAGCTGGGAGGGAGCATAGCCAGGGCAGCTGACCCGAACTAGTCAAAGGGATATTCCATACCATAGGACGTCACGCTCAGGATATAAACGGGGGGGAGTTGGCCGGAAGGGGCGAATCGCTGCTCCGGCATCGGTCAGCAGGTAGTGAGCAATTGCATTGTGCATTACTTGTCTTTTCTTGGGTTTTATTTCTCTCTTTTTTTGTTATATTCCTTTTCATTACACTTATTATATTATTATTATTCTTAGTTAGTATTATATTTTACTGTAGCTATTAAACTGTTCTTATCTCAACCCATGAGTTTTACCTTTTTTTTTCGGATCCTCCTCCCCATCCTACTGGGAGGGGGGAGGGGGAAGCGGCTGCATGATACTTACCTGCTGGCTGGGGTTAAACCACAGCACATGACTACATTGATACTCTAAACCTTGACTCATATGTGGAAAGTCACTCCAGCACTTTTTTTTTTTTTTCTTTTTTGGAAGGTTTCTGTTAAAACATTTTACACAAGTTGCACAATTTCAATAGCATAACTTCCTTCACATTACATACGTTGCTGGAAACGTTACATAGCTGTTTCTACTCTTCCAAATTTGTAGCTGAGGGATTATTTGAGCATCGCTTCCAAGGGAATTTGAATTTTCAGTGAGGGTTTCGGCTGGTAAACTGTGTGTAGGCTCACTGTATCCACATGCCCAGCACTCCTCAAGCCTTTGCCTGTTTCTGAATCTCTGCCTCTCTGAATCTGAAACTTTGGCTTTCCCAAATAGGGGAAAATTATGTTCTCAAAATCAGAAAGATTTTTGGAAAGAGTTCTAAATAAAATTGGATTGGCCGAATCATATAAGTATGTTTTTCATAACAGAATATATGATTAGCTTTTACAAGATGACCACACGGGCTTTGTTCACCATATTAGGCATAAAGAGACATCCGTGAAGGGATACACTTGCAGGTAGCTTGTGTACCAGTTTGATACATTACTCCTGCAAAGAAAGTATAACTTAAAATCTCATTGAGACTTAACACGAGCTTTTGAGACTGAATAATTCTGGAACGAAAACTTTAGTGAGATATTGAATTATTTCACTGTGGATGCCCAGGAAGAATAGAAAACAGAGAGGACAGTCAGTCTCCCTAAATTTAATGCTGACAATATAGATGATGAGATGAAATACAGTATAAAATGCACCACAGCGTATGATTATTAAAACACTTAAAGGCTAGGCGGAAAAAAAAAACCTTTCATGTGATTTTAGCACACACTGAAATTATAAGTTGTATGAGACAGTCATAAAAATATTTTAACACATATTCTATTCTCTCTTTAGAAGGTATATTCATGGTCAAAAAGAAAAGCTCCAAAATGGGAAAAGTAACAAACATAAAATAAGCCTCCAAATAAAGTACATTTTCATTCAAAATATCGGCCAAGCATAAAGCTGAAATGCCATTTTAACAAAAAAGAGATTTTGAGAAAAAATATAGTTTTTGGAGTAAGTGAGATCTAGCCAAGGACAATGTTAATTTGATATTTAAATTATGAGTGAGTCTATATCTTACTTACTAGATATATACATACTTACTAACAATAACCCTGAGAAATACACTATGTGCCAAACTCCACATTTCATTATCTTTAGAGAACCACACCATAAATCAATTTAAGGCTCTTCTGCATTTATGAACAAGGAATGCATTCCCTTGATCATATTATATCCCCTATACCATATTTTGAATTAATAATCACTTTATGAGTTAGCCACATTTTTGAGGTCTTTCATTTTTTCTTTCATTCTAAGTAAATCTAACACTAATGGGAAAATTTGAATGATAGCCTAGAAAAGGTTTTCTTAGCAATAACAGGACATTCAACACCAGTACAAGCTCTCTCATTTTCTGCTTGGGCAGTGTTGACCTCAACATCAGTAAACAACCTTCAAAGTTGACACACCAGCAATGCTCAAAGAGCTGGTTTGAACTTTTCAGCTGAAGGCTAAAATAAAAACAAGAATCAGCCCCATTGGCAAAAGAAACACAAATGGACTGGTAAAAATTACTAGTAAGACGACACCATCTTGATTTAATGCCAAGTAATCCAGGAACGTAAACCTGAGGTACTGCATGGGAATAAGGGCATTTCTGCATTCCTTGAAGCCACCTTATCTTTATTTTGGAAACCTGTTACCGTGCTCTGTGCCATCCCAGGAAGGAAACCTAGAACTCCTCTGTTCCTGCTTCCATTAGTCAACCACATAACACATCTAAAATTGTTGGAAGAAGAAAGCTGGTAACGTTTTTCTGACTTCAAGGGCAAAGGCACAGATAGCACCCAGAAAGGGTTCTTCAGCTTGAGAAATGCATGGAAGTGCCAGGTTCTCCCAGTCGCTTTCTTATGGTTTGCAGCTTCTCATTGTTAAAGCAAAAATGTTCATAAAAATGAAAAAATGTGAATCGTGATGCATCCTGGGCAGATGTACTTCTGCTGACCAGCCACCTCACACAATGTGTAATGACTCACAAGGCAGATTTTTGCTCACTGTTTGCAATTCAATGGAAGGAGAGGATGTCCTGTCTATGACTGAGGACAGTGTGGCCTGGCACCAGCTGCACATCTCTGAGCATATGGGGGGATGGGGCGGATTAAAAAAAAGGAGTAATTTGCAAGGAGGCTTTATTGGAAGCATCTTATTACTCAACAGTAGCATAGAACTACAGGACAGGGAAACAACTTCCCTTGAAAACAGTGGGAATCTAGTTCTGTGCTGCAGAAGCAGACATGAATCTCTCTGCCAATAAAGCAGTAAGAAAAAAGAAACTGACAACCCTCTGCTACTCGTATATCCCAGAGCACTACCCTGACAGAGATACAAATATTGTCCTGTCTTCCCTAAGTGATGTATGTGTAACCATAAAGCACGTACTGTGCTCACATTTTCTGTCCCTCAAAACGTGTTCATATAGTCAGATAGACTTTGACAGATAAATACTGCATATTTATCCCAATTACTTTCTTCTTCATCCCACCAAGTACCATGTGAACTTGATATTGCAGTTCCCTCAGAAACGGTCTGTCAAGCAATATTATACAAGGATTTTCTTCACCTCTTGTTTTGTTTTCCCAAAAAAGGAATACTGGGACCAATAACAACAGAGTCCCGACATTAATACCAAGGGCTTGTGAAGTCCCACTATCCACACTCCCACTCTCCACTGCCATCACCTTAAACATGACAAGGAGCTAGTTTTTATCAGCTGAACAACTGAAGAGCAATGACTGAACGCTCTGATGGGAAACTGAAAGCCAGGTGAAAAAAAACAGGGCTTGGAGAAATGAAAGTTTGGATGTCCTCTGCAGCATGTTACCCAACTTAAGACAGAACAACCACCAAGGTCCTAGCCAGGTTTTGAAGTTAGAGGTCAGAAGACTATCTCAGCATATTTAGCTAGTGGAGTCATCATACCTTCACCTACTCTGTTGCCTGACACCCCAACCAACACGTCCATTACAGCTGGGAAAACAAGATCATTTATTCTGAGTTGAATACAAGCATGAAACCCAAATTCCAGAATTTTCAAAGGTGACAGGCTCTTAAGCAAGTCTTTCAAGATGATTTAGATTTACAGACCTTTTTCACAGGAAGAATTCATGCCCTTTAAGACACTCTGATGTATGTTTCTGTATTGTTGACTATATTATGTTGGCTACTATCCCTTTAGCCAGCCTCCTCTGAAGTAACGACATATATTCCATCCCTGTTTTTTTCTCCACTTTTGTTTTCATGGCCATGACAGACAGATTCAATCCTGGTCTACTGGAATTTTTCCACCGTTAATTCGCTACTTCTTCTCCTCTAAGGAAATCAGCTTGTATTCTTTTAACTCAGCTCATGGTTTCCTTTTCATGTACGAACCAGACTAAGAGATTTGCCAATGTCATGCTCCACCTCAAGTCTCTCATTTTCCCCTGTATTTCCATTCTCAGATCTTTTAATTTCTCAGAAAGTCCCCACCACTTTTTTTTCTGAGTCTAGCTGTAAAGACTTTCCAATTCATTCTTTTTTGTCTTTCCTGGCAAATGCCAGGAAGGATCTCTTACTCTTTTCCTTGCTCGTTTAGTTTCTATTAAGCATAATACAGGAAAAAAAACATAAATCCATTTATATTTGTATAAAACCAGTTAAAAAGAACAGTTAACCCACTAGCTGCAAGCAAAATATGACTGAATCAGCTTTCTATTCTTGAAAAACCTAGATTTATGCCTAGTGACTTCATTTACTTTGTTTGCAACTGAAATGAAATAAATCAGCTGGGTAGTCTCCCACCAGCATTTAGCAGATCCTTTCTCACATCACAAAAGCACTACACCATTTGGCACTGTTCTGAAAGATTGGCAGTTTCTACTCAGGAGAGGCCTAGGAATGAAATGCCAAGGAAAGAAATGCTAAGGGTTTTGCAGGTCATTGCTTTGGCAGAACTATACGGGAAAGCTTGTTTCACTCTTTGGAAATGCTATAAATTGCTTATATTCATGAAAAATAAAGTGCAACCAAATCAAAAAAGCTTACCAAAAAAAAAAAAAAAAAGGGCAGCAAGATACGCATGGACCAAAGTTGATGGGAAAAGAGAAGTATTCTGACTCTATTCCCCCTACTTTTTCCAGAAATATAACCGAGTTTTGAAAGCTTCATAATGGGGAAAATATTCCCATTGCTGAAATGCTAATGTGTTGGCTGCATAATTTTCTAATCTGTTTATCATGAAATAATGTTACACAGTAATGAATCAGCACATGTGTAAGTACAGCCTCAGAGAATGGTAGTATTACACCATTACTTTAGCAGTGAGTGTGGAAATGCTCTAATCATAAAAATGACAAATTCCTAAATTCCAATTAGTGATATTAGGTAGGAAAAAAACAGTAAGGACAAGGACAATTAATATTTTATATACTTGAAATATATTTGGAAACTGAGAGATGCTGTGGCTATCTTGGGTTTCTACTTCTGACATTGACCTGTTATTCATATGATAGGAAGGCAATTTACATGTCAGTTTTTACTACCTGCATAGCTAGAACAGTAATACTTCTTTTTCTGAAGCACATCCATGGACAGAAAGCAGGACTACAACAATAATGTGAATGATGGGTAAAAATATCCACCTATTTTAAAGGGCTTACGCTCAGTTTGAGTACCCAGCATCATACATTTGGGGATGTGTTCATCTTTGGTTAATGTGTTCATCAGATACGTGTAGCCACATAGCCCAATAAATATGTTGTTGCCATTGTTGCCGTACGAAGTCCACATGCTTTCTGTTAAACTAAAAACACAAGCCTCAGGATTTATAAGGCTTTGTCTAAACTTGTTTTGGACTGCCTTGACCTCTGTTTTACCTTGTTTAGCATTAACAGCAATTGTCTAACCACCAGATGACTATTAAACACTTTGTTTTAGCCGTTGCTGAGCTTTGCACAGCTGTATTATGCAACTCAAATTATTATTTATATATCTCTAACTAATAGACAGTAATAACAAGCAGAATTCTGCGTTGGATGAACTATCTATCATCCTAAAATAAAAATGCAGTGTAGAAGAGTACAAGTATGGACAGATAGCAGAGGCTTTGAAAGTACAGGTACATGACGATACGGGAGGACCCAGGCTATAAGCAACTCACAGATGGTCAATTAGCAGGCATTAAACAAATGCAACCTTGGGAGCTGGATAAAAACAGTTTTAGAGACAACAAAGTGCACAAAGCAAGTATCCAGCTTAAGAAAAACATGTTCTATATAGTCAATCATTCACATATCGCAAATCCAAGCTATAATACAGAATTGCAAACCAATAAAGAAAGAACAAGTTAGTGGATTGCAAGACCAAACATGTAAAAATTACCCCAAGTGGATTCAAGTGTAAGAAGACCAAACCCCTAAGTTAGTATCACACTTCTTCCAGTGAAGGACATGTCGTGCTGACAGTTCACTGTACTCTTTGCACCCCAAGACTGAAATCATTGACCTTAGCACCTAGGAGCAGTGGAGAAATGATCATGACACCCAAGATACTACGAAGTTTGTTTATATTATTTGTGATTGTGCAATTAATGCAAACGAGCTTTAATAATTAGATAATCTGAACAATATGTGTCATTATTACTATGACTGGAGTAACAATAATTCTTTCATTAGAGTGTTAAGACTTTAACTAGTCTAATAATAAATTCATGACTTTCCTTGGCCTACATATACTCCACAAGTAGTAATCCACTAGCTGGTGAAGAATGCAGACAACCTACCAAACAATTTGGATGGAATAATTTGGTTGCAATTGGTGGAGTTGTAGGTAGCAGCGTGAACCACTACAATTTGCAGCAACATACTGAAAATAGGGGTAAGAGAATTTTAAACACCTGGAGTACTGTTTCTAATTAATCCAGCTAATGTTAGACTCAAAACTCACTAAATCTATTCGAAATATGAGCTAAAAAAATTTATATATATATATATATATATATATATAAAAAGGTCATGGTGGAGTATTTTAAGAGAATGTTGCTTTGGTGTGTCACCATCTGAGAACATGCTATAGATCATGCTACATATACTCTTTTTTAGGCACAATTAAGATCTCATATAGGAATCCAAGTAAAAATAATAAAGGATATAAAACAAAACATCACCACCATGCAAAAAATTAGGATCAGATTCATTCAACCAACAACAAATGGCAGCATTTATAGGGGGTTCAGAAGGTGCAAGCAGGGGTGGCTAGTCCCAGGAGAAAAAATAATTTATAGGAACAGTATCTTGGTAATAGGGAATAGTGGAAGAACACATATCAAAGAAAAAAAAATTTGGCAACCATGAAGAAATAATTAAGTTTTTAAAAAATATTTAAAGCCATTTGCAGTTGCCTGTGCTACATAGATCTGAAATCCCATTAACTTTCATAAAGTAGAAATATCTTTCTTTCCTTCTTATCTATCATATATAAAAAATCTATCTTTCTAGAAGATTCTAGTTTATTTCAAAAGCAGTTATTAATTTGTAAATTATCATATCCTAATATCGTCTTGAAATTCAGCAGTCTGTTGTGATGCTTTTTTAATACTGAAAGACAAGCATATAATACTTCTGATCTACATAAACCAGTGTAAACTATACTTGCTGATATAATGACAAAATTTGCTTTATAAACACAGATGCTCTGTACTAAGAATAACATCCTACTTCCAATCCCTTGTAACCCTGCATCAGCTTATACTGTATTATAAAATGGCATAAATTTTTAATTAGTTCACTGAAAGGATATGAAATACACTTTTCTACTTACTCCCCAGTCATTGCTTTGCTTTAATTGCTATGTAACGATTTAAAGAAAAGCGAACCACATAAATCTCGAGGTTTGGGGTTTGGGGTTTTTTTAGTTGAAGGAAGTATACTGTATATTAAAATGCTGTTTGCTAGACAGTGACCCTCAGTAGAATAGATAGGAGTACAATATAAAAGCATTGACTTTCTGAAGGGTAAAATCTCTGATCATGAACTCACTGAAGTCAATGCAAGCTGTCCCAGTAACTGCAGTCACAGCAGTTCTGCCCCCTCTAACTCCCTGCAGTGGAACCAGATTAAATAATATATGGTGACATTTGTATGAGCATCCTTTTTGATTTTATGTAAGCCTATAATAAACAAAATCCAATCAACGACACATACCTGTCTGCAGAAAGAATTTTAAAGAAATCAAAGAGGGACATGAGTTTCTACAGATTTACCATAGTATAATTGGTGGAAGAATTTATTCCACATTGTCCATACTGTATATCTGCCTGCCATATGGTTTTTGTGCTATTTAGCAATCACAAACAGACTCTGTAAATGTCTCTCTGTAGGGTCTGCAGAAGAAACTGTATTGTATATTTTTACCATACGTTTCAAACAGTCTAAGCATAAAAACAAAAACAAGGCAAAAAATACTAGGCAAGTTACTGTATCATTTCTGATGCTGCTCTGGATGAAAAAAAGAGAAATAAAAATCCTTCCAAAACCAAAGTAGAAAAATACACAGTTGCAAAAATGTACTGTTAAATAGCTTATAAATTTACTACTTGTAATGTAAAGTCCTTTAAGTTTCTCTGGAGTACCCTACTTAAATAACCATTTTGGCTGATGATGACTTAAATCTCTTCCAATCAATGGGTAGAGCATTCCACTTCTGTGAATTGTACTGCAACTGAAGGGAAAAAAAAAAAAAAAAAAAATCACTCACCATTCTGCCAGGGGAATCCAATGTTAAAAAGTTGAGTATGACCTCTTCCCACTCCCACAAACTCATCATACAAGACCACAATGCTATATTTCCCAATTTTGGATAGATCTGATACTATACTTTTATGGAAGGCATTTTTCTAGCTGTACAATGCAAAGAGGGGAAGAATCCTGAAGTAAAAAATGAATCTTTCTACAAATAATGTAATATTGAAAGACTAAAAAGCTCACTCACTCATGCCATATACAAAACAGAGCAGAGTAACAACAACAAACATTCAGAAAATAATTACAAACACGCTCTACTCATGCATTTCAACCAGTGTTAACGATGGGTGGAGAGAATCCTATTAGATTCTACTACATTGAAACAAACAAACAAAGAGATCATTACAGCCTACTATCCACTAAATTCACTACAGGTGTCAGAATTACTGAAAAGAGGTCTTCTAAGAACTTGTAGAATATTTTTCCACAAATTGCAGAATCAAAAGGAAATAAATGATTCATTAGGTTAGGAAGTAAATAAATAGATAAGTAAGTTCTCGATTACTGAGTGTTGTACATACTGGACAAGCAAGTATTTTGGTTCTTCTTTCAAGCCAGTTCTGTCCCTACCTATCTGTCTCGGTTGCAAGTGCCCTGCTGATGTCCTGCCATCCCACTGTACTTTATGTATAACTAAAAATATAACCATCATAACTGCCATATTTATTTTGGAGCATTTACAAAAATATGTCTATGATTTTTATGCACTACAGGGCATCTGCCAATGTTTGAAACAATACGTTTCAACATGATTAGAGAATCTCCACAGGGGGTAAGAAGGCAAAACAGCTCACTGGAATAATGCAAATGATCTTTAGGACACTGCCAACGTACATCAAAATGTTAGATGGCCACCAACTGTGAATTTGTAACTTTTACTTCACTTCACAGCAGAGAAAAGAAAGTAAGTTGTGCCGGTATTTCAGAAAACTGGCTTTTAGCTACTGAGTATTAAGAATTTACCACAAGACAGAATGCAATAAATTCTCTCATTCCCTCCAGTCATCTGGACTAATTTTTAGATAGTAAGGTCTCTCTCTTTCCTACCACCTAGATCCAGAGATTTTATCTTCTTGAACCAGTTAACAAACACTTCAACATACAGGTGAAAACATATTTTCAAACTTACCATGAGCTCCTGATAATCAAGATATTTTCCCTCGGTAACAGTCATAAAGATCACTCAGATTTTGAATCAAATCTTGTGCTGTAATGGGAGAAAAAATGTACAAAAGCTCTTTTGTTGTTTTTTTCTGTCAGCCTTTGAGGAGATAGGAGCTGGCAGCCACAAGTCGGTTGCAGAAAAGAATAAGAAATTGCAAAAAAAGGCATTATTTTCAGCTAAGGAATTTAAAAAAAAAAAAAAAAAAAGAAGCATCACTATCTAAACTTTGATTCAGTGATGTAACACTGCTTGACAAAAAAGGATAGGTATTATCATTTCTATTTCACAGGCATTGAATTGTCCACAAACAGTGAATGCAGATATTCTCAAAAGGCACAGACATAGTTGGTACCCAGTGTTCATTGTCCAAGTCTCTGTAACGGGCTTGTATGGCAGTGTCAGTGATATAAATACACTTATCTGGATATTAAGACCTTTTCTTGAACCCCTAAACCACACCAGAATGAAAATTCTTATCTAAGGTATTACAGTTACATGCACTTTACTCTGTGTAGTCTATTTATTTTGTCTTAGACTGTTTGCAAAATGTTTGCCTAGACAGAGATGTAGTTATCCTGTGAGAAGTCCTATCAGTCTATCAGTCTATCTGATTACATTTCTGAACAAGTAGAGTTTAAGGATAGTGTAGGAATTCTTTTTTTTTTTTTTTAATCCATGTTATCATCTATTTAAGGATAGTGTAGGAATTCTTTATTTTTTTTTTAATCCATGTTATCATCTATTTTAATCTATCATGTAATCGTCTATTTTCATAGCAGTTTTCTCAGAGTATAATAAAGCTTTCTTTCTGGCACAAAGTAATATAACAGTCTTCCAGACTTTTAGACTGCAATAAAAATAAATATTAATAGTTCTCTGTACACCTTTAGTAAAAATTATATACAGTTTTAATGCTTTGGCAGCAGATGCAATGAAAATAATGCAATATTTCTGTTGATAAGTAAGATCAAGAATGGCACTTTGTTTTGTTTAATTCTAAGCAAACTAAGACCAAGCAAAAGATTACAGATGAGCACTTTGCCCTCAGTGAGTGTGACCACCTGAAGAAAGAAAATTTGAATGCTATTCATTTTCCAAGTGAAATAGGTACCCTGGCCACCTTTAAAGACGAGTTGTACACAGAAGGCTATTTAAGAAATTGATAAGAGATTAGTCAGATATTTCAGCTCCAAATTAAAAAGTAAGATTTGTCTCAAGAGCAACTTATTTTCCCACATGTTGGCAGGTTCATACATAT
The DNA here is from genome assembly GCF_018139145.2 of Gymnogyps californianus. Lineage (NCBI taxonomy): Eukaryota > Metazoa > Chordata > Aves > Accipitriformes > Cathartidae > Gymnogyps > Gymnogyps californianus. The sequence goes on along the minus strand of NC_059500.1, from coordinate 51,570,104 downwards.
TTGCATCCAAGTGAGACTATATTATAAACATACCCTAACTCCTACAGTAAAGCATGATGATTCAGACTTCCAACCTGAGTGTGCTTCTTTTTCCCAAGTCCATCTCTCTTACAAAACTGTAAGGAAATAACACATTCAAACAGGCTATAGAAAAGACAGCTCTTGTCCTACATCTTAGTTGTAACCACACATTTTGCTGTATGAGTTCTTTATGATAAACACAAACTAAGCATCCTCCATTAGTTGTACCAACATCTCTCGTTTTTATTCACCAGAGATTCACATCCTACCAAATGCATTTTTATTTCTCCTTCATAAATAAATAAATAAATAAATGCCTTTTTGTTACTTTTAATGCCAGATCTTCCTCCTGGAGACTTTTTCTTTCTTTTCTGTTTTTGTCCTATTGAAACTTTCTAAGGAAGACAGCATAACTGATCAGTATTCCACTTACCACAGAATTATATAAATACTTCATAACAATATTACAGTCTTGAACCACAAAATCTGACCATATTTTGAAACCATTAATAATGCTTGGTAGTTGTACTTGCCTTTAACAATTTTTTCCCTCTAACGGTGAATTCTGTCACTAGAATTCAGGACGACAAATCCTCTCTTCCTCTAATGATGACAAAATGCCTCCTATGGATAATGATTCTGAAAAATCTCATGGACACCAACAAACTTCTGTAATATAAATAAAGACTCTAGAATTGTGTTGCAATTGTGGTAAATGTATTCTTAAAATTCGTAGCTTGGCTTGAAATTTATGTTTTATTTCCAGGCAGGAGATTTTGCATTACCAAAAGCAGACTTCTGATTTTTCTAAAATTTCAGTCTTACTTGTACATTGCAGTTCAAAGGATGTGCAAATGCTACTAGTCTGCCTTGCTGTTGATGTAGGAAATATTTTTCCTTCATCACCTCTGCTCAAGTTATCAAAACTCTTTAGAATCTCTAACTAAAAATTAAGGACCATATATATCCTGGTCTGTGTGTGATCCCTATTTCTTCACAAAAGATGTGTCGTGGTTTAACCCCGGCCAGCAACTAAGCACCACACAGCCACTCACTCACTCTCCCCCAGTTGGATGGGGGGAGAATCAGAATGGTAAAAGTGAGAAAACTTGTGGGTTGAGATAAAGACATTTAATAATTAAAAAAACCCCAACAAATTGTAAGGAAAAAAACACACAACAAAGACAGGGGAAAATAAAACCCAAGAAAAACAAGTGATGCAAAAGAAAACAACTGCCTATCACCAACCTGCCAATGCCCAGCCAGTCCCCAAGCATCGGCAGCCCCAACCAACCTCCACCCCCCCCAGTTTTATTGCTGAGCACAATGTCATATGGTATGGAATATCTCTTTGGTCAGTTGGGGTCAGCTGTCCCAACTGCGTCCCCTCCGAGCTTTTTGTGCACCTCCAACCGACTTGCTGGCAGGGCAGCCTGAGGAGCAGAAAAGGCCTTGACGCTGTGTAAGCACTGCTCAGCAGTAACCAAAACATCCCCCTTGTTATTTATTAACACTGTTTTCATCACAAATCCAAAACATAGCCGCATGCAAGCTACTATGAAGAAATTTAACTCTATCCCAGCCAAAACCAGTACAAGATGCCAGAATACTATCTGGCCATTTTCACCTAACCATTTTATGACAAGAATGAAGAATTTGTTGTACAAATAGCATTGATAGTTTGCAGTGTTGAAATGTGCCAATGCAAGATTATCCTTTTGAACTCATGATCTTAATAGGACAATCATATTACTTTTGCCTCTAGTAGTAAGTGTATGTCACAAATTAGGAGGCAAATTATTTGTAATTTGAAAGAATACTGAACCTAAATTCTTGGTGAAAATGTGCAAAAAGTATAAAGGGACAGTGATTCAGCACAGTCCTCAAGAAAACATTGCCTTCCAGCTTGAAATATAAATACTGAATGAAGTTGAAACAACAACTGCAATTCAAACTTACTACAACTCTATTATAGAACAGTCACCCCTTATTTCCATGGGAAATAAATGCAATCAGCTGGGTGTTACAGACTGAGACATCCACCAACCCAGCCTACACCTAGAATCAAAGATAAGTTTTATTTTTTCAGCACAGATACTGCTAGACTGTAGTACCATTAAAAGAAATTGTCAACATTTTTCAGGATTGACAAAAAAAGCAGCAATTTTTCATGAATTTCTGCATGCTTTGGAGAATTTTTCAATGGAGCAGATACAGAATCTTAAAATATTACTCTAATACCAAAACAGAAAAATTTTCATAATAGCTTTTTTCAGTCACAATGCCTGGAAATTTATTGAACAACTATAGCACCCTGAGGCACTCAAGAGTAAATGATAACTGAGTTTGGTGAAGTCTAATGTTCCTGTGAGGGATGAGTGTGGACTTATGAAGAGGACACATTTATAGGGATGTCCTACAAAATACATCTTTGGCAAAAGCAGGCTTCTGTGATATATGTTGTTTCGCAAACTGCATGATTGCCTTTGGTTCTTGTTTACATTTACACTTTTTTGTTCCTTCATTTTTTTTATTTAGCCTGCACACAATGTAAATAAAGAATGATATAAAAATACACAGTGAACTATATAGTTACAATCGATACCATTTCTATTCTGACATTGAAACAACCATTATAACATTAAACATATGAATGTTATTAAATCTTTTGGAAGGGGTTCAGTGGGTCTCGGGGATACAGGAGATCACTCTTTCTCCCTTCAGTGCCATCCTGTTCCTCAGATACCTGGGACGTGATTGTAAACCCCATAGCTGAAAGCTGCTGCATGGAGGTGCACTCCTGTAAAGCTAGCACACTGCCCTGGACACCCAGTCCTGTCCCCACAGACTCTCACTACCTCTAGCTGTGTGTCCACTCTGCTCTACACCTACTCTTTCAGGGGAAAGAAGGGCAGGGCAAGGGAAGTGAAAAGGGAAAGAGCAAGGGAAGGAGAAGGAGAGCAGAGGGGAAGGGAAAGCGCGAGCAGAAGGGGAACAGGAACAGAAATGGGAAGGAAGGGTAGGAGTGTCAGAGCCCTGCGTGCATCCTGGTCCTCCTGGAACTTGGCTTCTGTGCTCAGAGCCAGCTATAATGCAGGTGTCCAGCTCTGCGTCAGACAGCCTCAATGGGGGCATACCCCCTATTCATTTAGGAGCTGTTTTTAAGCACAGGCTCATCCCCTTGTCCTTGCCTGAGCCTCCAGCCCTGCCTGTGCCTGGTCACACATCCCACTAGGACTTTGACCCTGACTCATGGGCTTTACTTTCTGGCTTGATCTTGGACTTGCTCCATTACCACGGACTGCTAGCTGACCCCAGCCACCATCATAGACCTGTTCCCTTCACCTGGCTCAGGTATCGTGCGACAGCACCCTCGCCTCTGCCCTGCTGTGATGCTCATGTCCCAACTCCTCTCACAGACTCCTCTATCTGCCCTTACTGCTCCCTCATTCCCAGTTTTACTCCCTCCCCAATGGAGGCATAAATGATAGGCTTTAAGGGCATGGAAAGGAAAAACAATATTCAAAGGCATACAAGCCTGGTCAGCATACAGTATGATACAACACTGTTACAGTAAATATAGCAATGACATTGATACAGCTTGGAAGATTTGCATTCAGAATTACAGTATTATCATAGTATCCTACTGATGCCTGTCACTGGGCTACAAAAAAAAAGGGAAAATAAGAACTGCATCATGTTTTATTTACCTTAATCTTTCCCCTTCTAGTTCAGAATAGTATACTGAATAAGGAGAAAAAAAAGTGATTCAGAAATGAACATGCAGGTGATTTAAAATGCCAAGCACCATATGTATTAATAAAATATATACGTAGCTATAGATAAGACAACCTGTTACAATATAATAAGCACATAAAAATGAATTGTTGAACAGGTGCAGTGAAAGGAAACATCAATTAGAAAGTCAATTGGGAGGTCAAGATATCAATTAAATGGTTAATGAGCTGTTTCTGGAAAAATCAAAGACAACTGCATTATACAGAATCTCTTCAGAATATGAGCTAGAAAATAGTTCACAAAGATAAAGAAGCAAAAGGGTGAACATGATGTATGAATTCTAAAAATCACAGTCAGTCATAGTATTATTTGTTTGCTTTTTACATAAGCTGCAGCTTCAGTGGCAACTATAGTGTATCATAAATGCCAGCAATTAAAGACAGCTAGCCATTTCTGGCATATAACAGCCAGAAAGATGCAAAACCAACCCTAAAGAAATTAGTCCCTCTGTGGTGAGAATCCTAATATGGCATTAAGCCACATTACCTCCTATACCATCTCTCTTATGGCCTCCAGGACAGCAGCTGTAACTATAAGAAAAAGTAAAGCCAGCTTCTCTACCACAGTGCCAGGTAAAGAAAACCTCAGAACAGTTTTTGCTTTGCTTCTGTAAAACATTCAGGCGATTGGTCGGACTTTTTGCATCAAAAACTGCAAAGAGTTCTGCTATCCATTCACTTAGATGGGATCTTCGGGCTGCAGCCTGCAGCTCCCCAGTTGTGGTCAGTTAACTCTACAAACACTTGTAACACATACTTGTTTCTTCCTGAAAACTATGATGGGATGATTAGTGACTTAAGAGAAACTTCTTCAGAATAGACCATGCTTTGTTTTATGAATTTTCAAAACAGCAATATTCAATCAGATCAACGTGGATAAAGAGTGCAGCTAGCACAGTATCCGCACTCTAGCAATAGCCATAAAAGTATGCCTTGGAAAGAGTAAGAATAGCACATTTCTGATGCTATCCCATAATGTTTTCCCGGCCCACAAGTATTTTCAGTTTATGGGACTTCCTGAGTGTGATGTGAATTATGCAGTAAACTCCAGTTAATCTCTCCTCCAAGTTCTTGTTCATTCTCTACTCAAATATATGTAAACATTTTGCACTCACAGCATCAATTGCAACACATGCAACACATGCAATTTGCACAATGTACACACAAAGACTTCTAGAAGTCTATCATCTTTTGCATGAGGAACTACATCCTTTTGTTTTAAACCAGTTTCCACATACTTTGCATTCAACAAACCCTGCTTGTTGCAATGGAAGAGGCAGTGAGCAGTCTAATCCCTTTTGCTCATGATTCTGCAGACTTTTTCTATCCCTTTTAGTCATCTGTTTTCTAAGCTGATGAGTCCTAGTACCTGCAGCTGTACATAAAATACTAGGTGCAGTCCATACTTTTGATTATCCATGTTGCTTTTCTCTGAATCTTTTTCTCCAATTCTTGCACATTCTTTTTCGAAACAAGCAACCAGAACTCCTCACATAGTCTTCAAGCTGTGGCAAACCATGGATTTATGCAGTGGTATAAATCATATTCACTGTTGTGTTCTTTGATCCTTTTCTAATCCTTCCTAATATGTCACTTGTTTCTTTGACTGCTGTCAAGCATTGATCTGTTGTTTCCATGAAGTATCTATCTCAACTTCAAAGCCTTTTTCCTGAGTAGTAATGATGCACTGAACCCGCCACTTAATATGTGAAACTATTATCATCTCTGTTATGCCTCAGTTCATATTTGATGGCACTGAATTTCACCTGCCATATTATTGGCCAGTCACTCAATTTTTTAAGGTTCTTCTGTTATTCTTCACAGTCACCCCTCACCCTTTTTACATTCAGTAGCTTTGTACTATCAGCAAACTTTCTCACCTCACTGGGTCAATCTTCTTTTCTGGTGCTTTTATGAATGAATATGTTAATATCTGCAGAACTACCATGGTGGCTTCCCACACTGCAAGAACTTATCCTTTATGCCATGAATTATTTATCCATACCAGACCTTCCCTTTTACTCCATGGATGTTGAAATTCTTTAAAAAGCCCTTTTGGGAATCCAGGTAGTCTACAGCAACTTATTTATATATTCCCTGACTCCTTCAAAACACTTGAAAGGAATTTAAAGTGAGACTTCTCTTCAAAGCAAGCTTATTCCTTTTCAGGTAGATTATATTTATCCCATGTTCAATAATTGTATCCTTCACAATAACGTTCAGTCCTTTGCCCAGTAGAGATGTCAGGCATACAGATCCATAGGTATCTCCCTGGAACATCTTTCTGAAAACTGGCAACACATTTCCCATCTCACAATTCTCAAGTACCAAGGCAGTTTTACATGCCCTTGTTAGCAATTAAGTTGCTTCAACCCTGTGCTAGAATTCCTGGGCACGTACCATTCTATCCCAGTGATCTACTGGTGTTTATATTATTTCTTCAATAGCATCAGCATCGGTATCACAACACAACACGTGTGTTACGTCCATTTGTACCATTACATCTTCACTGTTACTTGCACCAGTCTTCAGTTGGTCTTTAGAGGTCTTTATCTAAGTCCATATGTTCTTGTCTGTGAGCCAACAGAGCAGTCTCCCCTACTCTCCTGAAGGATCTTTTTTAAGTTTTAAGACCTTTTTTGATTCCAAGGCTCTGTTTTTGGAGAGGGTAAGCCTGTAGGTAGTTTCTTGCCATCACTATATTAAGTGTCTTGAAATTTATCGTACCAGATGTCTCATCTTTCCACAGATTCACTCTTCTTTGATCTCTTCTAGCATCCTCTTCATTTAATCCCTTCATGTTAAAAATGGCACAATAATTACCAATTAGAGCAATTCAACTTGGCAAGAGTTTAAGATCAAAATGTACACTGAAGAATAGGATTCATGTTGTCTAACTACAGACATCTATAGGATCCACTTTGCCAGTCTCTGTAGGCTCCCCTGTGTTGGAAACAAACACATACTTCAAAAGTGTAATTAGCTGACCAGTTTCAGACATTTCTTCATATGACTCAGATACAAATCATGATATAGAGGATAGCATTTCTCTCCACTTTAGAGGAACTGCTATAGACTAAGGGTAGCAGTGCAGAAACATGTCACATCCAACGGAGGCTATTGCACTTTGTTCTTCACTAGCTAGGTTATTCATTATATGATACAGCACAAGCTACAGACTTGGCTCAAAAGGGAGTTGGCTCTTACTTTTACTGAAGACAAGACTAATAAGAAATAGTTTATTTTAGTGTTGACCTTACAGTTTCATTAGATAACTTGTTCTATTAATTTGGTAGGTTGATAATTTTAAGATATTGATTTATTTATTGAATCCTAATTCTGACTTTAATGTGATCACTGTAAAGTTCTGTCTAACCAGTTTAGTAAGTTAATATAAATTACCTCACATATACACTTGCTCCTTTTAAAAGAAATCCAAACAAGGTATACACAGCTACTTTTTATTCCATCAAATTGTACAGTGACTCAGAAAAGCAGGGTATAGAAACCTCCATTAATAAACTCACAAGCCTTTTGACTCCACTTTCAAACTAATATTCAAATACAAGATCTTGGCAGATGTTCTAGCCCACTTCACAATGATAAACACAAAAAGCCATCAAGAACCAACTGGGTTCACCAAAGTACAAAAAATACAGTTGCTTTCTGATTGCTAGGCAAAAAAGATTAACTCTTAAAATAATTCATCAAAAACCATCAAAGGCTGTTGTTCAGCCATTGGATCATCCATGATCCAACTACAGATCATTATGCATTTTAATGCTCTTCACATTCATAGCTTAGATTTCAGATCTTTGACTTCAACACCACTTCATCAATAACATCAATTAAAGCTTGTGCTGACACAGTCTCCTCAGCAACACATAATCTTGAAGTTTTTTGAAGGAATACAAACATCCTCCATGATAAGTAAAGATGAGTAACATATTAAACGCATCTGTAAAATTTGCATAGTCAAGAGACTTCATTTTACTAAGTCTCACCATGACTTAAATCCACAAATAGAAGGTTGTCTTAAAATCATTAGTTTTACTATGTCTATGCAGTAGACAGATTCCTTTATTTGTTGTACAAATAAGAAGAGGCTTAAAATTAATTTTCTGTGCCTGAGGTTGCTTTTTGTTTTCTTTTTTGTTCGCACTGTTTATTTTACTAATTATTTTTGCATATGTGTTATTAGGCAGCTTTTTTGAAAAGCAGAGAACAGATGGAAAGTTAGGTTCAGAAAAGAAATATTTCAACCACATAAAATATTACAACCATTATAAAAACTGCTTTAATACCCACTCATTTTAGGGATTGGAATGGTACTGAACTCTTGGAGGCAGAATTTGTCTGGTGCCATCCACCTTCAAAGCTCACTAGTTTTAAAGGTAAAAAAATAAATACAAGTGTCTGCGGAGACCGATCTTCTCTGAGAGCTCAGTTGAATTTTGGAAATTTTCTGTGGTAATGCTCCTGTCTGCCACATTCCTACGTATTCAGTTCACTCAAAGTCTATCTTTCACACGACTTCACGTGACTTCACAGTTCTAATAGTTCTTATTCTCATTGGCAAAACAGTTTTTTTGTGGGCCTGTGAAAAGAAATGGAGAAAAGAGCTCAGTTGCTATTACTGGCTCTTTCACAGAATCACTGATATTCCACACAGATATTTTCATGTCCTAGATAAGAGATGGTTGTATGAAACAGCTGTTGTTCCACGTATGTGCCATCTTTCTCATCTGTTTGATGAGGAACCTTTTGTGTTCATCTTTCATAGCTGTTCAAAAAAACCAGATTTTTATGGGCTTTGAGAGTTTCTAACAAAAGCCAGTAAACAACAGCAAAGTACTAGTACTACTCCTAGTACCAGAAAATGGTTGGTTTTCTGACAGGAGCTGTAGAGAAGATACGTATTCAACAACAGCCAGTTTCTGGCTTACTCTGCTTTTATTTTGTTAGCACTGTTTCTCTGATTAAAAAAAAAGCTAGAACAACAAGTTTTGGGTTCATTTTGTTGGGTTCATATTTTTAATATTAAGAAACAGAAAACTACATTACAATTCTAAAGAAATATTTGAAGCAATATCACTGCACTATCACAGTACCTTTATTTCTGATCCATACAGTAGAAGCTGCCACTTTACTGAAAATATTTGGACATTACCACCAACAGTGATAGCAAAATGGTCTGTTTTGGTGGCAAGTCAATGAATCAACATTTTCTAACCTGCCACTTTCCTCTCACAATTTAAGCTTGCAGTCTTTTTTTTTTTTCCTAAATCTGAAGACAACCAGAAAACTCTGGACATGTGCACATTGATGACATAAGAAAAAAACAAACAGTTGAAAGTTAGGTACTGCTACTGGTTAACACTATTTATACCATACAAAGGTATAGAACTGCTCATGAAAAGCAGTTCTCAGGAGGAGAACTGGTATCATGAGGAGTTGGTAGATGGGACAGAATGTCTGATTTTACCCAAGCAGACCTGTAGATCAAAGAAAAACTGAAATCTCGGGAGGCATTTAAGCTTAATCTAGGACAAGAAAATACTTCAGGATACCAAGAGGCATTCAAAGTCTACATCTCAATACTCCCTTATTGCAAAAGTGGGATCCCCTTAGGTCACATCAACCCTAGTGATAAGTGGAATAAGAAGACATTACTAGTTATTACACCTAACGCATTGCATACACTGAGGTCCTGTTACACTGACTGCACTCTGATCACACTTCTAAATTTTTTTATTTTCCTCTTAAGGGCTGATCACATAACTTTTCAAAAAATAGGTTTAAATTCTGACATGGATCCCTACATACATGACTACTGTGCCTGTGAAGTGAACAAATCTAGGGAGAGCACAGCCCAAGAAGTCCATCAAAATCTATACGATCACAGTTTGTATTTGTACAGTGTCTTCTACAGCTTTTCAGTGTGTAAAACTTGGGATTCATGATTGCCATATACTTCTTTCTTAAACTCCTCTACTTTCAAGTAAGTATTCTAGGAAAAAAGAGTGCCAGTGACACATGCTTTACATTTACATGGCAGCAACATTTTCATACATTACTGAAGCACATAAAGAAATAATTTAACAAAATACATTTAATAAAGTTGTTACATCTAATAAACCAGTAAAGATTTGACAGAAAAGTGGTATGAATTGCAGTTTCAGGAATAAAGAAAATCCCTTTGTTGCTTATATTTAATTTTTTAACTATGTGAGTCAGTTTTTTAGCAGACGTTTTATAAGTAAGAATTACCTGAAATTGAAAAATAAAAATTATAATATGCTAAAGGTATGTACCTAAGAAAAGATGTTCAGTTAATCTTTGATGGACATAAATACACTTCGATCTTAATGAGTTCTAACTTCTGTTGGGCGCAACCCAGGAAAAGAAGTGAGAAATGTAAAAAGAGACATTGTAATATTACACAAAAAAGTCTTTGTTTCCACAAATGAAAATATATTTGCAGAAAGAACTAACTAGTTCATCTGTATTATTGAACTATTTCAGTTACATTACCTACATGATGTTTTTTCACATTTTGAAGTAACGCGTTTTGGTTTTTATTAATACTCTTTTCTTGTACACAGCTATTTTCAGTGACACTAGTACAACAAATTATTTAGGACCTAATCATTTCATCACTGGAAACAAAACTTCTTGATGGTTTTAAAAGGATTCAATCCATAGTGTTTGTTAGGTCAATTGTCATTATAAGAGGTGAAGTATGAGACAAATAAGGACTTGATTTTTGTTTCTCAGCAATGTAAAAGCTTCAAGTCTGCAATTCTGCCACTATTTCCCAACAGTTTTGCCATGCTCATTGTAAAATTCACACTGAAATGTGCCACAGAAGTTAAAAGACCCAGTGCGTATATCATGAACGTAACTGAAGTATGCTGAAGACTGCCGTTCTGAGACATTAAATGCAGGTGCTAAAATGCACTTTGCAGTGTTTTCCTGCAAATAAACGCAAGCCTTGTAAGTACTGGTGATAAAAGTAAGTCTGTCATAGCTATGTACTTTTATAATACCAATGTACAGCATAATACAAATCAGAAATTCTAGATAAATGTATACTATACATTAGCTCTAGACTGTTTACTGGCATGGTCCAACGCTGATGTTCATTGTGGGCCTCTCACTAGGTACTTCAGCTAACATTACATATCTAAGAAACAGCATGACATCAGTATAAATCTATTCTTTGGATTCACCAGTGTGGAACTTTCTTAACAAAGTACTAATCACTTGTGGTTTACTAATCTGTCCCAGCATAGTCATTACTTCCTACAGTAATTGTCTGTTTAGCAGTTATCAGTGAGAACTCAACAGATACTCTTCTTAACGTTTATTGGGTATTTACCTTCGAACACAACGCACTGTATCAACAGAGTAGCTACTGAGCTGCTCTTTTACTCACTTCATCAGAAAGGCACTATGCATCCAGTATCACAGTAAACCTTTTCCCATTTTGAAATAATAACTTACATATAGAAAACAGCGGCACGAAGCTCACTAGATTAAAAAAGGTCGTTACCTAACCTCTGGCTAACCCCTCGGCTTGTATTTCAAATTCCGGTGTTCATCACCTCTCAGAACATGGTCCACAACTGCTGCTTCTTTGACCACTATCTTCAGGTGGCACCTATAGGTCCTTACTGAAATTAGTATATCCAAATGTTTAATATTTTATCAACAGCTAGATGCTTGAATTAGTGTCTTTTTTCCATTTAAAGTTATTGTTTCAGCTTCCAAGATTTCTCCCTACCTCATCTTTTTTTCTTAAATAACTACATAACACTACAGAGAAGCAAAACTTTTTGTAGATTGATTTTACACATAATAACTATTGGGTGAGCAATATATCAGACATGTTATAGTTTAAATAAATTTAAACCACTTATTTAAAAAACACCAAATAAATAACACTTACAAATCAAGAGTAGAAAGTAAGGTAACACAGACCTTATTGGGACGAATAATTTTCAAATTCTCTAGACATTATGAGCCTGGAGATTTGTGTAATTTGGCAGATGCAGAAAGATTAGCAATATCATTATCAGAAATGTTAAAATAGTTGACGTGGGATAATCTTTCATAAGATCTGGATTTTCTGTGGTTCTGTAGAGATATTTACTCATCCCCAAATAAACCCTCAGCTGTGCATGGCTCTAAAGCATCCTCAACTCACACTGAAGTCAAGGAACTTCATGTGCTCAAGCCAGGAGCTCAGTATTTGCCTGACGAGCATTCCTATGGAGAACTTAACACAGCAAATATTATACCAAATGTCTTAACATTTTAAACTATGCGTATTTCAGCAGTAGGAATATGGTGCGGTTGACATGCCTGAGGGATGGGATGCCATTCAGAGGGACCTGGACAAGCTTGAGAAGCGGGTCCATGTGAACCTCATGAGGTTCAACAAGGCCAAGTGCAAGCTCTTGAACCTGAGTCAGGGCAATCTCTGGTATCAACAGAGGCTGGGGGATGAAGGCATTGAGAGCAGCCAGGCAGAGAAGGACTTAGGGGTATTGGTGGTTGAAAAGCTGGACATGAGCAGGCAATGTGCACTTGCAGCCCAGAAAGCCAGCCATATCCTGGGTTGCACGAAAAGAAGCGTGGGCAGCAGGCCAAGGGAAGTAATTCTGCCCCTCTACTCCGCTCTTGTGAGACCCCACCTCGAGTACTGCGTCCAGCTCTGGAGTTCTCAGCACAGGAAAGACATGGACCTGTTGCAGCAGGTCCAGAGGAGGGCCACAAAAATGATCAGAGGGATGGAACACCCCTCCTATGAGGAAAGGCTGAGAGAGTTAGAATTGTTCAGCCTGAAGAAGAGAAGGCTCTGGGGAGACCTTATTGTGGCCCTTCAATCCTTAAAGGGGGCTTATAAGAAAGGTGGGGACAGACTTTTTAGTTGGGCCTGTGGCAGTAGGACAAGGGGTAATGGTTTTAAACTAAAAGAGGGTAGATTCAGATTAGATATAAGGAAGAAATTTTTTACAATGAGGGTGGTAAAACACTGGAACAGTTTGCCCAGAGAGGTGGTAGATGCCCCATCCCTGGAAACATTCAAGGTCAGGTTAGTCGGGGCTCTGAGCAACCTGATCTAGTTGAAGATGTCCCTGCTCATTGCAGGGGGGTTGGACTAGATGACCTTTAAAGGTTCCTTCCACTCCAAACCATTCTATGATTCTATACCACAATAGTAACAAATTACACAATATATGAATATTCTAACTAATAAATGAGTATACTAGCAGTGAAAGTGGACAGGGGAGGGAATAACAGTGGCTTATCATTATGTAATATTCAACTTTGTCTACTGATACAACTATCACTATTATTATTAATAGTGATTGGCATTACAATAATGAGTTCACAATGGAAGCTATTGACATCCATCCAAAGATGCTGCTACTGGCTTACAGAGCTTACCTATTTAATGAAATTAGTCCTGGTTACAAATACATCTTAACAGACCAGTTTGCCTCTTCTCTTGCCAAAATCGGTTCTGGAGAAGATTTTTCAGGGAAATTCTGCATGGCTCGCTCATAGAGGACATCAGCTTCTCTGGGAGTGCAGAACCAGCCACACGCAGGTGCTAGACATTCAGCTGCACACCTTTTCTCACCTTCCCTTAGCAGAGAAGCTACAGTAAATTGTAAATACAGAAACAGCCATCTCCACCAGACTGCTTCTGAGGTCAGACAAACAAGCATCAGGTTTGGTTTTGTTTGTGTTTTTAATAAAACATAGCCATACATTACCCAGGTAAAAGTCTGTGAAGCAGAGGAAGGATGATGTACATTTCTTGCATCTCCTACCTTAACCTATTTGCCTACTGAAGCAACTAATAAATCAGAAGATTCACTAGGGGAAGGTAATTGTGGTGGGACACATAATTAATATTTTGGGGAAACTGATCTACTTGTCTAGGTGAAAGCAGAAATCCTACACAGAAAGTTTCTAAAATGCATGTTCCTCCCTCTGAAGGAAGTTGATTTATATAGATTACTTCTGATTGACAATAAAGATAATATCTTTGCCTGTAAATTTAAACCAGAAAAAACTTCTATTCTGGGTGCACTGCTCACAGCACATGTGCATGACATTCTTCTTTTGTCACAACAAACACAAGTAAGACTTCCATCACATCTGGCAAAAATCACCATTCAGTACATTTCTCTTATTTCCATTACCCGTTTTTCTTTCTCTGGTGAGAAGGTCAGCTGCTCAGTTAGCCTGTCACACCTGGGCTCGCACAGAATCTGGACAACCACTGCAAAATATTCTGTGTAAATGAGATACTGGTTTCTAAATAGGCCTCTTCCCTGGTGCCTTAATACTCTAAAACAGATCTGAACTTTTAATATGTAGCATAAGAGAAGACTCAGTCTTAGCGAGTCTTTGGAGGTTGCTAACGGATTTTTTTCTCCTATGTACTACACAAAAGAGATTTGGGAGACTTCTTTTTAGTACATGTTGTTAAATGACAAGATGTCTGGAAGATGTTAATTAATACACACACAAAAAAACCACATTCAGTCTACTTGCAGACTGAAATACATCTGTTCCGAAAATTAAAGAAGGTCAAAAAATGATTCCTTAAAAGTTAGCCACAAGAGATCTTGTCAACTACCAGAATTATCAAGAATATTCATTCTTTTAAACCTACACAAGCGTAATAATAAGCCTTCTATTTTTGGTCCTTCAAAGAAACGCAATGTTTTAAGCTACCAGTAATAACTTGTCTGGATTTTTTAAACTTGTCATATTTCTGTTTAAAAAACAAATAAATATATTTATGTAAGGTCATATTACGCTTTACCAAAGCAAAGCAATGTATTTCAGTTTGATCATCAGAAATCAAAGTTCCAGAAAGAAGTGTTTTAGTTACAGTTTTTAGAGTCTGTGTGTATACATAAGATATAAATACATATTTTCCAAACATATTACGCACACACAAACATACGCACACATTTCTTTCATGTAAACATAATGGGTGTGTAGAGGTATGTGTAAATCCTCTCCCAGACAATACAGCTACTACCTAGAAGACCAGAGAAGTTGTGACAATGTAAAGCAACTAGCTGCTGAACGATGCCTACTCTTAGCTTTCAAGGATCTTCCTAAAACAAATTAATCTTATTCATGTATACAACTTATGAATGACTCGTCCATTTTAAATATTAAAAAATATAATTATGTCTTACTTAGAATTTGAATTAATTTGTTCTAATGATAGAGAAGACCACCCTTATCTTCTAACCTTGATTCTGATTGCTATAGATTTTTGTACCTATAAATTCTGTATAAATAAATTATTGCATGAAATAGAAAACAGTTAATAATGTTTCTCTTACTTTAAAACAATGAACCCAAAGTACAGACTTAAGGGATTTTTTTTTTTTTAAATAAGCTTTAAATCTGTAATTGCCATGTGTGTCAGTTTGTGTTTGCCATGTCTGTCTGTCAGCAAGAGACAGTGACCACTTACAGTGATTACAAAGTACACTAAATGTAGTATATATGTCACTTCTCCACAAGAGCTTGTTGGCAGCTTTGATCGACTTCTTTTTGATTACACCACAATCACCTCATTCCACTTTAGCTACTCTCACTCTCTCTCCAGGGGTTCAGATGTCATTGCTGTATACCTTAGCAGATGAATCAGTTTTCCTTCTGTTAAATCCTCTTCCTGGGAAGATGAATCTACTCATTGATTTTGACCAAAGATTGGTTTTTAAAAAGGGTAGAAGAGACTTCTGACCTTTCAAATGATCAGATTAAGGTGGTTATTTTCACATTATTAAGTAATCAGGGAAGAAATACATTAAGCAAGAGTTTAGTTCACATGCTGCTTTGCTGGCTTCTAAAAACTGTTGTGCACTGACAGCTAACCTAGATTCCATTTCTTCCTTTTCCTCTGAACCACAAGGGAAGCTAAAATGCATTTTCACATTGCATTTTGCCTAAAGGCTCTCAGTAAAATTTAATTTTCTTACTGCATTGATTTTTCCATTATAAGTTGTAACAGTCTAATGATATCTCATAAGAATTTTTACTGTCGAGAAAAAGGGATGTGAATGATTTAGCAACAGTAACTGCAAGTGCTAGAGGATTTATTCTTGTTTTCCTAAGAACCTTCCATCTGTCTTTTTGATGGGCAGTTGTTGAAAAAGTCTACGCCATATCACCATCCATTGGATGGCCTGAAGATAGTTCTTTAGCCTGTTTCTTAAGGTCAATATGTGATCCAGTTTCCTCAAAACCTCTTCCTCCGCTGCTAACTTCTAAAATCAAAATAAAGCTTTCTAATTTTGGAGCTGAAAATGATGCTTAAAAATTAATGGGCCACATGGAAACGATGCAACTGGGAGACTCAAAAAGCACAACCGTTTCTGTCTTGCAGGCTACATTACACTCACTGAGGACTGACATCTTATCCTTATTACCCCAAATACTTCAAGTTTGTCATGTTTTTTCCTTATTCGGGACAAAGAATACATCAAAGAAATATGATATGTTCCCTGGAAAAAGAAAACTTGCAGGCTTACTCTTTCCTTCAAAACAATTGTATCATCACCAAAGCTGTAGAAATCAAGTCTGAAAACAACTGGTGTGATAGACTACGAAAAATAAAGGCAGTGCCAGAGCAAGTACAGCAGAGGTTTGCGAGTCCCTGTGTTCCACAGCTACAAGAGATTTTCTTACTTAATTCACTTTGTCAAGGATTTGATAGATAGACAGATAGAGATGGGAAAAATGTACAAGTGTACAATATATTACTAAGTTAAACAGAGTGAAACCTGGTGTCTGTTTTTTTTGGCAAACAGGAGCTTGACTGGTATCTTCCTCCAGCTTTTCTACAAATTTGCAGAAAGCTGGAAGAGTGGCCAGTTTCCGATTTTCTGTATTTTTCTTTCACAGTTAGTGTTCATAAAAGTAACAAGATGGGCTTTATTACAGATGCTAGATGCAAATTAAGGCACATCTCACATCTAGTCAAGTCATCTGGGTTCTACAGGGGCATGTTTTCCTTTTTTGAATCCTGGAAAATAAATTGAGCTGAAGAACAGACCCTACAGAAAAATAGGTCTGAAGTGCCCCCACTACAATTCCCACGAAGCAACTTTACAAACTCAGTCAGTTGTGGGATTTTTTGAGTTTTGTCATCATCGTTGTGTCATCATCGTTGTTGTTTGCTTATTTCTCCTGGAAAAGTTGTTTGGGGTTTTTTTTCTAATTTGTTTTCATATAGAAAGCAGGTATTTTTCATAACACAATCACAATTTTCTCAGAAAACACAATTTTCATGGTAAATGCTTGACCAGCACTGATTATACATTACATCTGGAATGAAAATTCTGCCAAGTGTACTAAAACACTTACTTAACTGAAGCTTAACTGAACTTCTGTAGTGCTTGGGACTACCTACTTTTACCTGTCAGAAAAATAAATGAACGTAAATACCAAAAAAAGTTTCATATAGCATTTTAAACTCTGTTCTTTGCAATTATAGGATTTTAAACACAAGCCGTTGGCATAAAGCTGTACAGTGAATGTAATATCATAATTAGACAGAATCTGTTCACTATCCTATGTTAAGAATGGGCCTAATACAATTTTTTTTATACTGCATTGGACTGACAAGCCTTGTTTGGAAAAGAAAGCTAGATATGACCATGACACTACTATAGAAAAGATGCATCAAGGTTAGGTTCTTTATGGCTCAAATACTATGGAAATATGTCTGATACAATAATTTAGATGACAGATTTTGCATGCTTCCATGATCTGTGGGGTTTTTTTTAGCCAGCGCTATCTCTGCTGTGCAGTAAAACTGTACATCAATACAACTACTTCATCGGAGAAGCTGATGCTGACATTCCAGACTCTTTATTTTTAAAATTGCCAGAGCTTTAGCCTCTCTCTAAATAATGGCCATGCCAATATATTAAAGGGGGAAAACACTCACCCCTTCTTGGCTGGTACCACTTCAAGTGTACAAATCAACCCTGTATTTTTTAAAATGAAACACACTTTAAGTTTAGCCCAAATTTAATCATTTTCTACTTCTGCCTCTGCTGGGGTTTAGAGTCATTCTGTTGTTGATGCAGAACAGACTTTGTGCTAACAATAGACATCTTGAGAGAGTGGGCAGAGTCTCACTTCTCCCTTCCACTTGAATCTAGCTTCTAGGACAAAAACAAATCAGTGTGCTAGCTCCTAACACAAGGGAAGAGTCCCTGTCAACACAGTCTCACCACAAGCAACAACACTAAAACCCAGCAGCTGCAATGCAACACTCCTACCTCCTCAATTCTCCCATCAATACCCAGAAAATTAGTTCTTCTCAAATGAGAGAATATCTCACACAGCTCAGGACATCCATACTGTCTGTAACCAAAGGCCAGACTGGGACAATCAGTGTCAGACCCTTCAATATTCAGTATTTGCCATTCTCTCAAAATCTGTCAATGAAAAATTAAAAAAAAGTAGTTTGAGGGTCTCACAGTTTTGCCATAAAGCTGGCAACGAGAAAGAAGTCTGAGACTTGAGGCTGTTTAAACAGTCAGTCATCTCAGTAGAGATTATGTGGCAGCTTATGATCCTTAAACTTGGGAAGAGACCTCACTTCTTGTCCACACAGCACAGTTAACAACAGGCACAATGTATCTGATTAAGGAAGAAAACTTTGCAAGGAAGTTTCTGGGGTGCACAAGGTGGTGACATACTACTCTTCTTTCCAAAATAAGAAATGGGGGGAGGGAGTGGGGGAGGGGCAGAGAAGCAAAGATTAGCAACTACAGAACTGAATTAAAAGAAAAAAAAGTAAAAAACTAATTTCCTGAGAGATTATACTTAAGTACCCATAACAAAAAAGGATGAACTCTAAGGAGCCAAACATGCCACACAAATCTGCCTTATATAGCAAAACATCCCAGTAACTATAAACAGAGTTTGGGTTAAGATTATACCATGTGCTTGTTTTTTATATAACTATCTGTCGCAGCTGAGGAACCAATAGTTTGAAGAACATCACAGAATTTTTTTCTTGCAAATATCTAATTTGATGCTAGAGATTTCAAACATTAAGACAAGCCTAGTCATTTATAGGTCAAGACATGGAGGGATATATATAATACAGTTACATAGTATTAATAGTATGCTATTACATATGTATTGTAAGGATTAATAGTATACTAGTACTTTATATATTATAGTTTTATAGGAGTTAAAGTATACAAGAATAGGAAAAAAATAATAAAAAATATGTACACTTAAAAGGAAGCTAATCTATCAGATAAAACAATCATCTGAAAGCTACAAGTATGTACAGGAATATTCATTTAAGAAGGAACAAAAAAATACAGGGCTTCCAATTAAAGTCATCCAGCTTTTCTGCATACCATACCAATCCTTTGTGACTTGCTCAAATATCCGATTCTAGTTATTCAGGTTCACGGAAGTTTTTTGAAGGATACTGATGAGCAAACTGTAAGCCATCAATTTAGTTAATGTTTCAGAAAAAAAAAAAACCACTGAAAAATTAAAATGTGCTTCTGTACAAATTGATCTCTCAAACTATAATTAAAAAAAGATTAGTTTAAAAATACATCTCTCACAATCGCATTGGGTGCACCAATCATTCAAAAATCAGAACTAGAATTCTGCTATCTTTATACACATCAGTAGAGTCCAGTTTCTTAAGGTGTCCTGAAATGTGTTTAAGACTATAAAAAATTGCTGTATTCACACATAGAAGTGCTGAACACAGAAATATCTAGTGGGGTTTTACTAGGGTCATCTCTGCTAAGACTTCTGCTAGTTTTTTAATTTTTACAAATGACCTAGATTGTTAAATTTGCTGATAATATAAAATTTGGTGGAAAACTGCATACTTAGCAAGTAGTAAGTGAAGTTTAAATGAATTCTGATTTTCTCTGTAACTAGGCTGACAAGCAGAAACTGAAATTTAATGTTGACAAATGTAAAGCAATAAAAGTTGAATATAAAAATAACAAACATGAACATTTTATGAACAGATTTGTACCAAAACAAGAAAGCTGCCTCGCTCCCCCCCAGAAAAGATAGAAAGATGGTGAATATTTCTTTAAATATGTCAAAGTAAGATAAGGAAGCAATTTAAAATCCTTTAGAATTGCAGGTTGCAAATATGTCATGTTGCAAATTCATCTGGCAAGTTCTTCTTTGAATATTCTGTGAACTTTTCATCATAACATTAAAAATAATATATTTTCCACACTTAATCATTACAGAAAGAGTAAAACTAGTCTAATTTTATAGGTGGGACTTTGAAATAAATCTGAAAAATAAACAAATGAAAATCCCTAAAGTTTTGCATAAGGATAAGGAAGTGGTTTAGCACACCAAATTGATTAACCAAACAGCCGAACTTCAGAAATGTTGGGGGGGGGGGGGGGGGGGGGGGGGGGGGGGGGGGGGGGGGGGGGGGGGGGGGGAAGTACTTTGAATAAGACTTTAAGTGATGAGCATAACCTATGAAGGACTGCTAAACAAAAAATCATCCTCCTAGATTATTTCTCCTCCTCCTTTTGCCAAGAGGGGCGTGGGGGCAATCTCAGCTATAGACTAGGCTCTTACTTGTTACTTTTCTTATCAAAGAATAGATTTTATATGGAGACTACATGATCTCTTGCTTTGCTTTGTTTTCAGTATGTTCTTTCTCATTCATGTTAGGCAGGAACAGATAAAAACCGGAACAAATGGTGGCATTAAAAAAAAAAAAAAAAAAAAAATCAACAAATATCTTTCTGTTGCCTATCAGAAACCTCCAGAATTTCGGGCACTGGGCTGCACCCTCGACAGATAGATCTGTGTTCGCTTACCAAAGCACACATACCTAGCTTAGACAGTTTGCTTAACCTAGCTGTCTACCATTCTGGAAACATCTACTTTGGGATTTAAAGTAATAGTATTCCACAAACAGAAGTCACAGACAACAAGAGATTTCACATGTATCAGATGTACAATGTTCTTAAGTCTTCCATCTTCTGCTCCAGTACTCTTAAAGAATTGTAGCAAGTCTGTTGTCATACAGATTACAGAATCCTCTGGCTGTGGCAGGACCCCAGTTCTTCTGTACCAGGGGAAAAACATGTAACTAACAATGCAGATGAGAAAAATAATTACATAATAAAATATATATTTCACTGATTTTCTTTGTAAGACAACAGCAAGAAACTGAGATTATTACATACCTGAAGGGGTTTCTCACTACATGCAGATGAGGGCAGTGGAAACCCACTTACATGCACGTGCACAACTGCTCTTCCACACACATGAACAGACACACATACAATTTCAGGAATATTCCTGTGTTAGATTAACCTCTCTTCTTCACATATCTCATCCTTCTGAACCACTCTTCTTTGGAAAGAACTGTCAACAGGGACTTTATTTCAACTTTCCTCTTCCCATTTAATTTGTGGCATTCGAGAATCAAGATAAATGTAAAGAATTAATTATTATGAAATATGTCCTGTTAACAGAAAGCCACTGCACACTTAAGACCGCTGGCTCTATTCCTCATCAGTCTTCCATTCTATTCTGGTTCCACTCACATTTGCATGGTAATAGCTTCACAAGAAATGTTTACCTCCAATACAAGTTGCTGATATTCTACAGTGAACATCATTTTGTATTCTACACTAGCAAGACAGAAAGCAAGCTGTTTCTTGACAGTGCAAATATGTTTGCTTGCTTTTTTCTTTTTTAACTTATTTTACCCATTTCCATTATGCTAGCAAACATGTTCCTGATATTTTTCTAAATGTCTACATATACATGAACAAAGGGAAAATTAATTCAGACACAGTCTGAAAAAAAACACGTCCATCATATGTAACAAGGTTACATTTATTTCTTCATTTCAGAAAAACAACACATTCTAACTGAAGTTAACAAAGCATATAGTTTGTTACATATGACAGGATTCTCTTGGAGGAAAGGAGTAACACAAATGTAGCATCAGGAACTCTAAAACTGCAGCATTCTGACCAGGAATCAATACTGTAGTTGAGGGTCATTAAGTCAAAAGTGATCTCAGATGTGATTTTCAACTGAAGATAAGTGCATTAAGATCGTTATCTTTTGGCTCCTAGTTTAGCAGTTAAACCCCACTCCTGGATATCAAGCACTCTTTAAAAAAAAAAAAAAGAAAAAAAAACCCACAAAAGAATACACACAACTTTTTTCCAGTTGGATTTGTCTTACCTCCCCCCCCAAAAAACCCAAACCCTACCACTTCCTCCTTTTACAAATGGGTGATTTGAATCAGTAATACTGTCCATTGTATGACTTCATCTTTACTTTTTTTTATTTGGCTGTATAAACATCTTTAAATATAAGTAAGCCACAAAGGAGACTTGCATACAGAATCCTGACACTGTCCCCCTTATTTAAGAGAGATGCTTGCCATTTAAAATTGTTTATTTTGGGGATGACATAACACAAGATTACTTATTTGAGACTGGAAAATTCTTTCCAATCAGAGAATATTTTAACATTGACAGATGTTTATTATAAACTGCCATTTTTCTAAAGCCATTTGATATCTGATTGAAGTTCACTGACTAACAGCATAAGCTGAATAAATGGCTTACAATTTTCTGAGCTTGACCCATTTAACTGATCAAATCACTGAATGGTAGACACCATAGTACTACAAGGTCACACCACTGCCACAGTTACTCATCTAACGAGGTATCAGAAATGCTCCAACTCAAAAGTCTTGAAAAGTAACAATATGCCTGGGATACAATAGTTTGGTGTCCCCATACTGAAAGATAAACTTTGTTTTGAAGAACAATTTTGACGTCATCTAATTAAAAGAAATAAGCTATTTCCTTACTTTACCATTTGCACTTCAAAGAGGTAAATACATAAAGATTTGACTTCTACGTTGTCAGGGAAAAGAAAAAACATTGTGTAGATTTCTCTTTCAATGTCTCAGAACAGCTTGGCTTAATTACTTAAATAATACTTGTTTTCATCATTTATAATTCAAACCATATGTCAACCTCAACAGAAAAAAAACCCAAAACAATTTAATCATGTTCTCCAGCTCTCATCATATATTTTTCAAAAGTTATCTTTGAAAACCAGCATAGGAACTTCAACTTAAACTAAAATCTTAATTAACATCTTAATTCCTATATATACGTTAGTTGAATCTGTGTTCCTAAACTACGAGCTAATGTAACGGCTAATTATAAATTAATGGGTAAGACTTTAATACTTTTAACAGGTGAGTGATTTTCAAACTTCAATAAAACTCTTTTCTCTAAACAAGGCATTTTGACAGTAGAAGTTAAAAATAGGTAATAACCATGCAAATAAATACCCTCCAAAGAAAGAGAGATAATGGAGCAAAATAACAACAAAAAAAGGTAAACATCACCTTATTCAGAAAAAGTACAAGTACACTCTTTGTCTTTTAATGTGTTGTTCCGAGTTCTATGTAACATTCATTGAAGACAACAGCAATTTTTGCTCTAGAATTAAATGTGCCTGGAACCAGAACCTTGCTGCTTTATTACAAAAATGTCTCAAGTCATTTGAAGGTTTCATAGTTATAACAATCTGAGACACAGAAGAGCAAAATGTTCTTTTCAGAGTCTTACTATAAAAGTGACATGTTTCTTGAATACTCAGCCTCACTTCTCCATGTCTACAGTATGCTTTGGTGTCCTGCAGGAATGACTAGCAGCCTGAAAAGAGAATCTGCATCTTAAATTGAACTGCAAACCAACTGAATTGCTGTTGGTTTGCATGACACTGGCTCATGACCATGTAACAAGAACTCACTCATAAACAAAGAATAAATATTTCAGTTAAAATAAGTGGCATTTAACAACATTTGATCTATTTTGACCAGGGGCGGGGGGGGGAGGAACTCGATGTCATTTCTCAGTCTCCCTAATGATCATTCCAGCACTTTTCCAAGAATCTAATCATAATGCAGAATCACTAAAGGTTTTTCATCAGCAGGACCTGGGACTTAGTACTCATTTCTGCTGAGTACAAAGCCCAAGGGCTCCTTAGATCATGTTGATTTCACAATGTCCATATTTGAAGAGCAGCCGGCGTGCTTTATGACGTAGATCCAGGAACTGCAAAAACCGGCCTATCCCCACCTACGACGCTACCAGAAAATTTTTTCACTTTTCTCAAGTCGGATGTCTAGGCAGGAAATTGAGACTAGAGGACCCATTATTAAGCCAGCTACTTATCACTGAAATTAAGTTTGTAGGAGGAACTGTCATCCTATTCAAACATTATAAGAGGTTTCTAGTAGCAATTTCCATAATTAAGGTTATCCTCTTTTTACGGCCACCCCAAAATTGAGGTGATGAGACAGTATATCCAAGGAAGACTTTATTCCCCTTCAGCGTTAGCTTCTATCATTTTCTGTTAATCCTCCTTGGTGGTTTTGCAAGTTGAAGGGAATGATTTAATCCATCTAATAGTACATCTGAAATCTAGCTCCTTTCCCAATAAGCAGTTTCTGATGCATATTTCCATTATACTTATACAAAGTTTGTATGACTTTACAACCACATTTTCTTATTTAAATGGAACAGATTTTCTCTTTTCTATATTCTCTCCTGCTCCTACCTACAGGCAGTAAATGGATTGGATAAAGATCCAAACCTAAAAGTACCCATGTAGGTATTTGTTATTACTCCTTATTATTCATTGTTTTATTATTTTTGTGACCTTTCCCTAATCCTTAGAGTTCAGATATTCTCATGCACCACTATCTGTAGTACCAAAACAATAATACCCAAAGGCAGTGAGGATAGAATATGTGGAATCTTCTTTATACAGCCTCTTCCCATTCTGATTCAGTTCACAATAACCTTGCTCTTGCACTTCTGAGATTTTTCAGACTACATATAAAACTTTAAAAAAAAGATAAATTAAGTCATATTTTATGGCAGTTTCAAAATAATTACTGATTTCCAGTTGCATGGATTACATAGTTCCAACAGACAAAACTGAGGTCTCTGATTCATGACCTGTATAATGGTGTTTATTGTACTAGTTCCTCTTTTGAAAGAAGAAATAAATACTAAATAAATCTTGGGCTAGTTGAACTTTACTGCTGAATGTAACACTATCTTCAGTACACATGCAAACCTCTGAGAACATTTATACATACCCATACTGAATTCTATGGTAGCTGAAACATGTATTTGCAGATTAAAATATTTTACATTAAAATATTCCTCTTATTCTTCAAATATCTTTAAATGAACTAGTAAGTAATGACATCTTAATTTTCCATCATAATCCAAAAATACATAAATAGATCAAAAATAGGAAAGTTACATTCAAAACATCAAATGAAGATACCACATTATTGTACTGTACTGCATATGTAGGATACTTTCTGTCCTACAGCACTTCAGGCCAAATATAGAACTTCCCATAATTTTGTAAGTTTCTGGAAGAGTATGTATCTATGGTAAAATTTTGCACACTTTTGCTTAACTAACTACTTAACAAGAAAAGCCTTCCTTCTTGAGAAACACAGTCAAATAACTAAGTCTATATTAGTGAGCCAGGTAACATGGTTAATCTGAAACAGAGTAATCTGAGATGCTGCCAGAAAACAAAACAGTCTGCAATTTACAACATACCTATGACCATACTGTCATCTTCAAGGAGTATAAAAAACGAATGCTTTTATTTTTAAAATGTTTTGAATGGCTACTTCTGCAGGAAGTAGTAGATTTTGCTGTTTCCGTTTACAGACTTGAGGATACATGCACCATATACTCTTGTGAAGAAGAGGACACTACTCACTCAAACTATAAACTTTCACTGACTACTTATGTTTACTAGCTGGTTATAGAAGAAGCACATGAAAAAGTATTCTTGCTAGCAATGCATTAACAATGCCAGCTGGTCCCAGGTGTCCTATGATTAACATGGAGGCTATTATCCTGTAAGACTCATATTTGCATGTACAATAGTAGCTTATGACCTGAGTATTGCTGGCTCTTCTTATTTTATATATTATCTGTGCTTGCCACTGCAACTATTTGATTAATATAACACAATGAAATTAATTAGTTCACACTGCTATATTTAATAATGATGTGTGTGTTTCTAGTGCACACGTTTTAATTACCACTTTTTGAAATCTTTCCAATGATTACATAGCAGCAGGGGGGAAGAGGAGCATGCTATGTGTCAGTCTCCCCTGGGAAGCATATACAAAAATCATGTTACAGCCTTCTCCAAACAAAAAATAACTACTGATCACCACGAGAATATAAAAATTAAATGAGCAATTAGTACTTAAAATAACTTAAACTTACTGGAAAGGCTTTAATAGTTTCAGAATATGTATCGCTGGAATTATGGAGATTTCCTCTGTATTTTCACTACTTCTAACACTCTAATGATGAGAATGTTGTTTTCAAACACCATCATGAAAGCGAGTAGCAAGGACAATTATATCTCACTTTACAAGAGTTACTCTAAAACTGATAGATAGTTGAATTAACACTCCAATATTTGGGGGAAAAATATTTTGTTTCTCTATTAATTTACTCATGGTGTGCATTACAATAACTTCCTTTTTCAATGCAGTTTTGGGAATAAGATTTGCCTGTAGCTACTGGGATATAGCAACCACATTAATTTGTATATTTATAATCAATCTAGAGCTTAAAATGCATCGCAAAATTTGTAAGGGGGGGGGGGGGGGGGGGGAAACTGCTGGAACTACCTTGTAAAAAAGATGAGACAGACTTGATTCCTGATCTCAGGGGGGAGGCAAAAAATTGTATCCTTTCCTTCAGGCTCCTGTTCACTGCCTTCCTTGTGAAGCCTTTACTGATGGAAGGCACAAACTGATATTTGTTAGAAGCAGTTTAACAGCCTAGCAGTGCCATGGTCTTCTTGAGTGGATAACTTTGCTTCATAAAACTGCCCAATCTGGTACTCCCTACCACTCCTGTTTTCTTATTTACAATTTAAAATACACAGTAGTTCCTCTGCAGGCAAGTAAAGGGCTACAGGGATTAAGAGAGATGTTCAGGGAAATATAATCCAATTAACACTTCAGCTACTGTTCCACTACTGTCTGAACACATCTGTCACACTTCCCCCCCCCGCCCCGTAACAAGGATTAGACACCTATAAAACTGTTTAAACACCTTGTTTTCAGATTTTACCAGTTCTCATTCCTACAGGGCTTCACTGGATAAAAATCAAATTACGCTTATATGTTGTCTTTTTCTACTTAGGTATTACAACGGGAATGTGTTTTACAAATGGAAAAAAATATGAAAGGCATTTCTGTATAAGAAATGTTGAGAGAAAAAGAGTTACACTCACTTTAAATATGGACTATGGAAAAAATAACGGACGGACACACACTCTTAATTCTTCAACTGGTTTGCTCTTCTCGAAGTTCAAGAGAGGAAAACTCTCTGATCTACTTCCCATGTCATTACCAACTCTGACTGAAGGCAACATAAACAAGCTGAACAAGATTGCTTTCACAAATTCTCACCAAGATATGCTTCCTTTTACCTGTCTAGTTACAGACAGCTTTAGTCAAATGATCATCATATTTCAAAATTTCCACAGGAAAGAGGCATTTTTTACCTACATTCTTAGCACAGACTCTCAGGGCGTTTCACTCCACTGGAGCCATCACTGTGGCACAGGGCACAGCCTTGCCCCCAACATACAAGCGGCTGGTGATCCCTTGAAGGGGAAACCAATGCAGGTTTTTAAATCAGCTCTAGTTTCTCTGACTACTTGCTCCTGACTGCTAAAGAAGCTTCTGTAGCTTTCATCTTGTAAAGACAGGCAGCAGAAAGGGATGGACCTGCGTGATCACCCTAGTTTTTTCCATAGAAAGTTCTTCCTGAGTGCAGAGGGAATGCATGCCTCTGTCCTCATAAGCCAAGCAGTATGCAAGCAGTGCAACAGTGCTTGCTTCTCTCCTCAATTCAACCTCCGCTGCCATAAACAATGGTTAAAAAACCTTCTGTCCAAGTGCATGTGGTATTAAGTAACTCCAACATTCAGCTTTTTTTAAATCAGAAGCATAATGCCATACTGTTAGATAGCATTATTAAGGACTAACTTCCCAATACAATATAACAGGTTTCACAACTATACCATTTTCTACTTTAAGAAAGTGTATAGATGGTGTTCAAGCCACATACTACCAAGAATTATTGCTATTTCTCCCTGACAAGGAAATTCAAAGGTACTAACAGAAAGGGTTGGATAAGGAGAAGATGAAGGTGATACTGTACTTTGCAGTAACTTAAAATGTCCATTTGGCAATTCAAAATGAATACAACAGACATCATGAGACAGTACAATCACTAGATGTTCCCACATGTGTACCAACACACCTTCTCCCCACCACCCCCTCGAAAAAAACCAAAAAGCACAGCATTGCACCAGAAAATAAGAAGCAGAACTCAAGCTGTAACCAGTAACACAATATATCTTGCTCAAAGAAACTTTGGCGAAATAACCTCAGATCATTGTTAACATTATTTTAGCCATTATCACATAATGACAAGGACATGGACCTGTTGGAGTGACTCCAGAGGAGGGCCATGAAGACGATCAGAGGGCTGGAGCACCCCTCCTATGAAGACAGTCTGAGAGAGTTGGGGTTGTTCAGCCTGGAGAAGAGAAGGCTCCTGGGAGACCTTATAGCAGCTTTCCTGTACCTAAAGGGGGCCTACAAGAAAGCCGGAGAGGCACTTTTTACAAGGGCATGTAGTGACAGGACAAGGGGTAATGGCATTAAACTGAAAGAGGGTACATTTAGATTGGATGTAAAGAAAAAGTTCTTCACTGTGAGGGTGGTGAGGCACTGGAACAGGTTGCCCTGAGAGGTTGTGGATGCGCCATCCCTGGAAGCGTTCAAGCCCGGGCTGGAGGTGGCTTTGAGCAACTTGGTCTAGTGGAAGGGGTCCCGGCGCATGGCAGGGGGGCTGGAACTAGATGATCTTTAAGGTCCCTTCCAACCCAAACCATTCTATGATTCCATGAACAATCCTTTGGAAATGACCATATCTGCTTATGTGAGAACTGATTTTTAAAATTGTATTTTTAGTTAATAGCAAGATTTAGATGCTACAAATAAGGAGGAAAGTTACTACCACAGAAAAGTCACTGGCAATGTTCTTTGGCAAGATAGCCTTCCCATCTAAGTTCCCTCCTAACACTGCCAAAAACACAACTTAATAGCAAAGCAGACAAAAAAGAAGCATTACATTGTTCACTCTGTTGCTATATTTTCTCCTTGAGTACCAAGCAAGAAAAAAAAATCTACTTCCTCTGAACTTTACAATGTGGTCTTGCTCTCACTCAATCGTAAGGCATCACCATAATTATTATCATCATAATTATTAGTCATCCTCTTTATTAGCCCCCAAGTTCCATCTGGATCACAACTTTTATATGATTCAGACATAAATGACAACAAATGATACCGTACTACTTTCAGAGACATAGAGTGAGGTTAAGTTATGAAAATCTCAACTTGGCTTAATTTATTTTATTTTTGTTTTGTTTCCCCAAGTTAGTAAAATGTAGACAGCCAGTGAAACACCATAAATAGATGTTACAGTTTGCATGAGCTGGGATACTTTCCTATCAGAAATGGAATATTGCTTCAGGCCTCATATATTAATAAAATTAGATTAAACGATACAGACCAAGGTTTTCTTGGATCCTTTTTTCTGCTCATGAAACTGCTCTATTCTTTGTGATTATTAGGATAACTTTTGAAGATCACTTCATCTTCTGTTTATGGAAAATGTTTCTGGCTCACAAACAAGATCTATTATCTTGCCTTTCTAAAACCTTGATAGATTGGTTACAGAGAGAGACCTCCATCTGTAAGGGCAGTCTCTCGTGCACGCTATTCCCAATACCCCTTATCAAGCAGAACACTTAGAATGCCTTTTGCAACAATCATTTAATGAACATAATATCCAAATAACTTCAGTAAATGTATATTCATGTATCTCAAACTTTTTGTCCAAAACAAATGTTAAAAGTTAAATCCAAATAGAATTATTACCATAAGATTTATCATATCAGCTCTGCTTATACTCCAAAATCAATAGCCCTGACCTCAGAAGAAAATATTACTGCCAGTAATCTTTACTGGTTGTATAATGGTCAAGATGTCAATAATACAAAAACAGAAAACACACCTCACCTCAGCATAATTATATTACACAGATCCCTAGGTCCATCTCTCCTTTCCAAGAAACAGAAAAAGGTGACCTACCAAAGCAGCAAATAAGAAAAAGGCAGTGTGACATTACACAGTTCATTACTTTTGCAGTGCCCCTGTGCCTGGTCTCAGAGGCACCAGCATGCTGTCAGAGCAGGAAAGCACACAAGTTGATTTTGTGCATGCAGTATAGTTAGTAGCATAACCTTTTGGACTCCATCAATCTGTGTATCATCTATGAAAAGGAAAAAAAAATGAAAACAAAACAAACAAACAAAAAACAACAGATAAGCTTGTTTCAGAATATGAAGACAAGGATGATGTCACTTCCAAAACACATAGATGCATACATGCATGATGATAGGATTTCTAGGATGTCTCCAAAATATAATTAATCTAATTATGCTGATAGTTAAGCACAAGTGTTGATTAAGGGAGCTCTCTCTGTTAGTTTCAGATATAATTAGCATAACATGAAAAAATCCTTGCCTTTGGGAAAGGCAAGGAGGAAAGGCAAAGTTCTAGATACAACATCAGAATATAGACATGCGCAATTCATAATCCTAAACACAGATAAATGTGCAATTGTATACGTTCTCGGTTTTCTGAAATACCTGTATGGGACTGGCACATACGGTACAAGAGAACAGTAGCCTGGGGCTGAGCAGATACCTCAGGACATCTAAAAAGGCATGAGCCACTTATGGTTAGGCAACTAAATCTCATCCCCAGTGATTAAAGAAAGCATCATCTGACTTGACACTGCATCAGAGACCTGAATAACGGGACTCCTTTCATTGCTGAGGGCTTCTTCCATTCCTATTACTTACCCATTTTCTACCCTCACTTTCCTTTCCTTTCCTTCCTCCTCATATATCTTCTAACAATCCCTTTTTTTAAATATACAATGGAACAAATATTACCTTTTTTTTTTACAAAACCTTATTTAAGTCACAATTCATGCCTTCTTTAATTTGTTCAACACTGATGATTAATAAAATCAACAGAATGCTAAACAGATAGGCTTCCTTCTCCCTCTCCATTAAGGCCAACCTACACCTGTTGGGGGGGGGGGGGGGGGGAGATGTAATCTGTATAACTGCACTTGAGTGTTGCCAAACGATATCAATACACCTAACTCACCCCAACATTCATAAATGTCTACTTATTAATTATGTAACTCCAGCAGAACACTGTCAGTTCCTTCTTCATCTCTCACCCTACATCAGGAAACATCTGATATTTACGCAAGCTGGAGTGCTCTGTCACTTTTATCAGTTCTAGGAAAAACAACATAAGGAAGTTACGGACATCACCCTACTTAAAAGTGAATTCTTACCCAAGGAGGTCACTGTCCTCAGGATCGATGAGAAGGAATAGAAATCCGAGTTATGAGCTAATTTCAAAATAATCAGACATTTTAACCATGTTCCAGCCTTCTGCAGAGGAAGGGTATGAAAAAGGGGAAGACAGGGAAGGGTGGGAAAGGCTGGCCTCCATGCTGAGAAAAAAAAAGATGATTATGAGCACAAATACATTTGGATACTTTCTTATTTATGATCCTATATAGAATATGATAATGGGAACATCCAGGGACTTCATTTCCACACCTGTAGAAACCTCAGAAAACCTATAGCTGATGAGGAAAAACAGGTGCTGCAACGCAACTTACTACTGTTGTGCCAAATACAAAAATCACTTTTCTCTAATAATCCTAGAATAGAAAACAAATAACCTACAGAGGGTTCTCAAAGGAAAGAGATTTTAAAATAGGAGAAATCATGCATTCTGATTAGGTTGGCAGAGCACCATAACCTATACGGAAGCTGCTCAGGAAATTATTAAATTCTAGAATATTTTTTATTACAGATTGCATAGAAAAAACACATTTCCTGACCACTTTATTCCACCCAATGGCCTCTGGTAGCTAACACGACTTTTGCACTACTTTGCATCTTTTCTCATACTTCCATTAGAATGGAAAATCTAAAACAAACGGCACAGGAAGCCCACTGCACTTTGTTCTAAAAATGCACACGAAAATAATTTGACCCTGCTTTCAAATAATTTCTCGGTTCTTCCAAATAACACCTAATGTATGCTGCTGACCCAATTCTCACTGAATAAATTAATTTTGCAGAAGACCATACCATGGATACAGGGAGCATGGTTAACAGTATTTGGTTACCCAGGTTTGGTGACCTACATACCTTTTGGCTGCTCTTGAAGGTTTGCAGTCCACTGTACACTTGCTGGCTGAGGCATTTGACAAAAGAATCGCCAACCTCACTAACTGATCTTAGCTTCACTGAATTGTCAGAGGACACCGGGTTCACAGGGAAAAAGAGGAGTCAAATCAACCACATGGCCCATTTCAAAGCCTATGCTCTGCAAAAACAGGCAAATGCATTTGTGCAGCTTTTCAAGTCTAGCTGCCCAGCATTCTTAAAAAAAAAAAAAAAAAGGAAGATT
Source organism: Gymnogyps californianus (assembly GCF_018139145.2). Classification (NCBI taxonomy): domain Eukaryota; kingdom Metazoa; phylum Chordata; class Aves; order Accipitriformes; family Cathartidae; genus Gymnogyps; species Gymnogyps californianus. The sequence goes on along the minus strand of NC_059500.1, from coordinate 51,537,509 downwards.
AGGACGTAAGTTGTGTGAAAATGCCATTAGTATAACTTTTATTCGTATGGAGAAAAGACAATTTCGCAGAATAATTGTGCTTAAAACTGAAGAAGTGGCTAAATTATCTAAAGGAGAACACAGGTTATCACTATATTAATGCATCGGTTCTTTTTTTATTCTTTTTTGTCTGTTTGTTTTTTAAAAGTACTCCAGTTGGTATGTTAATGATGCCAGCCCAAATCTACTAATGTCAAATTTGAAATTAATGTCATGCTTTGCTGGGCAGACTTCCGTTTGTGAAGAAATACCAATGATTAATACAACTTTTCATCAGGAATATTTCTATGAACAGTAGGTGCACAATTCATGTTCCAGGTTACATGCAATATATTATTTGAAATTCACTTTTATTATTTATCCATATCTACAGATTTGCAGAGGATTACAGAAGTAAAAAAAAGTTAACTAAATTTCCTCTTAAAGAGAAATTTTTCTGTAGTCCTCAAATACTTCTACTAGCATATGTAGGATATTTCAGTAATAATGATTTAATGTTGATTAAGCCTCTCCCAGCACATTCCTCCCACTACAGGAATTTTACAGGTCTCAAAACAGGTTTCAAGTCTGACTTCTTATGGTATGAACTCTAATATTCTAGCCATACTGACAGTTAAGGAGTTGGTTCGAACTGCTACTGCATGAGCATGATAACATTTTTCTGGTATGGTCAAAACCCACAATAATTAACAGCCAAAAAACCACACACTTCCTTAAGGAAAACCTAGATGAAGAAAAGTATCAACTATAATTTCATGATACTATTATGATTTCTGATGAAGACAGCACTCCTTATGGTTTTCCGGCTCTCTGAAGAAGTCTGAGGATGCCATCTGGCAACCTCATGGTTACAATAATAAAAGGAAAGCAACTCATGCAGACATGGACGGCTCATATGGATTCTCCTCTTTCAACCCTTTCCACTGAGAACTGATGTTGCTATTGAGCTTTGCCTAACACTACATCACAGCACATTCCTTTCAATATAAAAGAAAATCTTTCAAGATTGAGTCAATGCATTATCCTGTAGGATTTTTCCTGTCATTTTTAAATTGATGTGATGGATATCCTTATGTCCTTCTACCCAAATGGACAGCTATTCAGACATAATTTTGGTTTATCTTTTGTTATTGCCAGCAATTCTGTAGCCACCCAAGTAAGAGTTACATCATTGCTCTCCCTTATGTGCAGGTATTGAAAGTATGTTGTACTTCCTCAGAAGTTGAATATAAAACCAGACTTTAAGGTTAAAATGAAGTCTTTCAGTGCAGATTTAAAAATTGTACTGTAAAAATTCTTATTTAACTCCTGTTTGGAAAAAATTAAAAATCTTTACACTTCAAATTAATATGATATGTTAGATCTAGTTACAATGTGGAGGACTACTTTTTTGCTAAAGACAGATGAAAACCATTTGGCTAAATGAGTGAGGAGAGTGAGAAGAATACACAGTTGAACATGAACTACTTTAGATGCTGTCCTATGTAGTACAGGGCCTGCTGAGACTGTATGTCTTGCACCACACGGAAGGACACATTTTAAGAGCGTGGGGGGGGTGAGAGAGAGAGAGAGAACGTGTCAAAGCTAGAGCAAAGTTACTTTGCCTGACATACTCCCACACTGACTGTTAAACTGCTGCATGAGAGTCTAAAAATCACTTTACTTCCAGACTAGAGTAGATGCAATTGCTCTTATGCAGTTACTTCTGCTGCAATAACCTTAGGAATTACAGCTCTCAAAAGACTGGCTGGTGTACACTTCCAACCTGCTGCCACCAGAGGACCTTTATTCAGGTTGCTCACCTTAAATCAATCATCATAAAGAAATTGTTCTGTCACCTGTGAGAAGTTCACCAGCCGGGAGGTTTCTTGAGCATTCTGGAAATACCCGTTTACCTTACTCACACAGTTTCAGTAATAACCAGAACAGCTAAATAGTCCCACCTCCCATTAAACCATGAGCCCTCATGTTTACATACTAGGCAATCACCCTTGCTGAAAGTTTCCTCTCCAACCCATCTTTCCACTGTGAACAAAAAGCATGAGCATTTAACATTTCACTGCTGGGCACTGTTACACATACTTTGCAAATGAGCTAGGCAATCTAAAACCAAATAAAGGGCAGCAGCTTGGAGAAAGAGTAATTTCTGGACGGCCATTGTGTACAGCTCTTATTTTCTAAATTCAGGAGAAGCGCAGAATGCACCAAAATGCCCACCTTACCTTTTGAAAAGCCATCCTGAAACATACTGAAAAATTCACCTTAAACACCGTTCCAGCTTTTCACGAGATGAGACTTAAGTATGGGACTGCCTGTCGCAGAGAACATTTTTGTAGACCCAGTGTTTAGAGAAAGCAGAGGACTGAGCCTATAATATGTATCTGTCTTTTAACTGGTAAGTCCATGAGCTCACGCTGCTTACAGCTGGAACAAATTCCACACAGCGTTCTTACGAAATATCATCGGACTACTCGGAGCCTTCTTCATATTGCAAACATTCACATCAAGAAATCTCCTTCTCCAAATACATCTCTAAAATCATAATTTTACATTTCAGCCCAATGTAAATGCATAATCTGGAAAGTGCAACAGTATTTCAAATAACTTTAAAGGCATTTAAAAGCACGCCTGTATTCAGCATAAATTTAAAACATATTAGTATTTTGATAAATTCTACAGCACTGCTGACAGAAATTTTATAAAATTGATTTTATAAACCAGATTCTGCAGTCTCCACTCAGTTAAAATCTTATTCAACTAGATCTTAGACTTATGCATTGATAAAAAACCCCACTTTTTAGAAGTAGTTACTAAGTTGACAGTAGAGAAATACAGGATGTAAAAAATAAGATTTCTTGCACAACAGTTTTCACTTAATAAAGCATATTTAATAGAATAGAAATACAAGAGAAATAGGATAGTTTCTGCAACTATTGACAACAAATGAAAATAGATGCGTAATTCAATCCTCGTATTGACCATAAAAGTAGTAATTTCTCTGCAATTTTCCATTTATTGCTAGCTTTTCTGTTATTGTTTTATACTGAATCTTATTAAAGAAGCTACTAGAACAGATAAACTGAAAATCAGACAGCATCTAATAGCATTAAGAAAGCTAAAAAACCCTCCCATTATGCATTCCTTTTGCCTAATCTTGTGTGCACATTTCCTTCTCTTAGTCTTTATTATTAAGTGCATTTAATTCTTGTTTGAGAATTAATTCATCCACGCCTACTGCTTATTTCCTATTGGAATTTTAAATCCATCTGTTTGTTACTAAACATTTTTCATCACAATCAAATATGTCCAAAAAATTATAGACCAAATGCACTGCTTGTCAATACTTTGTGACCCTATTGTCATCATTCTGTTATCACTGTGACATAAAACCCCTTGCTAACTTTATCAGAGTTTGTGTTAGGATTATAGATGCAAAACTGCAAGGTGGAAAGTCTAGAAGAAGGAGGGATAACATAAAAGCTCTTTAAGAAACTTCTAGTACTAATGACCTTATAACTTACGTGCGGCAAAAAAATCCAGGAACACACAAACAGGCATTTTCCAGCCCAAATGCTTTTGAATCTGAGACATTTCTACAGCCTTATTTTCTTTTTCTTTTTTTTTTTCCCCCTTTTTTAAAGAATGCCCTGAATGTTTCCTTCTCCCCACCTCGTTTCCTTAGAATCCCTGTGGCTACTAATGAAGGAAAAGAACTACTTTCCTTGAGTACAAATATCAAAGTCCAACCTTAAATTACAGATCATCTGCATAAATGCCACTGTTAAATTTATATTTGCTGCCAAGAACATTTGCTGCTTACAAGATCTTCAAAGTGATACTAAATCAATTAAGCTTACTCTAAATATGTGGGATTCAGGTACCAATCTGTTTTCACACTAAACAAGCTTTGGACTGATGAAAAGTATCAGTAACCTTTCCCAAAATGCTGAACTGGCCCGATTTCCAATTTAGTCAACGATATCTTAGTTTCTCAACTTGTTATAGTACTTAGAACCTGTAGAATTAGCATCCATACACATAAAAGTTATTAATGCTGTGTAAGTTGTTAAAATAAGAACCACAAACCAAGCTGATTAAAACATCTGTGTATTATTTGATATTTATCTTATCCACCATTTCAAAATACTTTGTGCTATGAAGCATCATGTTTGTTTGTGTACTGTCACTTTCTTCAGTAAAGCCATATGGAACAAAGAGTGAATAGTCTGTCATAATTTTTCCATCGCAGTTTATCACCACAAAGTTTGGTAGTACATTAGTATACTAAGTGATTAATATTAATATAGACAATGCTATTGACTTTATCTACTGCTAACTAATGCAGGTATGTAGGTTTTTATTAGTAAGAATTCCTACAATAAGCATACATTAGAGGAATTAATCATTCATTCCCTGCAGACTGCTTATATATTTCATCAGGCCATTATCTGATCTGAATAACAAGAACAATTGCATAATAAAACACATTACTGCTGACACATGCAACTTTATTCTATCAACTTTATATCTTCACAGCAAGAGGTCTTTTTTAAGTCCTCTGTTGTTTCATCTGAATTAGATTGACCTGATTTGACATTTTCCTATATCAACAATTATGATCAAGATTGTACATACATATATGATCAAATATAATATGTATTAAACTTAATTGGTAGGATTTGACTCAGGTCATTTCCCAGTAGTAGTAGTTACGGTAGTAATTACAGCAAAAGTGGAGTATGTGTCAAGTCATTTTTCATATAGATACTGAATTATTGCCAGGAGATATCCTAGATTTAAAGAAAATCCAAAAGACAAATAACGAAGAGTATACTCCAAACTAATAAAGCCATTAAGTACGCTGTGATTCAACCTAAACTAAACAATGTAGCTCCCATCTGACTAGTCAAATATATTTTAATCTTTTTTCTTTTACTGTAAAAATAGACACTTTGTTAGGCATTCAACATTGCATGCTGCATGTTCAGGACCACCTAGCAGAACAGAAAGCTTAACCTAATAAACTTCCCTGTATGCACTCAAAATAGTTCATGTAAATTATCTAGACATATTACTTTAATGCTTTGCCCACAGGGAGTACAACACAGCAATGAGCTATGTCAAATGTTACCTACTCAAAAAAAAAAAAAAAAAAAAAAGGAAAAAAAGCCTTGTTTTTAACTGAAAGATAAATTCATAGTACTAAAACAATAACAGTAGGATTCCTTACTAAGCCAGCAGATGTGTTATGTTTTTATTCCAAGTTCACAAGTTCATCGGGTATTTTTTGTCATAAACGTTACTGTCAATTACCCAAAGAGTACTGTGATGCAATATGAAAGTCACCCTGATTCACCATCTCAGAACTTGTAGCCTGTGCTTTGTAATTATTCCTAGGTTTAAGATTATGAATACCTGAAAGCAACTCTGAATGTCATCCTTCTGCTACTGCAGATTTAGCCCTTCCTGCTTGTGTCACATTAATTTCCTAAATAAATTTTGTCTAATTGCCTTTACTGTTGTGACATAAACTAATTTCTTTACTTCACAAAAAAAAGCATTTAATTTGAGCCTAAGAAACTTTCAATCCTGGCGACATTTATTAGTTGTGATTTTGAATTACACCTGAAAATGCAACATTAATTTCACATTGAGATGCTTAATAAAATGCACTTGTAAATGCATGTTTAGCAGCTTCTAATGACACAAGTTAATTCTGATTAGGTGAACAGTAAAAACATAATACATAAGAGATCTGAGTTGTACAGTTTATTTACAGTACCCATTATTCTGAATTTGTACTGTAAAATAACCCAAATTTGTCAAGAATTTGCAAAGAAGTGAGTTTATTCAAACTCAAATCCATATTGTCCCTACAATAGATACAATAACACATGAAGCATTTAAATCCAAGTCCATTTGGCAGGAATAGAGAAAAAAATGCTGAAATGCTATTGATTCCTTCCAGTACATTCAAAACACCTGACTCAACTATATTCCTACTGACATAACACAAAGGTTTTATTTAGATATTAGCAAACATGAACAAGTATTTTCATTGACATACTTTTCATTCTTATTTCTTCCCTCTACCTAGGAAACAGTTAACCCTCAACTACTAGTACTAGCTGTTTCCTCTATCAGCAAACGTCGATAATGGGTCCACTGTCCCAAGAGAAATAACGCCTGCAAAAGTTCTCCTCCCCAGATGCAGATATATTTAGTGCTAAACAACACCTAATAGCAGACTCTGCATGACATACCTTTATTTGATCTTTGTACCTTCTGTCAATTCTACAGCTCAGCCAGCAAACCTCAACCCTACTGTTCATGAAGCCCTCTTAAACGAGTTTATCTTTTTGTTTCCCCTAGATCTTTCTCACCTATTTAAAAAAGTGCCATCAGTACTTTCAAATATGTCCCATAAAAGCACTTAGAAAGCAAAGCTGTTGTTTGGAACTGTCATGCTCATTAGAAGAAAAAATATACATACATTTTATACATATAAAACTTCATGAAAAATCTAACAACTTCAGAGGTGTGGACTAAAAATGCTTACAACTGAATGCAGATAAAAACATTCTTGGTATCTATAATCCATGCACATTCTACGTTAAACTGAATGCCCTGTCACCTGGCATTACTTAGCAGGTCACATCGTGCTGTAGACCCCTCCTGAGGGAACGTGCCTTTGTTTAGATTTTGTCTGTAATCTACCACATACCTACACTCGGACTAAGGCAGACATTACACAATACTTGACACACTCAGTTTCTGTACAGAAGTATTCACCTGCAATTTTCTTTTCTCATAAAAGATGAGAAAACCACTTCATGCGCTTTTCCCACTGAAAACAGTTCAAGTTACCCTAGCCAAGTTCCTCTCTGACCAGAACAGCGTGACTTAAAAGCAGAAATACACACACACATATATAAAAAGATGTGTGTGTGTGTGTGCATATGTGTGTGTATGCTAAGAAAGGGTTTGGAAGAACAGGAGAAGACAGGGACAGAAACCAAGCATAGAGTATTTACTTACTAATGCAGTCCGCTCGGACCTCTTTGGAAACCTGAAGGAGTCTCCGCTTTCCCCTCCTGCCAGTCAGGCGCCGCGTTGTGCCCCTAGTCCACACAGGCCCAGAAGGAACTGCAAAGAGAGAGAAGCACATGCCACATCAGGCAGTTCTGTTTTGGTGGGATCCAGCGCCGCTGCCGCGAGCTCCTTGGGGGTATCCCTGCTTTCAGAGCACACTCCTGCAAGAGTCATCCTTCCATAGATTTTTTTTTTTAAACCAGTGATTTTTTTTTTTTTTCAAAAAGCCCTCCCGAGGCTCCTGCACCCTAAAATTTGCTGGGGGGGGGGGGGTCGGGGGGGCTGGCGGGGAGGGGAGAGGAGAGGAAAGGTACCTGCAACTGTCTCCGACGAGGCCGGCAGAGAGAGAGAGGGGGAGTGAGGGAAAGAGCGAGGAAAGGGAGGAGAGAGGGAGCGAGCGAGGGGTGGGGAGGAGGGGTGGGGGGTGTGCGTGTGTGTGTGTGTGTGTGTGCGCGTGTGTGTGTGTGCGCGCGCGTGCGGGGCGGGGGGGCGGTGGAGCGGCTCTCGCCGGGGGCGCGGCGGCTACCCGCTCTCCGTGCCAGGCACCGCCGGCTGCAGGCAGGCGGGCGGCCCGGGGGGACGGGGACGGGGAGGGGAGGGGAGAGGAGAGGAGGGGAGGGGAGGGGAGGGGAGGGGAGGGCCAGGCCGGGGGCGCGCTCCCCGCCGAGCCCCCCCCCCCCCCGCCGCCGCCGCCGCTCAGCCCGCTCACCTGCATTTCCTTAACGAGCCACTTGATGGCTGGCAGCAGCGGCGGCCCCCCGGCCCCGCCGCAACTTTGGCGGCCGCGGAGCCACGCCGCCCCCGCGGAGCTGGGGATATGGGCTGGTGCCGGCCGCGGAGTGCCGCTCCGGGCGGGGACCGCGCCGGCAGCTGCTCGCGGAACTTTCCGCCCGGCGGCGGGTGGCGGGCGCTGGGGGGGGGGGAGGAAGGGGGTCGCGGGGAGGGAGCGGCGGGGGTCTGCGCCGAGCCCCGCGTGTGCGCGCCGCAGCGAGCCCGGTAGCGGGGCACAGCGAGCGCGGTAGCGGGGCGCGCTCCGCCGCCCGCCTCCCCCCGGCGCTGCCTCCTCCCACCGCGCTCCCCGGCGTGTGCGAAAGGAGCGAGCGAGCTCCTCGCTATTAATAATAATAAGCCCTATCCCCACCTTCCTCCTCTCCCTGGGAAGACAATTAATAATGCATTAAAATAATGCACCTTTAAAGCCACCGGCTGGCAATAATAGTAATATTACCACCACTTAAGAGAGCGCTGCTGTGGATGTGGTGGCGAGGCACGTTTTCCTATCATTCACACCCAAGTGTGAGCACAAATTATGCTTCTGGTGTTCATAAGTCCCTTTCCCCTACCAGAGCAACTATCATTATCATCATCAAAGAGAAAGTCTCTCTCCAAAGCTGAGTGGAGACACTGAGTCCCTGGGTGGCTGCTGCGGCTGGGCTGCAAGGAGGGCACCCCCCCTTCCGTTCGCCCCAAACCAATCTCATCGCTTCTCCTCCTCTTTTGCTTATACCGGTGGGTTAAGCATTGCGTTTGGCCCTTTTAGTGTTTTCCCTTCCGTTCCTCCCCTGACGATAGTTTGTGTATTTTAAATAAAGATTTCATTCTGCCAACCCGCAGGAAGCTTTTAACAAGATGCAGCTGAGCGTGTCGATATCTTATATCTTTTTACTGCTGCTCCGGCGTGTACATCAACTCCAAACTCATTTCTTTTCTTCTCCGCCTGATACTGTAGCATCTCAGAGACGGCGGCGGCGGCGGCAGCAGCAGAGCGCTGCTCCCGGGGGGCACTTTTACTTTGCCCTCAAAGTATCTCCCAGCACTGAGAGCTGTCGGAACCCCCCCCCCACACACACACCTTCTCTACAGCAAAATGCTGGGGTGATTGCTGTAAGATTTCCAGTTCCACTGGTAACACTACACGGTCTGAGAGCAGACGGGGTGGAGGGGTGGGGATTTTCTTTTTGTTTAGAATACAGTTTTGTGTGTGCGTTATTTCTAATTAAGATTCTTCCAGAAATAGATCCCATCGAGATTTAATTTACGAAGATATTTCTAACGCTGGTCAATACTGTCTTCCAAGAGGAACATTTGCAATCATTTGTCTCCCCACAACGATGCGCAAATGCTCTTCACAGACCTTAAACCGTTTATGAAAGACTAAAAAAGGGATTTTGTTGTTGTTCTTTTTTTGTGTTGTGGGGCTTGTTGTTTTGTTGTTTTTTTTTTTAATTTTCACTTAATCTGCATTAAAATAAAACTTTGTTCAGCATGCCGGCTACCTCCTATTGATTTCTGGTTTTTAAGAGGCGCTTTTTTTTTTTTTTTTCCCCTTTTCCGCCGGGATGTTTTGAATCAAGGTGATATCTTTCCGTGATACGCGTTTCCCAACCCCTAGCCGTGCAGTCCTAGCTTGCTGGTCCCCTGCTACTCCGCGACCGCTGAGCCGTCACCACCTCCTCATGCTCAGGCTCAAGCACCAGGTTAAGCCAAAGGAGAGGCATCGCGCGGGCCCAAGGCTCTCCAAAAGCTCAGCGCAGCCAGCGGGGCCTCCGGCGAAGGCTGCGAGGTGAAGCATCCCGACCGCTCTGCGGAGGGAGCGTGACCAGGGACGCCCCCGCGCCCCGCGGGGCGGCTGAGCCCCAGGGCCGCCCCAGCCCCGCCGCCGGGCGCGGCAGAACGCGGCAGAACGCGGAGCGCCGCAGCGGAGCCGGGGCGGGCGCGGGGCGGGCGCGGCGGGCCCGGCTGGCCCCGTGGTCGCCGCACGGCAGCAGGTCAGGGGAGGCACTCAGCCTCCGCCCCGAGAAAGGGCTAGGCAGGAGCTTCCAGTCCTAAAAGTGCCAGAGGGCGCATCGTCCGCTCGCAGGTATTATTTCAGCTCCGAGGTTTACCCTACACGAACCAAAGCACTGCCCTTAAAAGAGGGCAGGCGATGGAGAGCTCCTCATACGCCTGGTGCTGAGCGTTGCCGGTTTTTCTTTAAGGTTCACTACAACTCAGTTAGACCTAGTTTGAAGCATGAGGATTCAGAGTTTGGGGGGAAAAAAGGAAAAAAAAGAAAAATGCAAAAATATTCCCCTCTCCTTTTTTTTTTTTTTTAAAAAAGAGGCTGAAAATTGTGCCATAGTAGAGTGCACCTTCATTGAGACAGGACAACAGAGCAAGTTAAGTATTTCCTCCCAGTGTTTTCCCCTTTGGCAGATCACCTGTGAGTATTGCTTTAATTTACAACTAAATATGACATCACTAATGTTTGTAAAACTGATTTTATCTATACAGTAAAACACTGCTAAATGCAGTAGAAAATTAAGTATTCTAACATCTTAGCACTGCTTATCAAATTGGAATTTTATGTCTTTCATTCCTATGTTCCTTTTGATCTTCAGTCTTTCCCTTTATTTTTTCTTTGACTTAGATTTTTCCAGCTTACTATGTCTTATTCCTACATTTCACTGCAAATTTCTTCACAGGAGTAAATTCTACAATTTGTAATATATTGATATATATTACCTTTCATGAGTACCAGAGTTTTGTGCAGTATAGTATGTTAAGAGATCACTTCACCACAATTTACGTGAAGCCCGAATGAAGCACCCATTCTGCATCCTGAGCATTACACTATGCTTTTTAAAGCTTGTGAAAGCTACGGTGAATTCAGCATCAGAAAGTGTTGCAAGGTTGGTCACATGAAAGCAAATGGGAGAAAATCCATGGGGATGCAAAATCACATAGAAGTAAACAAGAAATAAAAATAAAATGTTCCAAACATTAATTTAGAAATAAAAATATATCGGAATTAAGAAAATCTCCATGCTGCAGTGTCTGCCAGATTTTATGACACCTATCATCTGAAATAACTAAGTTTAACATAGAGCCAGTACTGCACCTATACTCAACTAAGATACAGTAGGAAAGGTAATTTGCATATCTGCTTTTTTAGAAATCAGTTGTAGTAGTAAATACACTGTTTCATACATCACCAGCACTTCTTTTTGGGCACAATCTATTTCTTTTTTGCAAGCCACTTGTGAAAAGTGTGGCTGAGGTTGGGCATTTTAAAAAAAATGATGATGAAGCTTGTGCAAAGGAAAAGGCAAGCCTAGAAAAACTGCAAACCTGACAGTTTTAAGATGCAAAATACCATCTTATTTTACTTCTACCTTTAGGTCTCTGTGAGCACACATGCTTCTTTTTTTCAACCAACTTCAATCCTCAGACTTCTGCTTTTCATGGAGTAACATCTCCAAAGAAAAGCAGTAGACATTTTGGTATGTAGCGTATTTATAACTACAATGAACAAAAAGAGGTTGAATCATCCCATCCCAAAATAAAAGTTATGAGAGAAGAGGAACTGAAAATACACGGGCAAGAACACAGCAAGAAATGCTTTGTGAAACTCCTCTTGAGTATTTTTTCCTAGGACAGAGTCTAACATCTCCTGCAAGAAATTGAGAAGATGACTCAGCAATCTGTAACCACCTGGAAGGCAAAAAGGACGATTCCTGCAAAGACCAGGTGCCTGCAAGCAGCTCTGAAGCCCTGATATCTTCACATCATTAATTTGTGCGACGCAGCTTCATCAGCACAAGCTCCCCATAGCTGTACCTTCCTTATTCACACTGGTCAGAGCTAAACGCTTTATTCTAAGGAAGAAGGAAAACATTCAAATGAAAAATTACACAGTACCAATATTAATATACTTTCCCAAAACCCATATCTTAAAGCAGACAGGTGAAAAGGCGATAGGGAAAAGATGATAGGTATTTTTCTTCTCACTGTGCATAAAACATAATTGCCCATTGTTCAAAGACTGTGTCTGTATGCTACACATACTCCAAATCTGCATATGATGAGAGAAATTAAGAAAGAATTGCATGCATACACGTGGATTAGCTTCCTTACAAAATGAGAGAAATTTATCTTTGAGAAGGTGTTTCCTACCTTTGGATCGCAAGGTGCCTAAAAATGTAGTTCCTGAAATAATCTTTCATTTTCAGGTTGCTGAAGTGGAGTTCCTTTGCAGAAAAGGACTAGATACGCACCCAAGAGCCAAACGCCTCATGGGTCATCATGGGAATTTTTCCTGGGGAAGGACTGTAGCTCAGGGAGTGTGACAGAACGTATTAATGAGAAAAAATATCATTTTATTATAGGACAGTCATATTTATATATTAACTATGTTCATTTATAGAACAATGACCACCATATCTCCAAGTGTATATACTTTAAAATATTTTGGTAATACTACTTGTATTTGGTAGTATTTTTGTTCAAAAAGTTTAAAAAGAAAATTAAATAGTTCAAACTAAGATGTCATACAAGATGTTCTTAATTGTCTTTTTTCTTTTGATCAAGGGACTCAGTGGGTCTTTGGATCCCCATTATTGAGAAAGTATTTTTTCCTGTATGACTGAATGCCGTAATTTTTCTTCATTATTCCTGACCTTTTATGTGTTAACAATCTCACACTGCACAAAAAAATTGCATCTATTTTTAATAACATCAGCTGGAAATCTTGAACATTTAAACTGTAGAGCCTGGGTCAGAGTGCTCGGATCTGACAGTCTGAAGCTATTTCCCCTTGTGTCCCTCTCCCTAAACCTCTATTTAGGCACCTATGTTGGAATTCACAGAACTGCTGTCTCTTGTTATTTCACTAGAGCAACAAGCATTAGCTGAGGAACAAAACACTTCAGTGTGATTCTACTGAACATGCTCAGCTCTGGCTAAGCACCTGCTTAATTTTAACTGAGGAGACAAAAAAAGGGAAAACCAGCTTCATGTCTTTGGGTCAAATTAGATTTCTAACTGTTAGAGATCAGCCTGAGAATAAATATGAAGGGCTGTGTAACCAACATCAATATTTGCATTGTTATTATTATTCTTTTCACTGAAACAGCTGGTGTTAGATTTGAAAGCCTGTCTGACCAGACCACATGTCTGACCAGTATATCAATACCGACGTTCATGTAGGCCTTGAAAAATTCCAGGGATTTCAGTGTGCATTAAAACATGCATTGAAGTTTTATCAGATTGTAGTCCATTATGGATTTAGATTCTGGTCTGCAGTACTGAAGATAAAGCAAGATTTTGCCATTTAATTTAGTGAGAACAGGATCGGTCTCCAAATGAGTAACCTCATCTCTGTTCTTAAGCAGAGGACCTGGTAAGAGCTTGACAAGCATTTCATTAATCCACCCACTGATATTTTGGTTGAGTTTCTTATACACTTGGAGTACAGACTGAAGATAACTTAAGGTTTCTGAAATGAAAGGAAAAAACAATGTTGTTCTCACCTTAAAGCCTCTTTTTTCACTAATTCCTACAAGATATGTCTTGAGCATATGTTTTATATCCTTGACTAAAAAGAAGTGAACTGTTAAAAATAAAGTAAAACTACGAAGATGACAGAATAAAGTGATACTTTTGGGAAAAAAGATGACTGATGGCAGAACTCCTTAAGGCAGATAATGATGTAACTTGTGATAAAAACCATTGTAGTTCTCTTTGTGGTCTTTTAATAATGACCTTCATCTCTATTATACTAATGGTTTAAAGACAGAAAAGTCTTCGGTTATGTCACTACTGGAATGTGTGTCAGATAAGCATGTTATTTTTAATTTGTGGACTAATGTAATACATGCTCATTTTTTTTATACATCAAATCATGTCTTCATGAACCATAAAATCTCTTCCTCCTTCTTGGCTTACCCATCTGATTACTTTTACTTTTTCATTTTAGGGTTTAATGGGTATCTCTAATTCCTCCATGAATTAAAACCAAAAGCTTTATACCATTGGAATCAATAGACCAAGCTTATGCAACTTAAAATGTTCTGTGTATGGCTTTTTAAAATACTTTTTTAATACAAATTAAGTGAAGAATAAAATCTTCAGAGAAAATAATTATTTTGGAGAATCAAAGGGATGTTTGTCAGAAGCATTTCGTAGCGTCTGGAAAATAGGAATGCTTATTCTGTATAATTCAATTTTTGGTGAAAAGCTAATTTATTCTCAGTTTTTTTCCTAAGGTCCAATTAGGTTTCAATAGCCTATTTAAATTAAGATTTATCCTCACTTTTTGTGTTTTCTATTACCTCTTGCAACTATAATTGGAGGCAGGACTGTTTATTATGCTCTAGCCTCTCATATCTTTCATTGCAGAAATATGTGGATATCTTCAGATAGGACACTATTCTTAAATTGTAACGTGCTTCAGGTACAAGCTGTACATAGTACTTAAGTTCTCAGTTTCCACTGAAACACCAGACTCATAATATAACTCGTAATATTCTCAGCAGCTTTTCCATTGAATTCTAAAGGATGTCAGCTAAACTAGTGATAAAAAAGAGTATGTAGGAATGCAAAAGTTATGATGTTCTTGGAGTCATCCCTTCAGCTGTGGAGAAGTAAATGTGCTGAGGTGCTGAGCAGGGGTTGGTCAGCTACAATGCCTATACTTCCCTAACATAACTTCAAGACCAAAAGAAACTTATGGCATTTCCATAAGCTTATGCATATAAACTGTACAAAATCCTCTATGAATTATTGTATGGATCTGTAGAAAACTAACTATGAGTAGGAATTATCTCACATTTCTTCTAAATCTAGATCATCAATAAAGTTACTAGCAAAAATTTGCACGTATAATGCATTTTTTTGAACATGACTAAGAACTGTGAGATGCAAAAGACAGGAAAAGATCAGAGGAAGAAAGAAAAAGAAAGAAAAAGAAAGATAAAGAAAGAAAAAGAAAGATGAAGAAAGAAAAAGAGGGGAAAAAATAGTGGATGTACCCACAGATTAATGTAACAGCCATTTCTTTTTTATGGAAATCACCTTCCTACAAACCTGTTTTCATGATTCAGCAGCCTAGAAGTCTATGATTTGCAATACTAGATCTATCAGCAGTGAAGGGAAATTTGGGTCAAAGTGAAACTTTATTGTAGCGAGGATAGATGAGAGGAATTGCACAGCCTGGGTCTGAATGATCAGTATTTTCAGCAATTTGCTATGACATTAGGTAAGTGATACAGTTTCGCACAGCTATATAGTGCCAGTACTGGTGTTGGCAAGCATAATGACGGTGAAGCAACATTAAAGCCTATGGATGAACAAAATTAAATCTAAAGTGACACTGCTGTTGGGAAAATATTGCCTGAGAAAGCAATATTTTAAGATGTGATGCAGACTTTGCATACTCAATAGAGTAACTTCGAAGTTTTATAGGGAAAATACTATAATGATGTGCCAAAGAAAAAAATATTTTTAAAACATTTTAAAGTTAAAATTCATTAAGCATTTCAGAAGATGAAAATGCCTACTTTTCTGAACAAAGTTCCACACTAAAATCTCCTATCAACAATTCTCTCTGTAAGTATAATCTCAAACAAACACTGATACTCTTCCAAAAGGTAAAACTCACAATCAGGAAATAACTCACTCACCCATTGCAATATTCTTCTTGATTACTTAGAGTGAAATATTTCTAAAACTATAGATTCATAAATGCTAACTGTGAATATTGAAAAAGTTGGAATTTAAACTACTGTAAACAGAGAACTCTCCCTGCTTTCGATGTGCAGCACTGGATACACCACGAGGAAACTGGTGCATAGGCCATGTCAGCATCTCACAGATTTTATTGCTCTTACATATTATTGACAGGGCACATTAATTATTGTCCATATGATCCAAAACCATCCACAGAAGATTAGATAGAGTCTTTTTTCTGTCTGATATATCATAATATAATAAATAAATCTATTGTTGTTGTTATAAGATTGCTTACACATTTCAAGTAACTTTGATAAACCAAGATGTAGTGTTTTGGTTTTGTCTTTCCACTGTTGGATTTAGAATAGCGTACTATCCAGAAATTCCAATATACTTTGTCAGATTCCAAATGAGTCACAGATACATTTGATTCCTCTGTGACAAAAATTCTGAGTATAAAAATCAAGCTGAAGCTGAAAAGAGCGGGAGGGGCTCAACAGGAAAATTAAGCATTTCTGCTCTCATTTTCACTAAAGTTCTACTTGCATTTGACACTAGAAAAATCTTCTCTGTGCACACTTTCTTGGACTGTCTTACCTATTTAGAATTACTCCTACAAATGTTTGTGCAATGCCCAACACAATGACTGCAAGGAGACAGTGCAAGGGTAGAAACAACCCTTAACCTAGGAAATGTGATTAGAACCATAAATTGCAGAGATATACAATGCTTTCCATGTTCTGCCAGATTACAACACTGAAACATATCTTAATAAATTGCTTGAGAAGGAACCTAAGAAGCGTATGTTCCAGTACTGCTCTACATACGATGTAGGGTAATGTTCCAGTACTGCTCTACATACGATGTAGGGTAATAGGCTCCACAGTCTTATACAGCAAAATTCACACACGGTGAGACCACTAGACTGCAACTAAACCACCAGATTCTAAGCCATTCATTTTAAGTCTTAAACTTTAAGGTATAATAAAGACAAAGGTTGATTTTGTCTTTTAAGTCCCTAATTATGGTCTCCTTTACACTAGCTTCATTAGTGCTAGACCAGATGTACAACAGTTTTATGAACTCAGAATCAGGCCCATGAGTATTTCCAGATGAGCTCCCCCAATATCATAGTCTGACCTTCAGCAGTCCAAGTACTAACAGAAGAAACTTTTTCTTTAAACTGTATCATGAGAGTGAAGTACAATAAAATGGCTGCTTAAAAGAAACCAGAATCTCTAGACTACTTAACGACCAGCTTGTTCAATTACACAGAAATCAATAGCAAATAAAACCCTTCCCGTTCCAGCTAACTAATGTTATTAAAATAAATTAAGTTTTGAAAAGTTTACAGTGTGAAAGAAGTTTAGTATTGTAGAGTCCTGGGAGCTGTCTTAAATACCCCTAATATAACGCTGAAGATGTGGTGACCAAGGAGCTGTTTCTTTTGGTAGCTTATGTAATAACGAATACCTTTTTCCATTATGATTCATTATTTAGATCACCATTAAAAACTTCAGCTCAGGATCTTCTTATTGCCTCAGGTAAGTAACAGAACACTTGGCAGAGCCCCAGAGAAGTTATCCCCATCCGGTATGGCCAGGACAAGACTCTTTGCCCTTCTCAGGCTGGCACTGGGACTACTAGGCCCATGGCATCTGTGCATTCCAGCTCAACTAAAGTGAAAAGAAAAATATAACCTCTGATATTGCCCACATGCAGTTGCAGAGTATGTAAACATAATAATTTATTACAGCAACTCAAAGTAAAGAAATGATGATCATTACAAAACAGAAGTGCTTTACACTTTGCAACAGTATATAGAAAATCAGTAGATTTACCTTTCAGAGAAGGTGAATTTTCAGCTGCAGCTCACAGAGAAGCTGTTAGTCCCCCAGAATAATGGTGAAGGGAAGAAAAATAATTACCATGGCTATACCTTGCAGGTAGTTGTTCTATAGATAATACAAACCTTATAAATTTGGGCACTTCCTGCATTTTTACAGAACTATGCCAGCCTAAGTCAGGAATCAAGTCCATATATTGGGATTTGTGTGTTCTGTTCTTTCAGGATGTCCCATATTTCATTTGCTGATATCTCTCAGTTGTTGATTAACTAGTTAACTTACTCCTGAATTCTTGTAGAGGGAAGCAATGAGGGTAAGTGTCTTTTCCTACAGTGACTTCTCACTGGGGCTGTTAGGTGAGTCAGCCACTGGCTGAACAATATGCAAGATACAACGCAAAACATTTGCCAGGAGTTGTTTCTCTAATCATTTCAAGAAGTTCGATAGCATTGGATTCCAGGCCTTCTGGAATGCCAAAAATTTCATTCACCTTCATCATATTCACCTTTCTGTTCATTAGGCATTGAAAGGATTTAGCTTCATGTATCGATATAGTCCCCATGGCATCTTGGGCTGATAATATATTTTCCAACTTTTTGGTTCTCAAATCAATTTGGAAAATCCCATTACGTATAACTTCAATCCTCTTATTTATGCTTGAGACTGCTTCTTGAAAACTGTCTAACCTTTATTAAGAACATCTGTCTTTGCTGTCGGCTTTTCTTTCAGTCCCATGATCTCTGTTCTCACAGTGGAGAGCATACAGGTGGACACAAGGATGACAACATGGGAGCACTGACTTGTATTCAGCGACTTTAATTTCAAAATTGAGACTAAAGAACTAGCTTTGATTCTGTAAAGCATTAAAACTCCAGAAACATTAGTATGAGGCTTAAAAGTAGTCCAGCTGGTCCTTAAAACACATTATAATTAGCTGCTTGAAGCTTTGTGTATTAGATGCATTAAATGACATTGACAAACTAGGTTAAACCACTAGTCTTTTTTATAGTAAGGGTTTGTTGTTTGGGGTTTTTTTTTTTTATAAGTCGACAAATCACAAATAATGAAAAATCCAATGAGTGCTTAACTGTGTCTCCTCTTTTAGATGCCCACTGAGCTGATCGTAAGTTTACTCGTTAGGAGAGTACAAGTGTAACCATCTACTAGAAACACAAGCAATCAAGAAGATTTCTGGACGGTGATACAGGTACTGGATGGTCCAACCAAGGGTGGCTGTCGTGGTTTAACCCCAGCCAGCAACTAAGCACCACGCAGCCGCTCGCTCACTCCTCCCTGCTCCCAGTGGGATGGGGAGGAGAATCAGAAAAAAAAGTAAAACTCGAGGGTTGAGATAAGAATGGTTTAATAACTAAAATAAAATATAACAATAACAATAATAATAATAAAATATAATAATAATGATTGTAATGAAAAGGAATATAACAAAAAGAGAGAGAAATAAAACCCAATAAAAGACAAGTGATGCACAATGCAATTGCTCACCACTTGCTGACCGACGCCTGAGCAGCCAACTCCCCCCAGTTTATATACTGGGCATGACATCCTGTGGTATGGAATATCCATTTGGCTAGTTCGAGCCAGCTGCCCTGGCTGTGCTCCCTCCCAGCTTCTTGTACACCTGCTTGCTGGCAGAGCATGAAAAACTGAGAAGTCCTTGACTTAGGATAAGCACTACTTAGCAATGACTAAAACATCAGTATGTTATCAACATTATTTTCATACTAAATCCAAAACACAGCACTGTACCAGCTACTAGGAAGAAAATTAACTCTATCCCAGCTGAAACCAGGACAGTGGCACACTGGATCTGCTCACAGTTAGCTTTACTAATATACACAAGAACCTGCTGGATATGTGACAATCAATGGTTGTCTTGGATGTAGTAGTGACATTCAGGATCCAGTTCAGGAGGGGAGGGCTTTAGAGTCAAATCTACTTTGGAGCAAATTTCAACTTATTCAGGGAGTTGGCATAGGAGATACCAGGGAAGGCAGCTCTGAAAGCCCAAGGAGGTCAGGAAAGCTGGCTAGTCTGATGCAAGAATGCTCCATCTCAGGAAAACAGGTAGATGTATTAACAGATAAGCTTGGCTAAACAGGAAACTCATGCCAGAGCTCCAATGCAGAAAAGGAGGATACAGGAAGTACCTCTCTTTGGTCACTGGAAAAATGATGGAGTCTGCTTGGCTCACAGAATAGTGGATAATGGGTCAGACCGGAGGCTGGCAACAAGATGGGTACTTCAGGGGTATGTCCTGGGACCTAGAGTGTACAAAGTCTCTATCAGGGACCTGGAGGAAGTGACAGAGTGCACCTGCCTGGGAGAAGCCTGGAGCAGCCTTGTCTTCATGACTGAGCCTGCTCCGGGCAGGCGCCTCCCCGGGTCCCTGCCAGTCCGCATTGTCCTGTGATCTCTATGAACTTCACTTTAACCAAAAATTTTATGTCAAATAGAAGAAAAGGAGGAAAGCAAGAACTTGGGAACATGGAAATACATTTACTTTTTAACTTAATTCTGATAATAACATACACTACAAGCCAGAGGAATAACAAATTTAAACAGGCCTATAGAATTATACTTAACTATTTACTAGAAGGAAAAAGAAAATGTCTCTTCTCTACTAGATGATTTCTTGATACATATAGAAAGCGATAGTATTTTTTTCAAATTTTAGCTTAATAAAGGTTAGTATTAGGGTTAATACTGTTATTGAAATATATAAACCTTTAAAAAAAGGATCTTAAACTAATGGAGAACCATTAGTTGTTTACATAGAAAAGCGTTATTGCTCAAAACATAAATGTATGAAAATGCATATGCTGCAGAAATATTTTGTTCTAGAGTAACAAAAAAATTGACCACTAGGAATTCTCTCTTTTGATAAGTGTAAAGACACCTTGCAATCCAGAACTACAAAACTAATTATGTTTTTATTTTAATTAAATGTGTTAGGATTAGCATGAACTATCTATTAAATGCCAAAAAATAATTTTGTACATTTTGTTAAATTTTAGTTTTTAAACTATTGCATATTTGACAGAGAACACCTCCAAAAACAAAACCAAAAAAATTTTAAAAACCAATCCTATACTGTTAGCCTAAATTAAGAATTTTTAAAATTTTCAGGTAAAAAATAATATATACAAATATTTCATAGCATGAAAAGTTACTTTTCGTTACACAAAAAATAGGTAATAATATTTCTTTTTAGTGTCTCTTCTTAGAAATTCTAATGTTTCACTTACACTTAAAATACGTCAGAGTACAGTTGTATTTGCACTTGCTGGGAGGAAAAACACCAACACATGTGGATGCTACTTCTGCAAAACATTTCGTATACGGTCATATTTTCATCACAGGATTTGGACATTTTCTTATATGCTTCTTATTATTAACAGAAATCTTATCTCGTACACTGCCCCTTTATTCAGAAATAGCAGGTCTGTAAGACCACACCTTACATCTTTGTCAGTTTTAAACTTCCAAGGGTGCTCTAACCTTAGTAAAAGGTCAGAACTTTTGAGAATCTGCAGTTTATTTAGTGAGTTAGAAGTTAACACAAGAGCCTAATCTTCAAGCCTGATAGTTTTTTACCTGGTAAAGACATTAAACATTCTTGGGGTCTTTCAAAAAAGGAATATCTGATTGCTTTTGAAGCTCCATTCAGACAGGAACCTTCACTCAAACTACCCACCAGTAAAGAATTCCTGTTTGTCAGCATTCAGTTCTTCTGCGTAGAATGACTTTAAAATCTTGATCTCAAATTGGTTTGGGAGAGGGGAGAACTTTCTATTCCTATCTGTCAATTTACACTTAAAAGTAAAGATAAGCTCATTGCTTCCCAAACATCCCCTCTGGCAATGAAAGCTCAGCAGTCCAAATTGCAATCTCACTAGAATGTGGCAATCTCCTTCAGTTTATGCTATCACGGCTGCATTGAAACAGATGACTAGGGTGCTTTCTCAGTGTTGCTGAACATTTATTCGTAGAGATTTATCCTACTGAAAAGCAGCAGGACTGTGCTTGCGTACATCATACCTAGCCTCTGACAGCGTACTCTACTGGTGATGCACAAACCCAATGCTATTCATGCCATTTTCTCTCAGGTACTGTTGCTCTGTAATACTGCTAGAAGTAAATAGGGACATTCGTTTTTGTCGCAAAACCGTATACTTACAAGGCAATGACTTTCTATTTATACGCTTACTTATCAGAGCCCAGAGAAGCTGGAGCGCTGCTGTGCTGCCTAGAAGCTACCAGCACATGAATAGAAAAGTCTCAGCAATATGAACAGAAAAGTCTCAGCAATAGTAAAGGAGTTAATCTGAACACACACTAAGAACACACATAATGAGCAAGAGGTTGTCATATGCATAGTTTTCCTTAAAAGTCTGGCCACACTTCAGGGTCTATGGACTTGTTGATGCCCATGAAATTTTCCACTTGTTTCAGAACTGGCAGATCATTTTCATTGTGCTTATGATGTTGTCTGAAATCCTGGAGTATATACAGTTTAGTCCTTATGAAATACCTATGTTCAGCTGCTCCATATTTTTGGAACACAACATAATTCCCTGCAGGCTTGTAGTGTTTCTGCCAGCCAAAATGAGTGCCACAGACATTCTGCCCCCAAACTTCCTACATACCCTTTTATTTTTAACCCAACAAAAAAAGAACAGTTCTACCCAATTAATGAAAAAAATGAAACCTCTTCTTTACAGCAGGAACCACAGTTTTCTGTCCTGTATGATGAATGTCTCCTTTTTTCTTGGGGGCCTGCCTACCTCTCTGCCTGCATCTGCTGAGATCTCCTTACCTCAGAACCATTCACCACTCATAACACTCTCCCTTCCTTTTAGGCTGCAGGACTTTGTAATTCTGTCCTCAGAGTATTAGGACTCTGAGCTAATTCCTAACATTGCGCCTTGTTTTTTGGTTTTGTTTGTTTGGTTTTTTGTTTGTTTGTTGCCTTATGGAGTGTAAGTAGCCACGCTCCTGGGCCTTTAGAGGGCCTACAAACACAAAGGAGTGAGTATTTTTTTGGTGGATGCGAGCAACGCAAACCTGATATTTCACTACCACTGCTGCCCCTCTCCAGGCCCCAGGAATGCCATTGTTTATGAAACGCTCATGCTCTTTGTAAGTATTTTCAGTTGTGTCTTCAGTTGTCTCATTATGATGTCAAGCTCCATGCATCCTCCAACAGGGACTTGGGTAGAGAGGGTAATGGAACCTTATAAATAAAATTAGTATTAATTACTACCCTGATCGTCTTTCATCTTTTGTCTCTCCCACCCCAGCCCCTTTGGCTGTATGCCTGATTGTTCTTTTGAGTGTCTGAACTGGTGTTTCAGAACCTTTATCTTCTGCTAAAAAAATCTAAATAAACCTTGTCCTTTTTTTTAATCATGAAAAAAGGAAGGTAAAAGCAAAGCAAAACAAAAAAAACAAAATCAAAGAGAAATTGAAATCTCATCTATTCATTTTCATTATTATTTATACTGTAGTAAGAAAATTTCAGTATTGATATAGAAAGCTTTGTATACTGTTAATTCATTTAAACAGCTCTGACACTATTAGTTTATAGCAAACATGCTTTCGTTTTTTTCCTACATTTAGGATGGACTTACAGTTTACTGTGTTATTTATGTTATTGATTTTACTATATTATTTCCATGTAAGGTATGGAATATAATAATTTATACACCTATGTTTTAATTGCTTATCTAATTTAATTAAATGTTCTAAGTAATCAAGGAAATTCTGAGATTTTTTTTTGCATTTTGTCAATACACAAGGTCTCCAGATGTCAATAGAGATAATACAGCTTTCTCAGGGAAGTTCTTTTTTGTACTTATAACTTTGTATTACTTGTATGTGATGCTATTTCGTACTTATAAAGCCTATTGGCATCCATGAAATTTAGGCACTCCTCCATAATCCTGTGGTATACCAGAGAACCAAAGATCATACGCCTTTTCATACAGATTGCGACATTACCAGTTGCTGAACTGACCCATTCTAAACAATGAAGGTGCAGGATTCATGTTTTCCAGATTAGCAATTCTATCCTAATGTCCTGAAGCCATATCTTGGGATGATGATCTCTGCAAAACAATTCACTACTCCTGCTTTAAAAATTGCAATGCCAAAGAAATTAAATAGCTTAGTGTTTGTCAGTTTGGTTCAAATTAGCTCCAGGTAAAACCAAGTAGAATATTTTACAGAATTTAAACTCCTCAATACAATTGCTGAGACTTTTAAGAAATTTGTAGATTATGCCAGCTGGTAAATAAGCATTGCGAGTAAAAAGTAACTAAATATTTAATACTGCCCAGGTGTTGTTATATGCACCAAGATTTTTATAAATACAGGTACCTAGTTTTGGGCGTCAGAGGACCTTCTTGACTAAAGAGAGGACACTATCATAGTTAACAGTTTGGTTTGGGGTTGTTGGGTTTTTTTTTAAATTGAGTGCTAAAGTCCAAATGAGAAATTTAGAACATACAAATCTGCACACACCGGGCAATTTGAAAATCTGATAAAATTTATTTCCTTCTCTTGACATAAAAGCCATGTAAGGGAGATCATGCTGTGTCAGCAATTGTAGATTAATTTCTACATACAGATGTTACATATCTTGGGCTCCTGGTTCTCCCCTTCGAGTTGCTTCTCTAGATATCTCTCCTTTGACTCTAGAGGTTCCGTGGAACACTACCCACAGTACACCATATTTGAGTTAAAGCTTGGGCAACAGGATAGATCTAGTCTTCCCACCAGTCTGGTTGCAAAATTCTTGGGTACAAACTTGATACAGGGATAATGGATCCTTGATCTTAAAAACATTGAGGTCAATCAAATAAATAAAATTTCAGTGAGTCGTCCAAGGTCAAAACTGCGTGCATGACAGAGACACCTCTGATCTCCTTATTTCTGGTTTTGTGACTTTACTGCAAAACCTTTCTTCTCCTTTTTTCAACACTGCCTCATTCTTGAAATTTTAAAATTATTAGGTAGTTTAGAGAAACACATTGTTGCTGACTTCCCACAACTTCCATGGACTAAAACAAAAACACATTTTAATTAGAACACTTGATTTAATTGGTGCTATGACTCTCTAGTTACATTTGGCAATGAATCACAAATTAACATAATCTTTTTTTAGAACTTCACCACAGGTTTTCTGTTGTTATTTTTTAAACCCACAAATTTTGCATTCCTCCCACTGCCTGCCCCCACATACGGTCTCTTAAGATTCTAAAATTGTGCAAGTCTCCCTGACATGCATTACAACCCAGCTGTATTTAAACAGTTATGCCTTCTACTGACTGTTGGTTTATATTAATCTGTGATTCTTCTCCTCCCCACCCCCCCCTTTTTTTTAAACCTTTTATAATGCATTGCCTATTCACATCTGAGGAGAATGCTGTCTTGTCAGAAAGATTACTTGATAGGTACCATACCCCTCAAGGAGTCGAACTTAAAAATGTTAACTATCTAGACGTTGTCACTGAATCAGTCCTCTGAATTTATCCCAAATCTGTGCCTTCAAATTACAGTATTTCCCATTTTATTTTCTGTGCTATACATGCAACAATAAGCACACTAACCAATTTCTATTCCCTTAATTTCAGAATACTACTTGTTATTGGTTGGACCAATAAAACACCCTCAGAAATGTAATATTAACAAAAGAGATGGAAAACATACCCTACAGTTAGACAGAAAACCCTGACAGGAGGTAGCAATTTTTTTCTAATTATATATGCAGTGTCAAAAAAGCACTGCTAGCATTTTACCACCACAGTGTTCATGCAGTCACATGTCAGAGCAAGTGTCGGTTTTAATGAATTTACAATTAACATGTAATTTTACTATTCCAACTCATGCTGATATTAGTCATTTTAATTGTGTAAGTTTAAAATATAATACTAGGTTACTGTCAAGGAGATGAAGCCCAACCTCACCCAAATGTAGAAAGATTTATAGTCCCAATTAACATTTGAAATATATAAGGATAAACTTACAAAATGTGAAGTGTCACTTGCTAAAATCTGTGATCTGTTTCCCTAGATCTCACGATGCCATTTCTATAGCATATTGCCAGAGGCAATATGTCTATGAGTCAATTACATATCAACATTTATTTTTCAGTGACTCCCTTAGAGGACTAAGGAATTAACTATCTAGATACATATATAGCCTCATCACCATAGAATCAAAGTGCCTCTGGAGTATTTAAAAATAGAAGAAACAGCAGACATCCTTGTTCTTCCTTTCCTTCTCTCCCATTCTTACCCTGTAACAGATATTGATTAATTAATTGGGGTGGGGGGTTTGGGTTTTTTTTTTTGAGGCGGGAGGACGAAGGAGGTGCTGGTGTGCATGTATCTATGGTAGAGAGAAATGCTCTATGCATATCTTCTACTGAAAATACCTTATCAGGGGAAAGCTAAATAAAAACATGTTTTATATTTAGTTCTGAAAAATGCCAAGCCTGTGGGAATTCTCAGTATCTGTGGGAGTGAGTGCTACAGGCTAGGTCCCGATCCTGTGAAATTTCTGTCTTCTTCACTCACGAGTCTCCCTAAATTGATCCACGATGGCATGATTCTGTTGGAAGACACCTGTATCAAAAAAGGCCAAAGTGGGAGTGAAGTACATGATTACTCTGGGACCTAACAACCAAAGTCATGATGCAGTCTGAATTTCAGGGTATAAAGTTGGACTATTCAGTGGGGGAAAAATACTGAGAAACAAGAAGACTATGTAGTCATAATGGTACTTGCTGCTAGAAGGTGTCTAGCTTTCTCTTTGTGAATCAGCTGGAAATTTTAAAAGATATGTTACTCCTTTTTCTTTTTTTACGTGATGATTTTGAAATAATGGAGAATGAACACTGGAAACATAGAGCTTATCTTGGTGAAGACTATGAGAAATGCATTAATACACAAACTCTTGACTGGCCATGGATAAAGGAGTAATTTTTCTCTCTAAAACTATGCCAATTTACAATACCATTGAGAGGTCTCCAACAGGCTATCTGAGACACACATTATTAACAGAGAAAGATGCTAAAAAGAAGCAAGTTCTCCCAAGAAGGTCATTCTCTCTGGAATATCATCTGTAGAAAAACAACTGCAAAGCTTTCTGAATATGTATATGATAGGAAGAACAGTTGTTTTGCTGGTCATGCCTTAGTTAAAGCATTACTGTTCCTAAAGGATTAAAGTTGTGAAGGACATTAAAGAAGAGTGTTCGCAATGCACTGAAATCTGTCAGTGTCCTGCATAACCAAGCTTCTAGACAGTTTGCAGAGTTTTGCTAAATTAAAAAGTTTGACTCAGAAATATGTAACAAATATATGGACATGTCATGCAGTATAGCATTATAGCCTGCCCAGTTCAGATGCTTTCTTCTATCATTTGCTCCCAGGTACTGTCTTTTTGCTTGTTTACTTTGCTATTTTAAATCTGAAACTTTCATATTTCATTTGTTTCCCTGGGAAAATTAAGAAATGCATTTTGTACATAGCAGTGATGTTGATCCTGGAGACACTACAGTCCCAACCGAGTAAGAAACAAAGATAATGCCACTGTGAACCAAATAGGAAGCACTTTTCCCTACCTTACCCATCATACGAGAAAATCAGGTTCAACAACATCTGAGGAACCTGAACATACACAAGTCCATGGGAACTGATGAGATGCATTCCAGGATCTTGAGAAAACTGGCTGATGTAGTTGCCAAGCCACTTTCTGTAATATTTGAAAATTCAAGGCAGTCTGGCGAAGTCCCCAGTGACTGGAAAAAGGGAAACATCACCCCTATTTTTAGAAAGAGTCAAAAGGAAGACTCTGGGAACTACCGCCCAGTTAGCCTCTCCTCCGTGCCCAGTAAGATCATGGAAAAGATCTTCCTGGAAAACATATCAAAGCATATGGATGACAGGGAGGTGATTTGAGACAGCCAACATGGCTTCACAAAGGGCAAATTGTGCCTGACTAATCTGGTGGCCTTCTGCAATGGAGTGACTGCGTTGGTCGATAAGGAAAGAGCAATTGAGGTTACCTATCTGGACTTCTGCAAGGCCTTTGACATGGTCCTGCACAACATCCTTGTCTCTAAATTGGCGAGATATAGCTTTGATGGATGGATTGTTCGATGGGTAAGGAATTGGCTGAATGGCCACAGTTCAGTTGCAGTCAATGGCTCGATGTCCAAATGGAGACTAGTAACAAGTGGTATCCCTCAGGGGTCCGCATGGGGACCAGTACTATTCAATATCTTTATTAATGACATAGACAGTGGGATTGAGTGCACTCTCAGCATCTTTGCAGGTGACACCAAGCTGAGTGGTGCAGTTGATACACATGAGGGAAGAGACGCCATGCAGCGGGACCTGGACAAGCTCGAGGAGTGGGCCCATGCGAACCTCATGAAGTTCAACAAGGCCAAGTGCAAGGTCCTGCAGCTGAGTCAGGGCAATCCCCAATATCAATACAGACTCGAGGATGAATGGATTGAGAGCAGCCCTGCAGAGAAAGACTTGGGGGTGCTGACGGATGAAAAATTGGACATGAGCCAGCAATGTGCGCTTGCAACTCAGAAAGGCAATTGTATCCTGGACTGCATCAAAAGAAGAATGGCCAGCAGGTTCAAGGAGGTGATTCTCCCCCTCTGCTTCACCCTCGTGAGACCCCATCTGGAGTATTCCATCTGGGTCTGGGGCCCTCAGCACAAGAAGACATGGATCTGTCAGAGCAGGTCCAGAGGAGGGCCACAAAAATGATCAGAGGGCTGGAACACCTCTCCTATGAGGAAAGGCTGTGAGAGTTGGGGTTGTTCAGCCTGGAGAAGAGAAGGCTCCAGGGAGACCTTGTTGCAGCCTTTCTGTTCTTAAAGGGGGCTTCTAAGTTAGACAGAGACTTTTTACAAAGGTCCATAGTGACAGGAGAAGGAGCAACATACAAGGAAGTATTTTTTTACGATGAGGGTTATGAGAGGAACAGGTTGCCCAGAGAAGTTGTGGATGCCCCATCTTTGAAAGTGTTCAAGGTTGGGTTGGATGGGGCTTTCAGCAAGCTGGTCTAGTGGAAGGTGTCCCTGCCCATGGCAGGGGAGAGACAACTAGATGATCTTCAAAGGTCCCTTCCAGCCCAAACCATTCTATGATCCTACAATTCCATGATTCTATGATTCTACCTACAACTACACACTAAGGTGTGTATAGCTACACATTGATTTTTAAATACCCACAAGTTACAAAGAGAATAGAATTATTTTATCCTTTTTAGAAGACCACAGGGTAAGTGCCAACCCATCATTTGACAAGAAGTGGGGAAACAAAATAATATAATTCTCAATTTTCAGAAATAACTCTAGTTTTCATAAGGGTTCCCAAAAGAGTTCTGAAACATCAAAAGAGCTATAGTCTTCCTTAACAGTATAAGAGGTAGATAAAGCTTAGTGAATGCAACAGCCACATTAGATTTTCAAGTTCCTTTTGTCCTCTGATCCAGATATTTCCAAACTGATGTGACAGAAGATACCAAAACCAGTATCACCCATCTGTGCTGTCTCTTCAGGAAAGAAATTCCGAGTTTAAACAAAATAATCATATAGTTATTACGCTGGAAGCTCTGATGGTAACAGAATCTGGACGCAACCATAAAAAAATTTATTACTGACCTATAAAAATTATGTACTTCTAAAATTACCAAAATATTTAATGCAGTATAAGTTATTCAAAAGAATCTCTGCTGGTAAAACAAAACAAACAAAAAATCCCAACCAACTAAAAAAACCCACCAAAATACTGTGTATCAAGGTTTAGTACATGCTGTCTGCTCCTATGTACATGGGCAGCACACTTTTTTCGGTATGAGAGCATTCTGGTAAACAACCCCTTAATATGGTAGTTTTGTCAGTACACATAGGTGCTTTTGTTTAGCAGACTTTAAGATTTTATGTACAACTTTCAAAAATTACACAGTGGCAGGGGAAGGTGAAGGCATTTATTACAGTATCATTTATTCAGAGGTAACAGCAAATGAAAAATTTTCTTCAACAGTAACTGTGGACTTCAAAGTTAGGGAACTATTCATTCAAGAATGGGTTAAGTGTCATAGCTTGGAAAATGGGAGAAAAAATGAAGTAGTGTTCATTAAGAGTTTTTGACACAGAAAGACCTTTAGTAAACTAAACACTTCATGCTCTTTCTTTGAAAATGGAGAGATTCAACAGTATACTATAACGCAACACATTTAAGCATCTTTTTTTTGTCATAATGATTTTAAAATTAACCATTCCAATGTAAGATTATCTTTTATTAATACATCCACATTAGGGGTTCCATAGATTGGAGGATGCAATTACTGAATTTACTACACATGGCAGATTTACAGGACATTTGTGCAAAGGTCTGCCAGAGCTTACCAGAGAGCACCTATAAACAGCACACAGTTTATAAATTGAAACAAACATGAAATTAAAACCAAACAAACCCCAAATCCTCAAACCAGATACACTATGTTTAACAAAGATCTACTGTAATAAACAATTTCATTTAGTAAAGCAACAGTAAAGAAATAAAACCCAATAAATATTGAGATAACTCCTTATCTAAGCAAAAAAACACCCATGGCTTCATTTCTGAAAGGGCAACTTAGAGAAACTGAGGGTTTTCCATTTTTTTAAAAAATCAGGTCATTGGCTTTCATCTTTTTATTTCTGTACCTGGGCACTGTTAACAAGACAGGGGACATTAGCTCAGCAGAATATATTTAAACTTCAGTAGCCTGATAAGCATTAAAAGCTGATTGCTATCAGCTGTCTCATGTTGCCATTTTTTTTCCTTATTCTCTTGACATGGGCTTCTGTGGTATTATCTATCTTATTAGTATACTAGATTAGTTTGTGAGCATTCACTTTACATTCTTTAGTAATCAGTCTATGATATACATATATAAAAGAAGAAAACATAAATAAGTGTAAATAAATGAATTGTGTAATGATTTTAGTCTGGCCAATTCTAACACATTTCTTTGTAGATCCTTGCTTTCTCCTAGTCCAGAGTAATTGAATTTTCCGGAGGTGTTTTCCAGTTTTAATTTAGGAAATGTCCTGAAGTTCTCAGGTACAATTTGTACTGATCAACATTTCCCAGAAACTAGGGAAATCAGTGTTTCCAGAAAGAACTGAGAAGTCCTGATCAGCATTTTGCAGCTATTCATGTGTATCTTCACTGCACACAAAATTACTTTAGCCAGACCATAGCTGTTCCTATTCCTTTACCCTCTATCTGTATTTTATGCTTCCATACATGAAGATAAATGGATGCAGAAACACCAAACCAACTCTTTTTTTTTTTTTTTTTAATAGAAGGGATTCATTAAAGGCAGCATTAACAGATAAAATGATGTATTATAATATTCTGTATCTTGAGAGAGGATGAAGGAAACCACTTACGTGTGCTTTGATCATCTTCCTGTCCTCTTCCATCACAACCAAAGACTATTTAAAATGTCTTTTGACCTATGCTTCTGAGTACAGCCCAAGCATCATATAGCACTCCTGCTAAGATTTAAAAAAAAAAAAAAAAAAAAAAAAATCACAACCAGACAGATAATTCAATTTCCAATTAAAGGGGAGTAAGCCCCTAGAAGTTTTTATCACCAGAATTATGAAAATCAAAAAGGAGAAAAGAATATATGAAAGATAAAATCCATGATTCTGTATTCTTCTCCTTTGGGAGAATTTAGAAATACCAGAACTTCTATTTATTTTTAGGAGAGAACAATAAATTTTCCATTACATTTTTGAAAACACTTGAAAATTAAACTAGAAGTATAACAATGCCAATAAAACATAAATATAAAGATAGCTTGGGCTAACAATTTTTTTGAAGAATTTATAGCTTTCTTAGAAAATATTCTAGCCTTTTAAATTTTCTATTTTTAATAAAAATACCAATGCCTAAAAATCAGTTTTCATTTAAAAACTCCCACCTTTTCCACCCATAAATAAAATGTCTGTATTTTCAAAATTTGTCTTCCCTTTTCAACTGCTTTTTTCAACTTTCCAGTTCCTAATTTGCAGCTTTTCAAGTTTCATATCCATCACAAATGTTGAAAGTAACAAAAAAAAAAAAAATTAAGCACAAACCAGTATGCTTTTTTTGTATTTGCAAGACAAAAAACAGGATAGCAGATAAAAATGAAGAATAAAATAATAATTTTAAAAAAAGAAACTCCCCCAGTATTTTATAATAATAGAAACAAACCTTTATGAAAAACTTTTGAGGAAAAATGTTTTCTTTTGTATAAATAGCAAATTATTCCTAGTTGCCTACATTGCTTCCCATGGTCTAAGAAACTCCTGGCTGCAGGTTTTTGAAAGACCCCAGATCAGAACATGACCATGAACAAAGGCTGCCAAGCTCATTTTCAGACAGTTGCCTACAGCTAATCCATCTCCTTTGCAAGAGCCTTCCTTCTTACTTTCTTGTTTTTTTTCCTTTTTTAAAAATTTTCTATAACTTAGGATGTGTCTGGTAACATAGATCTTGCTACAGATTTTTTTTTTTGGTTTGCCTTTCTCTGGTACAGAGGTGTTACAATCGACTATTCACTACTTACCCCACCTCAGGGCATCTTTTATTCCAGAAGACCGATGTGTTTGTGAACCCACAAACAAGAAGTCCCTTAAACAACACAGAACTGACTTTGACCTTGAGGTCTACATCACTATTCTCAGCAGAAGCTTATCATGTTGTACTGAGAAAAAAACAACTAGCTTTTTAACCTACTGACATTTTTTTCACATTAATTGATCCTGCAAGTCTAAGGCATATCAAATGCAAACAAAAGGAATAAGCAAGAACCCCAAATAGGATACTTTGTCTGATTTTGGACGTTAGTGAATTTTTACTCCTTACTATTAGTGAACTTCATCAAGACAGATATGCAATATTACACAAACTAAGACAATACAGGGTTTACCATCACTAACTAAGTAACTTTCAAAGTAGAACAAGGGATACGATTTCTTAAGTTCCGTTACCAACATCATTAGTTTCCACAAATTCTACTTTCCTCTCCAGCTATGTTTTCGTAGATATTTTTGGCATAGTGGCTGCTAGCGTGTGTTCACGACTGTTACAGCTTGAGGAGACAAGATACTTTCCCACCGGATGGAGATGAAGAGAAGGTGCAGAGAAATCTATGATTGTCTCCTTATATTTAACTTGTCCTCCTCCTGGAGGGAAATGTCCAGGGGAAATGATGGTGAGAAGTAAGGTGATGCTCCAGATGGGTAGAACATTAACAGCAATTTCATTTCCACTCTGCTCTTCTATCACTGTCAGTAATACAGCTCCTTGCCCCCCTGATTTGTTCAGAAAAGCAGTTCAAATTATCTATATAGCCAATTGCACCTTTACTGGTGAGTATGCCTGGAATGCAGATGCTCCCTCTCCAAACTTCTGTTCCCAAATAAAGAGCACAGAGAGACAAACTGACAGGGTTTCGATGAGCTCAGACTCCATTGCTTTTTAACTCCACTGGCTGGAATTCAGAGATCCTGACTTAACACATGTAGATAAAACTGAGAGGATAATCCTCTCTGTTTTTATCTTCTGTTACTCAGTGTTGTACTAGTTGCTAACAATCTGCCTTTATAGCAAATACAGCTGTTAGAGGAATTTTGCTATAGGTGAACACTAATTTTTTAGTATCACCTGGATAGCTAAGTGAAGAGAGAGACAACGATATTTAAAAGAACACTCACTCCTTACTCAGTGATCCCTTAAACTTAAATATAAGGAATTTGGTTTAATGCTGTAATTTTGGATGTGTAGAAAAAAGGAATGAGGTAATTTTGTCCTATCTTACTGCAACATAAAATTGGCAGACAAGTTATGTAATTACTCAGGGATTGTATTTCCTGTAGCTCTTTGAAACCCACACAAATGCTTTACTGCATATATGAATGAGATAAGGATGGTATTTACTTACTTTGAAACCTTGCCACTGATGTGTTATTTTCAGTTCATAATCAAACACGTCTTCATGCAGAATCTAACACTGATCATTTTAATCTATACTCCTAATAATCTTCTTTATGTAAATTTAATTGCTAAAAATCTAGTAAATAAAACTGATGACCTACTATAGTGTTTGTTTTTGCAGTCTGGTGGCCTCATGCCTCTAATAATTGCCTAGAAATTCCTTCTTCTTTTTCTACCTCCCAGGAAACAGCTTTTTGGAACTGTTGTTCTGGGTTGTCTTGCAAGAGCATCTGAAATCTAACATGATAAAAACAATGAATTCCTTTCCACCTAAAGATAAGGTCATTTTTTTTTCCATGTTAGAATTCAAAACAGATAAAGGAATCACATTTCAAGATTCCTGTTCCATAGGCAGCATCATATGTTATGTAAAGGGCCTCCTTCATCAAATAAATACACACATATGTAATTAGTTATACATATGTATGAACACAAAGGGTTTGCAATGTTATAGCAAAGTGTTGTAGACACTTCTACATTCTCTATTTAATATTTCTGCTTTTCTTTATTTAAATGCTTTTGAACATAGCCAGGAGATAATTTTATTATGACGAACAACTACTTTGAAAGAAAAAACAGCTCAAGATTATTAAAGGAATTGTCCTGATTCAGCAAAACAGCTAAGGAAGAGTTCCACTTTGAACTGGTGGTTAAATTCCAGGTACCTAACTGAGATGGTCATCAAATCTGTACCAGAGACGCAGGTAATCCTATTAATATCTGCACCAAATCTGATTTCTCTACCTTTTTTCTTTTACCTATACCTGCTTATTAAATTTAGGTTTTGCACAATGTGGAAATGATACTTTGCAAAGTTTAATTTTGTTAAATTTATGAGAATAATAACTTACAGAAAGGAACTTAGAATGATCATTGCAATTTAAATTCAAGGACTGGCTCTGAAGGCAGGATAACAAAAAAAAAGACTAGAAATTGGAGAGAAGACCGAAGAAAACAAAAATATGGCACCACATCCCCAAACCGGATAACAGAAAAATTGGCAAGTTTGTTGAGGAGAATGGCAAGAGACAGCATCTTTAAAGAAATGAAAAAATGAAAATTCTCCTGAATGACATGGCACAAGAAGTCTAGCAGGGCTTCCTGAGTAAACAAGGAAAGCATGGAATCAAGCTTCATTTTCCTGAAGCTGGGTTTGCTAATTTTTTTAATGTTCCACTTGTGCTTGTCCTATAAACACAACCTGCCATAACAGGATATTACATCTGTGTACAACAGTAACACAAAAACAGAAGAGAGAGAGTATGAAGGGGTATGTAGGATATACAACAAGCTACTGACCTCCATTAAATTTATTCAAGGTATTTGTGGCAGATGGAATTCACTAGCAGATAACTAATTTGATAGGATTGAGCTTTCATGCTGTTATGTGATAACAAGAACAGAGAGCCTAAGTTTATTGGTTCAGATGCCTACTTTCACCAAATATAGATATAGCCTCATGACTACAGCATACCCCTGGTAATTCTGGTGTGTGTTAGCTTTCAGTACAATTAAAGCAGTCTATATGATACTCTGTATACAAAATAAATCCTGAAAGTCAAATTGATGTACAGAGCTTGAATCTTCATGGACAGAAGTGCTTCACTGTGCTTTTGTGACACTGAGTTTCAGATTGCGTCTGCATTTAACAACTGCATAAGGAAGAACACTATTCACAGGATTGCACTTCTCATTCATTGACCCCACCAGAACACAGATCTTGTCCTCAGATCACCAGAATCATAACCACGTTTCTATTGAAGAAATTTCATCCTCAACTAGTTGATCTCTGGAATGACCTCTCTCATGACTCTCTATTTTTGGGATTCAAATAATGGAAAGTAGAGTGATATTGATTTGGGGGGGCATGTTTTTGTGCTTTAGATTATGATAACCCATTTGGTCAAAACAGATCACTTGTCAGGCACTGCTATAGACTTTGTAGGATTATTTGTGCCACTAATAAGTTATGCTTAACAATTCTGAATTCTTTTGAACCTGGAAGAGGAAGACTACACAAAGGATATAAAAATATGTACCCAGGCCATTTCCCACCAAGGAAAAACTAAAAATGTAAAATTGATGGATGTCATGGTTTAACCCCAGTCAGCAACTAAGCACCACGCAGCCGTTTCCCTCTCCCCGCTCCCAGTGGGGTGGGGAGGAGGAAAGGAGAAAAAAAAAAGTAAAACTCGTGGGTTGGGATAAGAACAGTTTAATAACTAAAGTAAAATATAATACTAACAATAGTAATAATGAAATATAATAATAATAGTAATGAAAAGGAATATAACAAAAAAAGGAAGGGGGGGGGAGAAAAAAAAAACAGTGATGCACAATGCAATTGCTCACCACCCGCTGACCAATGCCTAGTTAGTTCCCGAGCCACGATCTGCGCCTCCTGGTCAACTTCCCCCTGTTTATATACTGGGCATGACGTTCCATGTTATGGAATACCCCTTTGGCTAGTTCAGGCCAGCTGCCCCGGCTGTGCTCCCTCCCAGCTTCTTGCACACCTGCTTGCTGGCAGAGCATGGGAAACTGAAAAGTCCTTGGCTTAAGATAAGCGCTACTTAGCAACAACTAAAACATCAGAGTGTTATCAACATCATTCTCACACTAAATCCAAAACACAGCACTGTACCAGCTACTAAAAAGAAAGTTAACTCTGTCCCAGCCGAAACCAGGACAATGGAATGGCATAGTTAAAAGAAAAAAACAACACTCCAACCCCCAAAAAACAACACTCCCCCCAAACCAAATTTATTTTCATTTTAATAGTGATTTAGTTTGCAAATAAATGACTGCAAAAAAATTTCATCTGATCAAATTTAAAAAGTGGGAACTTTTGACAGAATATACTAAAACAGCAAAGGTAAGCAAACTCTATGAAGAAATCAAAATAGCCAAGGTATGTAAAGGATGAAGACGGAAGAAGAAGTGGCATTTGGTGTACTGCAACCTTAAAGGTTGCTATGACTAGGATCCTTTATAAGTACAGAGATGATTAAAACCCTACATGGATCCGAAAAATAAATAACAGTTTATGAAAGAAGTGGAATGTAAGGAGGTATTGCATTTGAGAATAAAATGACTACGTCCTATGATTTAGAAAATGAATATCTAAATTTTCACATACAGGGCTTTCTTTTTTAATTCAAATTTGTCAGAATAGAATGCTTTTAAAGAAATTGTCAACTTCTTTTGATAAAATAACTGTTATATTGAATAAGTGTTTCACTTTGTTCTTTTCCTTTTGTTAAAAAAACACTTCTTCAGATAGATTCTTTTTCTGGAAACTAAATTTTTCTAAATACTTGCCCTATACATTTGTATGCAGACATAATTTTGCATATAAATGTCACTTTTTCTTGTCTTTGTCAGTCTGGTTTTTAATTCTATGCATTCAGTTATTTAATGAAGTGGTAATGGAGACTTGTAGTTTTCTTTCCTTACTCTAATGCGCACACACACAGGTCTTTCTACAATGTTTGACTACCCCATACGTGTCCTACTAAGTAGTTTTCTAGCCGTTTAACTGGTAAAGAAACATTACATCTGGTTGTTATTGGCTAGACTTATTTGATTTCTCCTCAGATTATTCCTTATTCCAAAGATTTCTAAAACATAGATAAACAGAATAATGGATAGTCTGATTTACAATTTCTAGACATAGTGCTTAACATAGTTGAGCAATAATGGCCAATATGTTTAGAAATTGTCATAATTTCCTCAGGTTAGAAAGGGTAACTATAACTCAATCATCTCCTGCAAAAGGGTACAGAATCTCTTTTAGACCATCATCTGAGGATTAGTAATACTGGAGCCATAGACTTCTGGATGTTCAGATCCAGTGAATCATATGTGATATGCCACTTGAAGGCATAAATTACCTAATCACATAACAATAATTTTTTGGTAGTATGAGATGGTGTTGCGTGACGTGTGGCCTGCTGCTGAGCCATCCTCTCTACCAGGGGAAATAACACCTGTTACACACTGGAAACCTTTT